>NC_061795.1:7440000-7788004 GCF_021462225.1 Girardinichthys multiradiatus | reverse complement strand
AGTTTCATTTAAAGAACCTGGGATATTATTGTAGAACCTAACCCTGCTTTAAACTAAACCACAACTTTCTCTGACCTGTCTGCTGGGTTCTTTGGTCTTCATGACGCTGTTTGTTCTCCAATGTTTGTCTAACGGCAGACGTTGCGAACACTAAACATTGTATTTACAATGTATAAACGATGCTGTTCGTTTCGGCGATTATAGACAGATTGAGACACGTTATAATGTAAATATTTTTAGTATGGCAGCAGTTAGATCCTAGCGTCCTAACAGACTAAAAATGACCAACAGGTTCCCAATAAAGACGTAGTTTGGATCTTTAAAAAAATCCCAGTTCAACTTTTAATGTAAGCCGTAGGCAAGTATGGTATGTAAAGATTATTAAAATCAATGTAGTAGCGCTTAATATCTGTTGCTGGTTTGTCAGCAACTCCTTCAAACTAAAACATGAAGTTATTCAAACCGAGTTTGGTGTCACGCGCTCCTTATCGAAGGCGTAAGCTTAACTAGCGTCAAACTATCCCCGAATAAGCAATATACTGAACAAAACTTCATGTGTACGTAATAATAACAACGAGGGTCCGTCTATATGACTCATTACGTGGAAACATTGTAAGCTAGGGTGAAAATAGGAAGAGTACAACTTACGGCTGCAGGAAATGTCTTCGTATTCCCTCCCTTGGTTTCGAACACACTGGAAACTCTACATTTGCGCATGCGCACAAGGGAGCAAAGCAGGCACTCAAAAGGGACGTACAAAAAAGGTAAAATATAGTTCGGGAGATTTAAATACATAAAGGTAGACAATAATGTACACAATCCACATATAGGACAAACACAACAAAACCATTTCTTTAACTACGTTTATAATCAGTGCAGGTGGTGGGAGACAGAAGAACTCCGGATAAAATAACATGACTGTTGGACAGTGTCTCCCACCCCATCCATGAACTTGTTTCAGAACTGGAGAGTTCCTTAAGTGACAGACTGCTGCATCCCAGGTGCACAAAGAAGCATTATCACAGACCCTTCCTCCTAGCAGCTGATATACTTTATAACAATCACTGCTCCCAACAAACTCAAACTCAGTGTTTTCATCCCAGCTGTTATTTTCAATTTTTAAATATTCTTGTAAAGAGTCTGTTGTTGTTTTAATGCATAAATAAAAGTAACAACAATAACAACAACAGTTTGTAAATTTTTGTAAATAATCATCCTACTCAGTTGCAAATTTCTTCGAACTTGAGTATGCCATTGGTAATAACTGTTTTACAAATACTGTCCAAATTTCTTATTTTTAATTATATATCACTTCAATGTGAATCTGCATGCTTCCATTTGAAAGAACCCAGAAATGCTTTAAAATTTCCTGGAAGATGACTGCTTTGACTGTGAACTTCAGAAAACACAGTGGACCAACACCAGCAGATGACATTGTCATCCAGAACCCAGGACCTTGATTACCTCTGCCAATGAGGTTGTGTTTTTATCGGTGTCTGTCTGTCTGTTTGTTTGCAAAATATCTCAAAAAGTTATTAAAGGATGTAGTTGAAATTTTCAAGGTTTCACACCTTGAAAACCAGTAAAAGATGATTTGATTTTGGTGGTAATGTAGAGCACCATCTGGATCCAGGATTTTCTTTTAAGGATTCTATATCATTGCAAGACCATTGTGCAACAACTTGGAATTCCCGCATGGTTCGTCACCCCGTCCGTAGGTGACATGCAGTTCCCAGACGTCAGAGTGTAGCTGAGCAGTATAGAAAAAAGCTGACATGCTTATTTACCACACTTTTACCTTTCACTCAACTTTTTATGAATATGCAAGGATACAGAACTCTGTGAACAACCTTCTTTAGCAATGACCTTTTGTGGCATACCCTCCTTGTGGAGGGTGTGAATGACTGTCCTCTGGACAGTCAGTAGTCTTCCCCATGATTGTGTAGCCTACTGACCCAGAGTGAGACCATGTAGAGGCTCAGGAAATCTTGGCAGGTGTTTAGAGGTAATTAGCTCATTAGGGTGTGACACCATGAGCTTTCAATTCTGAACTTTTTCATAGTATTCTATTTCTCAGAGACACCTGAATTTTGGGCTTTTATTATCTGTAAGCCATAATCATCAAAATTACCATAAATAAAGGCTTGAAATATTTACCTCTATGAGTAATGAATCAATATAATATGAGCTTCACTTTCTAAGATTAGTGATGTTTTCGTGATATTCTAATTTTTGAGATGCACCTGTATGTGTGTAATAAGTGAGTGTGGCATAAGGAGATCAACATACTGTATCAAAGTGAACATAATTATTAGGCAGCTTCTATTCCTCAGGAAAAAATTGACCAAAAAAGAGATTTAACTATAATTGGCTCTGAAAAGTCAAAGTTGCTAAAGGTTTCGGAGGGGTGCAGCACTCTTGAAATAGTTAAGGTATTGACAGGCTGATGACAGAAATATCAAACAATTGTTACATATAGTGGACAAGGTCCCAAGATATATGTAAAAGAAAATAAACAAATTAACTGATTTGAGAGGACCAAAACGTGAAGCTAACAGGAACCCATTAGGACAAGGTAAGGCAGGCTGGAGCCCAGTCACCAATGACATGGGGTTAAAATGTTAAGATTGGGCCAAAAAATATCTAAATACAGATATTTCAAATATTTACAGATATTTTTTATGGACTAATGAGATGCGATTTTTGAATTGACTTGGAGGTCTATGGTTCAATAATAAAACAAATCATCAGAAATACAAATTGTCTATTAATTGTGTACACAATGTAAATAAAAAACATCATATTCTCACCATAACTATGTACATCCAAAAATAAAAACCAATGCAACCTAATTATATACTTTTAATTTAAATGGAGGAATAATAACTTTAACTGACTAGTCAGGACAATCCTAAGCATGGGCAGAGTTACAAGCACAACTACAGGGTAACAGGAAATACGGGCATGTTAATGTTAGGATCTTGTGGGCAACAATGAGAACAGATGAGCTTGAATACTGAGCAGGGGTGGAGAAATGATAAGCACATTAAATGAGTAATCAGAGAATATTTGGAGCAGCTGTGACCAAAGGAATGTAGAGCAGCTGAAGGAAGGAGGCTGATAAACATAGATGAGCTAAACAGAAACATATAGAAAAAAAAAGGAATTTAACAATAAAGAGCATAGGGAAATGAACTAAAGAAAAGCCTAAGATCATAATAATAGTCTAAACACAAAAAACAAAACTGAAACACCTCAGGATTTCTTAATTTTTGTATTAGTTTGCTAACAGAGTAAACCATATGGTGTATACAGGTCCTTCTCAAAATATTAGCATATTGTGATAAAGTTAATTATTTTCCATAATGTAATGATGAAAATGTAACATTCATATATTTTAGATTCATTGCACACTAACTGAAATATTTCAGGTCTTTTATTGTCTTAATACGGATGATTGTGGCATACAGCTCACGAAAACCCAAAATTCCTATCTCACAAAATTAGCATATTTCATCCGACCAATAAAAGAAAAGTGTTTTTAATACAAAAAACGTCAACCTTCAAATAATCATGTACAGTTATGCACTCAATACTTGGTCAGGAATCCTTTTGCAGAAATGACTGCTTCAATACGTCGTGGCATGGAGGCAATCAGCCTGTGGCACTGCTGAGGTCTTATGCCCAGGATGCTTCGATAGCGGCCTTTAGCTCATCCAGAGTGTTGGGTCTTGAGTCTCTCAACGTTCTCTTCACAATATCCCACAGATTCTCTATGGGGTTCAGGTCAAGAGAGTTGGCAGGCCAATTGAGCACAGTGATACCATGATCAGTAAACCATTTACCAGTGGTTTTGGCACTGTGAGCAGGTGCCAGGTCGTGCTGAAAAATCAAATCTTCATCTCCATAAAGCTTTTCAGCAGATGGAAACATGAAGTGCTCCAAAATCTCCTGATAGATAGCTGCATTGACCCTGCCCTTGATAAAACACAGTGGACCAACACCAGCAGCTGACACGGCACCCCAGACCATCACTGACTGTGGGTACTTGACACTGGACTTCTGGCATTTTGGCATTTCCTTCTCCCCAGTCTTCCTCCAGACTCTGGCACCTTGATTTCCGAATGACATGCAGAATTTGCTTTCATCCGAAAAAAGTACTTTGGACCACTGAGCAACAGTCCAGTGCTGCTTCTCTGTAGCCCAGGTCAGGCGCTTCTGCCGCTGTTTCTGGTTCAAAAGTGGCTTGAGCTGGGGAATGCAGCACCTGTAGCCCATTTCCTGCACAGGCCTGTGCACGGTGGCTCTGGATGTTTCTACTCCAGACTCAGTCCACTGCTTCCGCAGGTCCCCCAAGGTCTGGAATCGGCCCTTCTCCACAATCTTCCTCAGGGTCCGGTCACCTCTTCTCGTTGTGCAGTGTTTTCTGCCACACTTTTTCCTTCCCACAGACTTCCCACTGAGGTGCTTTGATACAGCACTCTGGGAACAGCCTATTCGTTCAGAAATTTCTTTCTGTGTCTTACCCTCTTGCTTGAGGGTGTCAATAGTGGCCTTCTGGACAGCAGTCAGGTCGGCAGTCTTACCCATGATTGGGGTTTTGAGTGATGAACCAGGCTGGGAGTTTTAAAGGCCTCAGGAATCTTTTGCAGGTGTTTAGAGTTAACTCATTGATTCAGATGATTAGGTTCATAGCTCGTTTAGAGACCCTTTTAATGATATGCTAATTTTGTGAGATAGGAATTTTGGGTTTTCATGAGCTGTATGCCAAAATCATCTGTATTAAGACAATAAAAGACCTGAAATATTTCAGTTCGTGGGCAATGAATCTAAAATATATGAATGTTAAATTTTCATCATGACATTATGGAAAATAATGAACTTTATCACAATATGCTAATTTTTTGAGAAGGACCTGTAGATGCTATTTTGTAGATTTTAAAGGGAACAATTGAAATATAAATATTTAGTTAAACCAATTTGCACAATTGTGAACGGAGGTTACGCTGTAACTATGGTTCTGTGAATTCCTGGATGACTGCCAGTGGCAGTAAACAAGGTGGATATGTCTCTTCGCATTCCGCGCAGGTCGAGATTAAATGTAAACAAAGTCACGCACGTGACACGTAGCCCACCTGGGCGTGCGTCTATAAGTAGCACGTGGAAGGCTACGTTCGGTCTCTGGGATCTTCTCGCAGGGAGAAGTTCCAAGTGACCAGTGTGACTGGCAGTCATCCAG
Source organism: Girardinichthys multiradiatus (assembly GCF_021462225.1). Classification (NCBI taxonomy): domain Eukaryota; kingdom Metazoa; phylum Chordata; class Actinopteri; order Cyprinodontiformes; family Goodeidae; genus Girardinichthys; species Girardinichthys multiradiatus. Next base: position 7,782,765 of record NC_061795.1, on the reverse strand, counting down.
GAATTCACAGAACCATAGTTACAGCGTAACTTCCGTTCTGTTTCATTCCTTCCTGACTGCCAGTGGCAGTAAACAAAGTGGATGACTTATGCCAGCAATGTCACGAGGAATGCAGTAGTCGCGCACCTCTCAGTTAATAGAAGGGGCCAGAGGCAGGATTGCCGAGGCCAGTGCGGACTCATGTGCCACATTGAGGTGGTAGAAGCGTGCAAACGTGCACGGTGTTGCCCATGACGCCGCCGCGCAGATATCGCCCAGCGGCACGCCCCTCAGTGCCGCCCAGGACGTAGACACACTCCTGGTGGAATGGCACACAACACCAGAAGGGGCAGCTGCCCCCACAGACTCATAAGCCAGCGCAATAGCATCTACGACCCAATACGACAGCCTGTGCTTAGAAAGGGCTTGCCCCCTGTTCTGTCCCCCGTGCGCATAAACAGCTGGTCCGACTGGCAAATAGCGCCTGTAGCCACCATGTTCAGCTGCAATGCCCGGACCGGGCACAGCGTGTTAGCCAGCCTCTGTTCCTCGGACTGAAATGGGGGAGGGCAGTATGCCCCCAGTTCAATGGCTGTATTCATGTAGCCTGGGGGCAGAACCTTAGGGAGAAAGGCTATGTTCGGCCACAGCGTTACTCCGGACCCGCCTGCCTTCCAACGCAGGCAGGTAGGGGTGATGGCGAGTGCGTGGAGCTCACTGACCCGCTTGGCTGTTGTTACCGCCAACAAAAAAGTTTAACAGACACCAGTTTCAATGGGGCAGCCCCCATAGGCTCAAAAGGTGGCCCACTCAGGTCCTTCAACACCAGTGGGAGGTCCCATCCTGCCGCCGGTCTCCGTAACGGGGGGCGCAGCCTCCTTGCACCCCGGAGCAAGTGTGACACCCAATAGTGTGTCCCCACTCGTCTGCCATCCACGACGTCGTGGCTGGCTGAAATGGCAGCCAGGTGCACCTTCAGGGTTGATGCTGCCCCTCCGGCATCCAATAGACCCTCAAAATATTATGCAGGGAACACGAAATTGGGTCAACTGCTCTGCGTCTGCACCACTCCGCAAAACGCTGCCAGTAACGGGCATAAGTCTTCAATGTGGAAGGAGCTCTGGCATTCTGCAGTGTCCGCTGAATGGAGGGCCACACCGTGAGGAGAAGATGGCCCGGAGATGGATGCCAAACCTTCTCCTCCAACTGAGACAACAGGTCTGCCCTGACCGGGAGCCTCCATGGCTCCCCGTCCAGCAGACTGAGGAGCAGTGGGAACCAGACCCTCATGGGCCACTCAGGGGCTACCAATAGAACCTTCAGGCTCGACGACCTCACTCGGTGGAGAGAGGGCAGAAGGAACGGAAGCAGGGGAAAGGCATACAGCAGGCCGGCTGGCCATGCGTTCGCTAGGGCATCCATCCCCAGTGGGGAGCTGGCCTCCGTAGTAACCACCTCCCGTCTTGCAGGGACCATACCGAGGGGGACCCCACCCTGCAGATATGCCCTGTCCCGCCAGCGATGGAGGAGCACTGTGCAGCCGGGTGTAACCCGCACCTCGACCTGCCGGTGCAACCTGGGGTCCATGTGGAGGCTGTTGAACCACCTCTGCAAGGGCCGTAGATAAAGCAACCCCAGAGGCGTCAGAGCCGAGGCCGCCACCAGCATCCCCAACAGTCTCAGCCACAGTTTGACTGGGGGTGCCGCCCCCGCCCGAAAAGACTGGAGCAGGGACCGAATCCTGTCCACCCTGTCCGGGGTTGGCTGAGCCAGCATGGCCACTGAATCCAAGGCCATGCCGATAAAGACCATCTGCTGTGCCGGGATGAGATAACTCTTCTGATAGTTCACTGCTATCCCCAGTGCTCTGACGTGGGCCAGGACCTTTGACGTCGCCCGATCCTCCCCGCCGGAGGTGGGGGCACAGATTCAATTCAATTCAATTCAAAAATACTTTATTAATCCCAAAGGGAAATTAAATGTTGTTATAGCTCATATTATGAAGGTTTCCTCAAAGAGCCGTTGTAGATGCTGATGGCTGTGGGCAGGAAGGATCTCCTGTAGTGCTCCGTCTTACAGCAGATCTGAAGAAGCCTCTGACTGAAGACACTCTGTTGTTGTAGGACAGTCTCATGAAGAGGATGCTCAGGGTTCTCCATAATGTTCTTCATTTTATGAAGAATCCGTCTTTCCACAATGATCTCCAGAGGTTCCAGAGGAGTCCCCAGAACAGAGCCAGCCTTCTTTATCAGCTTGTTGAGCTTTTTTAAGTCCCTGGCTCTGATGCTGCTTCCCCAGCAGATGATGGACGAGCCAATCGTCCAAATATGGCAGGATCTTTAATCCTGACAGGCACAGAGGGCTCAGGACCACCTTCATGCACCACGTGAAAATCCGAGGGGCTAAGGAAAGGCCGAATGGCAGGACTGAAAACTCATAAGCCACGCCGTGGAAGGCGACTCGCAGATACTTCCTGTGTCCTGGGTGGATCGGAACATGGAAGTACGCGTCCTTCAGGTCCACGGATGTCAACCACTCGCCTGGACTGATTACCCGAAGGATGTCGCAGGTGCGGAGCAGCCAAAATGGCAGCGCCTTCAAAAAGTGGTTCAGCCCCCTGAGGTCAAACACCGGCCGAAGGGAACCGTCCTTCTTTGAGATCAGGAAATAGGTTGAGTAAAACCCGTCGGCCAGTGAATGTGGCAGGACCACCACTATGGCCTCCTTGACCAGCAGAGTCTTTATTTCCTGCAGCAAGATTGCAGTTCATGCAGGATCTGTGACGGGAGTCACCCTGACCCCCGATGGGGGCCTGTTCCACCCCGGGCTGCCGCCAAGCTCCTGCCACAGCACAGCTCCGCTGCGCAAACTGTGCAGGAGTGGCGGTTCGAAACTGACGCTGCGGTTCCTGCATGTCACGTCTGCTGGGTTGCGGAGCAGGGGGTCCCATGGCCCCGCTGCGACCACCCCAAGCTTCAGGGGCCTGGCTGGACTGCTGACGGCGCTCCAGTGCCCTTTCGGCCTCCGGTCCAAACAGCTGGCCCAGTATCACCGGCAGCCTCCGCAAGCTCTGCCTACAGTCATCCGAGATCAGGGCCTGTGCCAACCAGACCTGGCGTCGGGTGACCACCAGAGTGGACAGAAGGTGACCGAGTTCCCTGGACATGAGTCCAAAGGCCTGGAGAGCTGCGTCATTTGTGTCACCCAGTGCTGCTCCTGCCATGCCCGGCTGCAGCATCTGGGACTGTGCCAACAGGAGGACAGAGAGGGAATTGCCAATATGTGCCATACGAGCCGCAATGTCGTAGGCACAGCACAAGAAGACGTCCGTCACCCTACAAGTTCAGACGGAGAAACTAAGCTTGGATGGAAAAGGAACAGAGACACAGCCCAACTGATCGACTGCATTAACAAAGAGGATCAACCTGTAAGCCCAGAAAGGACTGTGCCTCAAAATTGAGAATCCGATTTCATCTAAAGCCTTTTTATCCAGACAACAGAATTAAACTTGATCGGTGAACAACTGATTGCTCCAAGTTTCAGGCTTCTGGAAGTCCTGAAACAACTTCACTTATTTCCCCGGGTTTCCTTCAACTCTTCAGCCTCTGGAAACTACTGTCTTCGGAGACATATAACAGCAAAGATCCTGATTAACCATCATAGCCACTTAAAGGAAGAAAACTGAAGATTAAGTCGTATTCCCTTCAAAAAACCACTCGTTGTTACCAGAAGAATTCTTCTCCATCAGGTGCATGGACGCGCCTCCGTCTTCAAAGCCTCTTCAAACCCACTAGTTTCAGCATCAGGGAAAGACAGGTTGAGTTGATTGATTCATTTCTATTATTGACATTATTTTGTGTTGCCGAATTTAAGCTGTTACTGACCCCTGCAAAAGCATTACTACTTAAAAAAAGCATATACAATTCTAGTTAATTCGTGGACATTCAATTATTTGAGTCACCGTATTTTTTGGTTTTTCATTGGTGGTAAAAAGTCTTGTTGCCTGGTTCTAAGATATTTTTAGGAGGTTTTTATAGGTTGCCTTAGTCAAGTTTGTTAAAACAGCGCCCTTGGGGCTCGTACTGAGCTACTAAAATAAGCCTAGCCCATATACCAAGTGCCAGTTGTAAATTAGGGAATGAGCAGCCGTGAACAAAAGTGACTGTCGAAGGTGTGGATGACTGCGATAGGCTACTCGGTCGCCCGGACCTCCAGTTGAAGAAGGGCGAGACTTTTGGATGAAGGCTGTCAAAGGCTAGGTGAGTCATTTCCCGACACCAGCTTAAACAGAACTTTCAGTAAACCTATTTAGTAAGATCTTTCAGGTTTAGGGAAGTCCGGACTCGTTAGATGGAGAGCTGGATTGAGCAATCCCTTTAGACATGGGGAAGTAGGAGGGAGGGGTTAGCTCATCGGACAATGAAATATGGCTCCACTTTTCAAAATGTGATGCAGATTACGCTTGCTGCAATGTTTGTGATGCAAATGCAAGACCAGCAGCGGGAATACATCTAATCTGAGGAAGCACCCGCGTTTCTCCACCACTATTCAAGGGGGCTGTTCGGCACCGGCAACCAGACTACTCTGTGTCACCAATGCTGATGCTAACACACTGAGTTACGTGCGCTTGCATGCAGGTGAACACAAGCTCCTGACAGCGGACAGAAAAACATGCGCTAAAACCTAGAAAGAAGGCAAGGATATCTGCAGTTTTAAAAAGCACCACATTTAGTTTTGATGGCAGCACTTCCTCTCCTGCGAGCAGCAGCAGGGCTAACTCTCCTACTCTTGTCATCCCCGAATAAAAGTTTTTCACCTTGTGTGACTCCCTCCACGTGGATAAACGGACACAAGGCTTTCTTGATATTTACTGGCATTTAATCAGACACTTTGTCATCAATGATGCTGTGAGAACTGTACAAAAACACAAATAATACATTTCACACAGAAAGCATTCTCATAGAGAATAAACAAAAAATACCATTTAACAACAAAACATTCACAATCAGTAATTTCACTTATAAAAATATCAACATTCTGTACCTCATTAGCCGCACCAACCCAAAGAGGTCAACAAAACACCTCACAGAGTATGTCTTCTTTACACCTTCGCTGCATGCTTCCTCAAGTCTCTCTGTCTTATTCAAAAAAAAGAAACACGGTGCCCTCTACTGAGCATGGCGTGCAACCAAAAAATAAATCCAAACCCAACAACAACTTAAACATTGGTTCCACCCTAAAACATTCATGCAACCCTCAAATATGCATTTTGCAACAATATTACACTCAGATATTAATAAACCTGTATCATTTTACATTAAGTTATTTATTTTAAAATCTATGAAACTGACCAAAAAATGCATAACTGTCAATGATGGCAGCCACCAAATCATTAATGATTTCAAACCAAACTTGAATACAAAGAAAAAATAAATGGTGTCTTGGTCTAACATCAGTCATAGAAACCAGAGTTCTGAGCTACTCAGCTTCAAGTAGAGTAACTGTTTTGTGGATAGGCTTCTCAAGATATACTGGCTTGTTAACTCTTTTTCCTTGGTCAATTAGTGTCGCATCACTCATCAGCAGTTCGAGTTTCCTAATGACTCCATCTTCACTAGGGTACACTTTAGTGACCTTGGCCAGTTTCCAATAATTTCTGGGTAGACTATTGTCCATCAGAATCACAATATCATTGATCTTGGCATTTCTCTGTGTCTTGTGCCATTTGTCTCTCTGCTGTAGATTCAGCAAGTATTCCCTTTTCCATCTGGTCCAGAATTCATTGGCAAGGTATTGCACCTTGCCCCATCTTTTGCGAAGATAAAGGTCTTCTTTCACAAACTCACCAGGTGGTGATAAAACAACTGAAGACTTTATGGTCAGGATGTGATTCAGTGTAAGAGGCTGTGGAGAGGTGGGATCACTGAGCAAGTGAGTTGTTAAGGGCCTACTATTTATGATTGCCATAACTTCATAAAAGTATGTACGTAAAGATGAAATGTCAAGTCGTTTGGAGGAATGATCCAAAATGGACGTCAACACACTTCTTATCGTCCTGATGTGCCTTTCCCAGGCTCCACCCATATGGCTAGCAGATGCTGGGTTCATGACAAATTCACAACCTAGTTGTTTTAGGCCTTCTTGATCCATTTTCTTTACAGATTCCAGAACTCGTCTTGCTCCAACACAGTTGGTTACCTGGTCTGACCGAAGCTGCCGAACATTTCCACTTATGGCAATGAATGTTCAAAGAGCATTAATAAAAACATCAGAGGTCATGTCGTCAAGTAGCTCTATATGCAGAACACAAGAGCACAGGCATGTGAATAATGGACCGTTGCATTTAAGTTCCTTTCTACCCTCCTTAACGTTGTTGGGACCCAGCCATGGATTTCAACATTAAACTCTGGTACAGACTTTCCTGAACTTTCAGAATAAATTGCATTTAACTAACTGAGGAAAGGGGGGGGTAGCAGCAGACCTCCCATGATGCCATTATCTGAATATCCACACGGCATTTGAGAGGGACCGGATAGGGGAGACAAGTGCGCTGATGTCTCTTTGCTGGCAAACAGACATAAACTCTTCAACTGGATCCAATCCATCGATCATATGCAAAGTTAAGTACGAATGAAATACTGTCTGTGTATCTGGTATTTTCATTCATGAATGGGGAAATTAAGGTGTAAGAATTGCTTACTTTCTCTTTGAGGCCTGCAGAAGCAAACTGTCCCAGAGAAGTTCACCGTGGTTACGGTAACATGCAGTGTGGTTGGCGGACAGAACGGGCCGTCTTTCATACACAGCTACGGAGGTTAGCAAGAAGCTAACCGTTTGTTCACAGACCAGCCGACAGAACAGCCGCCACTCCCCACAGCTAAGGAGGTTAGCTGTGGCTAACCGTTTAAAGACTGTGGACGTTTCTTCAAACTTCTCCGCCTTGGACAACATTCCTCACCACAGTTCGTGAAGTATTTTTGGCAGAATAACATAGAAGTGATTTAGATTGAAATGATCTAAACGTTTTTCATTTTATGAAGTTTGGTTTTGTTTGTGTTGAACTCAACTATCTTGGTGCTAGCAGACTATCTGCAACACATGTGCTCAGGTTGTGTTCTTTGTGTGTTTTTAAAGTTAAGACAAACTTTATTTAAAGAGTGATTTTAAACAAAAGGTTGATCATAATGCGTTGTCCATGCTTATGCATTTTAACCCTTTTATTAACTCTGGTATTTTAAAGGTATGTGTTGCAGGAGTTGCCTGAGCTGTGTGTTGTTGGAGGCTCAATGTGTGGGGTGTGTGTTTTGTGTGTGTGTTTGGAGGATGTTGACGTTGCTCCTCCGGACGGAGGTGGCGCTGTGTGCTGCCGTGGCTGAAGGTCGGGAGTGGGTAGAGACGGTGACCGGAGCAGCGGTGTATGAGTCTGTAAGCCCTGTGTTTTACGTGCTGCAAAGTCATTAAAAAGAACCCCGAATCTCGTCAACAACTCAGTGTTTTGATGCTGTTTCTTCATGCTCAACTCAGCAACGTATGAGTGAGGGAGTTAACCCCGAGGAAACTAGTAACTTCGGCCCTGGAGAAAGCGTCTCCCCTGTGTCATCAGACTACGGTCAGGGGACAGAAACAGGAAAGGTTAACACTGGCGACCACGAAGGGACTCGTCACGTTGCTGAATGAGAGGTGAGCACTGAGTTGAACATAGGATGAAGTGGCTAACAGTAAAAGTAAACGGGAAGCCGACCGACTGCATAGTTACACGTGTTTTGGCTCGTAGTGGATAAACTAGTTCAAGATGGCTGCTGCCCGTTACCCCCGTGAAAATTACGGGTTTGAAACGTATTATTCCAACCCCTCTATGTTGCTGACCAATGTTTTTGAGAGTGCTGAGGGCATCAGGGAAGCTCATGAGGACGGAGCTGTGACAAAATGTGAACATTATAACCCGTTTCTGTGTGATGAAAATTGTGCTAACACACAAACTAATGGAAGGGAGAGATGTGTTCTGCCTAGCAGCCCCGCTCAGCCCAGCCTTCCTGCAGAAACCCCTTTATTGATGATAAAAGTCGAAGTTGTCAGCAGGTGGGGACTGGGCACAGCTGGAGTCAGAATTATTCAGCTCCTGCTCTACAGACAACTGTTCGGTGTCCAGATTCAAACCCCTTTTCTTCTGCTCATGTGAGAAGCTTTGTACATAGTACACCAGCACCTTTTAGCTCCACAGCATGTACACCTGCACAGCATACACCCTCCCACGGTCTAAACGGAGCCATAAGCTACGGGTAAACCCCTGTACGCCGCCAGCCCCGATCAAAATTGAGCAAAACCCGTTTTCTGTCTCATCAGCCCCTATCTGACAGTGAAGAGGAGAGTGATCCCAGGGAGAGGGTCCCCACCTTAAGTCCGGGCCAATACGATGGCACCACACCATGGAAGGAATTTCTGCACAGGTTTGAGAGCTGTGCTGAAGCCAACTACTGGTCTGAAAAGACAATGACAGTTCAGCTAAAATTCTGCCTTGTTGGGGCGGCAGGTGCCATTGTTCACAGGAACCCTCGTTCATCCAAATGGGACTACCGCCGCCTGGTGGATGAGCTGGAAATTGCATATGGCCCTTCTTCTGATCACGCAGCTGCAGTTGCTGTTGAACTAAGGCAGCAGGTACGTAAAGCAGGTGAAGCCCTGCATACTTTCAGAGATGACATTTATGGGAAAGTGACAGATGGTGACAGAGCAGAAATTGAACAAGACTTAATAGCTGTAACTGTCAGGGTTGGGGTCATATACAGAAGCAGTGTCCTTCTCCCCATAAATTCACTAAAACATTACCATTTGCTAGGACCTCTTGTGACAACCAGGAGCCCACCGTACTCCACCTTAAAGGCCAGAACCGAGAAATGAGTATTCACATGCGGCTCTTCGAGCTGGAGGTGTGTGCTGTGTTGGACAGTGGAGCACGGAGAAGCGGGTTGCCATTACATTACTATAATGCCATTCACCCTGACATGAGACCTCAACTACAGCCATCAATAGTTGAAACTTTACTTGGCATGGGGCCCGGGGATGTTCCTGTGCTGGGTGAGGCTCAGTTAGCAGTCAGCATAAACAACCGACAAGTGGATGTTGATTTCCTTGTAGCGGACATAGCAGGAACTGAGGCGCTGCTTGGGCATCCTTTTCTCACACAGGCTGGAGCCCGCCTTGATTTTGGCAACCACCGCATTATCCTTTTTGGTGAAGAAGTGCCTTACTACCAGACTGAAACTAGCCCAAAGTCCCATGCTGTGAGAATGGCCAGGACTGTGGTGGTGGATCCGGGGTAGGAGTATCTTGTGAAAGGCCATGTGCATTTAGGGGCTGTAGCTCATGGGGACATGATGCTTAGTCCCACCAAAGGGTTTGTGGAGAAGCACAAAGTACTCATTGCCAGAGTCCTGGTTGGTGCCCAGCCTTCTAAGGCTGTCCCTCTTCGCCTCTTTAATCCCGGAAATGAAGCTGTAACTATTAAGGAAGGCTACTGCAGCCAGCTGAAGCCGTACAGCCCTCCCATGTCTCTCTGGCTACGGACTCACTGGCCAGCCCTCTTGTGGTCCCCCCGCACCTGGAGGAGCTTTATGTTCAGAGCTCCAGAGAACTCAATGATTGTGAAAAGCTCCCACTCAAACGACTGCTTTGTACTTATGGACATGTGTTTTCCGCAGGGCCGGCTGACCTAGGCCGAACCAGCCTTGTCCAGCAAGACATTATAACCCGACCGGGTGTCCCAGTAAAACAATCTCCGCGGAGAATGGCAGGGGAAAAGCAGCAACATGCAGACCAGCAGATCTCAGAGAGTCTGCAGAGCGGTCTTGCCAAGCGTAGCCATAGCAGCTGGGCCTCACCTATCGTTATGGTGCGCAAGAAGGATGGAACATACCGTCTCTGCATTGACTAAAGGGCTCTCAATGACCGCACCATACCGGATGCATACCCCCTGCCCCGTATCCAAGACACGCTGGACACCCTTTCCACTGCAAGATGGTTCAGCACATTAGACCTTGCTTCGGGTTACTGGCAGGTGGAATTAATGCCAAGAGCGCGCAAAGCAGCTGCATTTTGTGCCAGGACAGGCCTCTTTGAGTGGAATGTTATGCCGTTTGGACTATGCAACGCCCCAGCGACGTTCCAGCGGCTGATGGACCGCGTTCTGGCTGGCATGCAGTGGGAGACCTGCTTGGTCTATTTGGACAATATTATTGTGCTGGCTAAGGACGTGCCAGAGATGCTCCAGCGGCTTGGCCAGGTGTTTTATAGACTCCAACAGGCTAACCTGAAATTGAAACCTGCCAAATGCTGTCTTTTCCACCGCCAGGTTGCCTATCTTGGCCACATAGTGTCTGAACATGGTGTGGCCACTGACCCCAGTAAGGTTCAGAAGGTTCAACTGTGGCCCACACCCAGGTCTATTCAGGAAGTCAGACAGTTTATTGGCCTGGCCTCATACTATCGCCCGTTTGTGAAAGACTTCGCTTCTGTGGCTGACCCCCTCCACAACCTCACTAGGAAAAATGCTCGTTTCCGATGGCAGGCCGAGCACCAGGCTGGTTTTGATGAACTAAAGAGTCGCCTCACATCAGCCCCCATCCTTGGTTATCCATTGGACGATGGTGAGATGATACTGGACACTGATGCTTGTGACACAGGCATCGGCGCTGTGCTGTCGCAAATGCAGGAGGGCGTGGAACGTGTGTTGGCTTATGGAAGTCGCAAGCTGGCAAAGGCCGAACAAAACTACTGCACAACGAGACGTGAACTCCTTGCTATTGTGGATTTCACGTCTCGTTTTCGCCAGTACCTCCTTGGACGGCCTTTCAAAGTGCGCACCGACCACAGCAGTCTGCGATGGCTTACAAAGATGAAGGAGCCGGAAGGACAATTAGCTCGATGGCTCAAGAAGCTTGCAGAATATGACTTTCAGATTGTCCACCGTGCAGGTCGAAAGCACACCAATGCTGATAGTCTGTCCAGGAGACCATGCCGCCAGTCATGCCCATGCAAAGTGCAGGACCCCGCCACACAAACTAGGGGCACCAGTCATCGGGCTGTCCAGTGCGAGATGGACTCTGACATCTGCTCCCAGTTGCTGAGTCCAGTGGGGGTAGAGGGACCTACACCTACTACTATGGTTTGTCCAGTGGGGGTAAGTCAAAACACCTCTACCAACCCAGACACTGCATCACAAACAATTCATACTCACACAAACAGGTCGCCCCAGAACATTCCCACTGATAAATGTACTATAAAGCTAACTGAGAAAGCATATCTGACTAAGACTTTTGATACTGCTTCTTTGTTTCATGGCTGGACCATGGGGGAGCTGAGCCAAGCCCAGGTAGCCGATGAGGACATTGCTCCCATATGCACCTGGATGGGGGCCAGCAATGAACGCCCCCCATGGACTACTGTCTCGCCATGCAGCCCAGCCACCAAGACGTACTGGACTCAATGGAACCAACTTTATTTTCGTGATGGGGTCCTGGTCCGTCGATTCTATTGCCTTGATGACACCAAGTTCTACCCGCAGATTGTGCTGCCACGCAAGCTTCAACCAGAGGTGATGGGCCAGATGCATGAAGGGCCAGTGGGTGGACACTTTGGTGTAGAGCGAACCTTAGCCAGATTAAGAACTCGATACTACTGGTACCGTATGAGGGAGGACGTTGCTCTCTGGTGCCGAACCTGCACCAGTTGTGCATCCAGGGCTCGACCCCGGAAAACACCACAAGCTCCTATGGGGACTGTGCGGGTAGGGGCTCCTATGGAGCGCATTGCACTGGACATTATGGGACCTTTGAATGAAACTGAACGTGGAAACCGCTATGTTCTTGTGATACAAGATTATTTCACGAAATGGACAGAAGCATTTCCAATAAGCAATAGACTCTGCTATTGCTTCAGCAAGAACTGTGACACTTTCTGCCTGGTGTGTCACAGGATGCTCAGTGAACTTCTTTTAGCTCCTGAAGTTCGATGATGCTCAGCTGCATGATTATGAAGTAACTCTGTTATTTCTTCATCTGAGCCTGCTTCTTGTTCAGAAATTTGCAGCCATGCCTTTGCTGCACTTAACATCTTAACAGTCTGAAGGAGCTCTATTTGTCTGCGCATCTCTTCTAGTGCTTTCTTTCTTGCTGCATTCTCTTCTTGTTGTAATGCAGTCTTTTTTCTGTTTTCTTCCTCAAGGTTTTCAAGTTCTTGCTGTTCACTTTCAATTTCTTGCAGGACCATTCGAGCAGCCTGCGTGGCAGCTAACTCTGCTGCAGCCTCCTGTCTCCTAGCAGAGGAAAGGCTTGACTGACGTGACTTCATGCTTAAACTGCTCGCAGAGCTTAAGCTTCTTTGAGAACCATTACTTGTGCTTTTAAAAGCTGAAGATGAAAACACAGAACCAGACTCAGGCCAGATAAAATCCTCTTTCTGATAATCTTTGTTATTCTTGTTATGAAGATAAGTGGATGCATTTTCTTAAATTATTTTGGATACAGCATCACAGGTGTCAGCTCTGCCACGGATCTCACTTCCTGGGTAAGCACATTTGCGCAGTGCTTCATAACTGTGGTTCATATCTGCGGATGCACAACTTATCTTACTTATCAACTCCTGCACGACCTCAATAGTGGAAACTCCCCTTATCAATCTTTTAGTTTGCTTTGCAGCCACTTTCCATTTATCGTAAGCAATGGTAAAATGATCCCGCAGTTTTTTTGTTTTATTATCATGCAGTTCTTGAGCCTTCTCGGTAAACCTTTGAGTTCTTTGGCTTCTTCTTGGCTCATTTTTCTGTTTCAGATGATTGCTGTAGATCTGCATCATCACTATCATTTTGTAAGTCATCTTTCTTAGGTTCACTGTCAGTCATTTGGTCCATTCTGCAAAGTTTACTTATTACTTGGGCCAAACTTATAGCTGTATCTTTGACAGACTTGGGGCTTAACCAACTCAACTAAATGATATAATAATAGCTACAACTTAGATTAACTTGTCTGACAAAGTTAGTTATTTAGCACCTTTTGCATTCAAAATGACTGATGTATATCAATTGGCTTCACCTAAAAAATCTTAGAAAGAACCTTAAAATTGGAAAAGAGAGAAAAGAAAACGAAATATGTACAAAACCCCAGCTTACTTAATTTCAGCACTTGCAGTGTCCCTATAAGGTAATTAATAAAGTTGATCCACTTCCTAACATTTAACTTGTTTCAAATGTACACTTATTGGAACATCAATGTAAACTTCCACTGCTGGCTGCTTGTTACTGGTGTAGCATAGTCTTATCTGTCTTATGCTGGAGTGCGATGAATCTTCTAATTCCTTTGCCGCTCAGTGGCTGAAGTTCCTCGTCTCCTCACCTCATGTCGAGCAGACAGAGTTCTCACCGTGACTCCCTCCAAGTGGATAAACAGTGCTGTGGAAAATTATTTTTAATGCTCTGAACTTCCCTTACCTCTCTCCCCTCTGACCTCTGTGTTTTGTTACCTAGAAGAATTGGTCTGTAAATCCAGTATCAGACATTTAATGGTTAAAACCCATCCTTTAGGGTGATGTCTCAGGAAGAGCAGATGGTCTGCTCGTAAATAACTTTGTTACCTCTGACCCGAGGAGGGTCTAGGGCCATAAAGCACAAACTCTTTTAAGTTGAGGTAACACCCACATACTCTTTAAATACTGTGTGTAAATGTTGCAGATATGGAGGATTAAAATATTATTTTAGGGTTAGAAAAGTACTTTCAAAAGGGTGATAACTTAGCTCATTTGATACTTTCCAGTTAATTCTTTTAGAGAAACAAGTTCCCTTTCATTGTGGAATATTCAGGGTCAATTATTCTAGTTACTAAAAGTTATTAAAAGCAGAGGAAGTTACAACATCTCCAAAACTGAGCAGTAACCATGTGTTTCTATGTCATTCTCAGGACAGATCTCATGAAGGAGCATTCAAAACCCATTGCATGCGTAACACCTGATGGACTTCTCCTTCAGGCATTATTTTCTGTTGTCAGAGTTTGTATCCCATAAATCTAATGGGTAGAGACCTTATTAAGACAGGCTTGGTTTTACTGCAGATGGTCTTCATACAATCTCTGACAGTACTTACAATGGGGTGCAGTTTTTGTCCACAAGTGTTAACTTACGCTTATGGAAGGTACAAATTCAATGTTTTTCACAGCAGCTGCTGGGAAAAGGTTATATTAATTTTTTCCTTCTCTCTTCTGATTCATGCAGCGTGTTTATTTACACTGTACCTTATATCAGGTCTTGACAAAAAACTATGAAATGCTTGGTTCAGCAGGTTATTTTTTCTCCCTTTGGAGAAGGAAAGGAAACCTAATCAGTTCTGTGCTGCATAGGAATCTTAAAACACTTGTTTTCTGAGATATCACCAGCTAAAACGTTTAAAACGTTTGAGAGTAATTGGCTTTGTTAAACACATTTTCCTGGGCAAAGCAAACCTTTAAAATGAGAGCGGGAAAAATTGCGTTCTTTTTGAAGGTAAGAAAGAATCTGATTGGACAGTGGTACCACACACAAAAATTAAACTAATCTCGTGTTCCCTAAAACACTCTGCATAGAAAAGGCCTTCAGATCTGTGGAATTATTTTCCACCACAGTACCAAATTTTTAAGCATGCTTTTTCTTTATTTTAAAACAGATCTTTGTTTTTGTTTTGTTCTTGTTTTTTTTTAGCATAATATTTGTCTGAAGCTTCTTATGAACTGGGTTAGGAGCAAATATGATTTGAGGTAAATTAGGAGCTGTGAACTAGTGATTTTTAAATCTGATTATTGTCCAAGCAGAAATAATACACTAACAGGTCTGGGGATATTTAGCCAATCCTCTCTTCAATCTCTGCAGAAAGCTAACACCATTGTTCATTGCAGTAGTACTCAACCTGTGGTTCCTGGACTCCTGAAGCCCGCGAGCCATAGATTTTGGGTCCATAAAATTATAATACTTAATTAAAGGTAAACCGATTACCTATTAAAATAGATCTAAGCCAATGATGGATTCCAGTCATTTTGGTGGCTTTGAAATGCAATAATACTCAAAATTTCTACTCTGGGGAACAGATTGGGGCTGAAGAGTTTTGTTTTGGAACCAAGGCTAGGATTTTTTATAACGGAATAAAGACAAATAAAAATCCTTTATTTTAGGAAAAGAAAAGAAATAAAGGCTCTCTCAACACTAAAGAGGATGGTCGGCTCAAACTACGGTCTCCTTGTTTGATTTCTTAGGGGTTTAAAGATTAAAAGAATACCTAGGAGTACAAAGGTACACAAGGTAATTTCAGATTACTAAGAGATAAAATATTGGAACATTTATCAGCATTTAGATTATTAAAGAGGGGTTCTAGTAATAATTTTCTCCCCAACTCTCAAAATTTAAATAGCCCAAATTAAAGAAAATGATGTCTGTTCTCCTTTTGAAACACTATGTGGGAACAAAGTCCAGTTTGGAGTCAAGCTTCTTAGCTTCATTTCTGGTTAAGTCTAAAACTGTATAAAATTTCAATGCTGACTTAAAATACTTCTTTGCATTTAACTTGAGCAGAGAAATTCTTGAATACAGCTGCGATAAAATTGAGCCAAACAAAAAGAGAATTATAACAATAACCCTCAGGATTGTAGTTATTATTACAGAGTTACAGCACAAAGAATTGGCAAAGGGTTTCAGCATCAGTGAATTTGGATTCATGTTAGAGAAAACTGTCGCTGTGCTTCTAAATAGTTTGAGATCTCTTTGGATTATGTGCACTCATCTTAAAAAGGATCCTGAAGATTGTCATAACGAAATTGATCAATTACAGCATTAAGAGATATGGCTGAGAAAATATATTTTAAAAAGAGATTGTTAAAAATTTATTTTAATTCTTGAAGCTTCAAATTTGGCCATTTGTCTGTCTTTGATGTTTTGTCTTTGTTTTGTTGGAATGAATGTTTGTTTATATGTTGCATGAAACAATAATCCATGTTTAGAATAATGTTTCTAAATCCCAGATTGATTAAAACTTTGAGTTTTCAGGAGAGTTAAGAAGCAGCTTGTTTCTAAGGTAGGTGCATGTTAACAGTTTTGCTGTTGGAATGAATGTTTGTTTATATGTTGCATGAAACAATAATCCATGTTTAGAATAATGTTTCTACATCCCAGATTGATTAAAACTTTGAGTTTTCAGGAGAGTTAAGAAGCAGCTTGTTTCTGAGGTAGGTGCATGTTAACAGTTTTGCAGTTTAAGGTATGCTAAGATGGGTTGGAATGAAGAAACTGTGGATTCCGCCCATAGGCTGCCCATTAGAGGTTAGTTCTGCCTGACTCCGCCTACCTACCAAGTTGGTTCATGCCTTTGCTTTCATGGTAACGCTCAGCACCTCCCTTCCTGAGTTTTAACACTGTTTAAGAGACAATAGAATCAAAAGGCTTGTTGTGATTGTTGCCTTAACATGTTTTCATATCATAATTAAGGATGTAGCATGACATTTAGATTTATGTGTTTTACTTTTAAAAGGTTAATGAAATAGTTTAAACTAGTTTGAAGAATTTGTTTTGCATGCAGAATTATTGGTGATTTATTAGATTGAAAGTTTTCCCTGGTGCCATTAAGCTAGCTGACAGTTCAATATATGCCGAAAGTAAGGAATATATTTTTGATAAAGAATCTGAGTCATGACTTCATATTTGGTGGGAATTATTTTAGATTAACTTTGTAGAGTTTCTGCGTAAACTTACATTAGATGTCCATTAATCTAACACTCATCTTTATACAAGACAAATCAGGGTGATATGTGACTTATTTCTAAGTGAGACATTGATGAACTGCACAACAACTGAAGTTTGCATTTAGTTGTTAATGGAACTGAATGGCAGTTAGAAACATCTGGATTTTATTTGTGTTGCTTTTGGTAATTTCATAGTGACATATTTTTGTCAGAATTCATTTCTGTGGTTTTATGTAATGTGATCCTGGTTACTAGACATTTTTTAAACTTTTTTCTGGATTGTCGCATGGGTTGGACCCTGCGCCTGGAGAGGGGACATGTCAGAATAAAGAATGAAGTAACATGGAATTACAGAGGTTTTAGCACTCATGGAAAAAGGGTAGCTCATACCTCCAATGAGGACTTAGTGACAATGCGAGAGACGTTGTGCTTTGTTTATATAAATGGTGCATAGCTCCCTAAGATCACATTCTGAAAACCTGTCTGAAATTATGGTGTTGATTCTTTTGTGAAATTTTACATCTTCACCGATTAGACCATTTTTGAAATTTTCTCTGGGTATTCTGAAACTATGGAAATAATGACCCGTAATCAGGCCTTCCTCAAACATCATATGTCACATTTTTTTATATTCAGAATACTTAGCTGATGGTCACTGCTAGTATACTTGGTGGAGTCAGAAGATTAATTCTCTTTGATTTTGCTGGATGTTTTGATGAAGTTCATGTAGTTAAGCACCTAGGCTTGAGAATGGGACTTTGAAATAAAAAAATTGGCCAAGGGTTGTGAAGACTCTGCTTATTGTTTTCACTTACGATTGAGACTTTTGAAGTGCTGTTTGACAGGTCTCCTAGTTTGGGCATGGGGATATTTCTAAGATCTCTGCCTTCCACATCTTTGTGTGACGAGAGGATGTTGTTTTACTGTCAAAACCTGTCCACTGTGCATTCTCAAGTTTCACAGATTGTGAAGGCTGCATTGCTGGAAACAGCCACTTCCAAACTCCACTCCTTGGTTCCAGGAGAACACACTTGAAGTCCAGATGCTGGAAGGGCCCATAGCAGATCCTACACTGTTGTCAAGGTAACAGAGCATGTTACCCGGGTCTATGCTACACTGGAAGGTGTTCATGGGAACACCACCTGAGCAGCATCCTGGTTCTGAACCTCCTACTTAGAGGAGCTTCCTACAACCGCCCACCTGTACCAGACTGGTAACAGGGCAGCTTGAAGTGCAGAAGCCACTCAGGAGAGGCAGCAGGATTTTTGAGTTTTGTTTATGATTTGTTTGCTTTGAGAAAAAACTGTTTTCTTTCAGTACCAGAAGAAAGGACATTCCACTTCAACGTCACAATGCAGCTATATGGAAGATGGTCTGTTCTGATGCTAATGATTGGTATTGCAAGTATTTTTATGACTCTTGTGTTCATTTGGGGAAAGGTACGGCAAAGATAATTTGTGGCTAATCTGAGTAATTAAGCCAATAATACTCATCAACTGATTCGAAGAGAGATTCATCACTTTTCTGACTACCATGATCATGCTGATAATGTCTGGTGGCAACTGATGCATCAAACTGTGAGGAAGATGAGAAATGACAGTTGCTATGTTTGTTGTTTCATTCCACGTGCTATTAATGATCAACCATTTTTGGTACCTGTTCCTATTGAAACTGCTTCTATTCTTTCCAGATGGGCCACATAACCAGCTGGTAGAGGTTATTTTTCCTTGGGTGAGGAATTATATTGTAAGGCAACGCAGAAATGTTAGTAGATTTTCTAGTGAGCCTACTTTAATATGTGCTACTACAGGAATTCTTTATAGATTTTGAGGTAATATGAATCAATAAGATATCCAGATATAGGTACAGATATTTGTATTGCACAGGAGGAAAACACACGTTATTTCCTTGGAAACACAGAGGGTTGCAAAACTATTATATCTGTTTCATGTGCTTTAATCAACAGACATAAATTTGAGTCATGTCCTATCAGAACTGCTGCTTATAACATTTCAGGATCTTCGGCCCCAGAGCCTTTGTGTTAACTCTTAATCTTACAGCCTTACCGAATGGAAGTAAATTGTATGGCCAGGCAGGTAAATTAACCAGGGTTCTTGTTACTTTCCTAGTAGAGATGGGTACTCATGTCCTAAGAACATGGTTTGGATGTGTGGAAATAGATCATATCTGTATCTGCCTGCTAATTTGTCTGGAGTATGTTATCTAGCTCATTTACTACCTACAGTCACAACTTATAATTCAATCAGCCCATTATTAGAGAGGAAGACAATGCTCAAATGGTAAAAGAGAGCTAGGATTCCATATTGGAAAGGGATTTTGGGTACACTTGTTCCTAGTTATGGTGCTGCTAATGCCACCCATAGGATTAATGAGTTGTCAGTTGAGTTAGAAAATCTTACTGCTTTCACAGAGTAAGGTTTCACTGTTCTGACCAAGGAGCAGCAAGCTCTTAGAAGGATGAGTTTGCAAAGTAGAATGGCTTTGGGTTACCTGTTAGCTGAGAGGGGTGGTGTTTGTCATTTAATTGGGGAACAGTGTTGTACTTTTATTCCTGATGTGTCTAACAACATGATAAGTATCCATGATAAATTAGGAGAATTGCTGACGGCACAACAGAAAGAAAATGTGAGCTCCTCTTGGAATCCTTGGTCCTGGTTCATTACTGGTGGTTGGACATCCTGGGTAATAAAGATTGGAGTAATTTTTCTTTTTCTTTTAAAGTGTTATATATAATGTTTTTCTTGGTTTTATTTTGATTATTATCCTGGGTGATGGTTTTGAAGAATTTTCCTTTTAGTTGTGATTATCTTGTAATCAGAAGAAAGGGGTGTTGTGGAAATGTTTTTTTAATTTTTTGAACTTCCCTTACCTATCTCCCCTCTGATCTCTGTGTGTTGTTACCTAGAGGAATTGGTCTGTAAATCCAGTATCAGACGTTTAATGGTTAAAACCCATCCTTTAGGGTGATGTCTCAGGAAGAGCAGATGGTCTGCTCGTAAATAACTTTGTTACTTCTGACCCGAGGAGGGTCTAAGGCCATAAAGCACAAACTCTTTTAAGTTGAGGTAACTCCCACATACTTTTTAAATACTGTGTGTAAATGTTGATCGGGGCTCTGCTTCACCGACTAACCTCAGTGACAGGGTCTTCAAACGCTGAATGCCTTTGAATAAAACTTATGAAGACAAAGTCTGGTCTTCGTCTTTTAATGAGTTAATTTCTACCCCACATTGATAATAGAATTCCACTACAACAGACACAAGGCGTTCTTGATATTCAATCAATTTTTCGTTATCCGATGAGCTAACCCCTCCTTCCTACTTCCATATTTCTAATGGGGATTGCTCAATCCAGCTCTCCATTGTCTGGATAAAAAGGCTGTAGATGAAATCAGATTCTTAATTTTGAGGCACAATCCTTCCAGGGCACACGGGTTGATCCTCTTTTTAATGCAGTCAATCAGCTGAGCTGTGTCTCTGGTCCTCTGTTCCATCTGTAGCCTCTCTCTCCGTCCGATCTTGTTCACTGGTCTTCTGCGAGGAAACAACCGCAGTTCCCTTTTTTGGCATTGCTTTTATAGTGCAGATGCTCTCACTGGTCAGCCCTTTGTTAGTCTTCTCAGCTATTGCACAATATACTTTTGCCCAGTACGTTATTGCTCAATACTTGGTCATGGTCATTGTGACTTTCTGGTGCTGTTTTTCGGCCTTGAAGATTCCAGTAATAGCCACGCAGCTGGCCGTAATCTCGTCCTCCCTTCCTTGCATTGCTTGTTGGTCTTCAAAAGATTTGCTGTCAGCATGCAGCTGGATTTATCCTGTTCCTCCCTTCTTCGTGTTGTTTGTTGGCCTTCAAAAGGTTCGCTGTCAGCCCGCAGCCGGCTCTCGTCACTCCTAGCCATCCTAAAATTCTCTTTCTAATCTGCTCATTCTTAACATTTACACAGTCTTACACATGGCATACTCAGCTTTCTGCATTTACCTTTAGACAGTTATAAAACCATCACTTCATTCTTTTTATTTGTACTTCACAACTGATCAACATTATATCTCTTTGATATATAGCTGATTGAGAATTTTAATTTTAATTATCAGTTCTCAATCATATTTCAATCATACGTCTTTTAACTTGATAATCAAAGATTTACTCATTTTATTTAATTCTTAATAGATAGTTGTAAAATCTCTGTGCTAATACGTGACAGAAAGAACAAAGCCAAAAGGATAAGAGACAGTAATAAACAATAGAAAAAACCCCATAAATTGTCAGGTACAACCAGACAGAGTTAATATCAGCAACTAAGTCATATAAACTGGCTTTATTGAACATTACATCTCTGTCAGGAAAATTATTTTTAATCATTTTTAACAGAAACATGGTTACATGAATTTAATGAAGATCCCATTCTATAATTTTCTTTGCGAGAGCAGACAGCAAAGAAAAGGTGGAGGGGTGGCCATTTTGTTTAAAGATTTACTAAAGTGTAAAAAAAAGTATTTCTGGGCAAATTTGACTCTTTAGAATATTTGGCTCTCCAGGTAAAGAGCCCGGTCCAAACCATGTTCTTGAATATTTACAGGCCTCCTAAGTCAAAAAAAAACTTTTTCAGTGATTTTGATGAGCTTTTATCAGTGATATGTGTTGATTATGACTGTTTAATTATTGTGGGAGACTTCAACATTCACATGGACAATCCTGAAGACAGAAGTGCAATAGATCTATGTGACACTCTTAGAAATTTTGGGTTGACTCAACATGTTAAAGAGCAAACGCACAAACAGGGACATATTTTGGACTTGATCATCACTAAGGGTCTAAACATTTCCATGATGTCTGTAACTAATGTTGCTCTATCTGACCACTTTTCTGTTATTTTTGAAAGCATCATGACTCAGTTTGTCAAAGAGACATGATAAGAAAACACATCTTTAAGGACAGTGCTGCTGAAACCTTTAACCAAATTTACTCTTCTACCTCCACATTGCCCTGTAACACTGTAGATGAGCTGGTAGGTAACTTTCATTCTAAAATCTCTGACATCATTGATTCAATTGCTCCAATTAAAGTGAAAGTCGTTTCTGGGAAGAAAATGTCTCCATGGAGAAGTGCTCCACCAGTCAGAAATGGAAATAAAGGAGTGTCGAAAAGCTGAACACCGGTGGTGAAAGACTGGACTCCAGGTTCACTATGTTATCTATAAAGAGAGACTATACAGATATAACCTACAACTGAAAAATGCAAGGGAATCTTTCTTTTCTGAGATAATCAGCAAAAACATAAACAATGCTTGTGCATTATTTGCCACGGTCGAAAGGCTAACAAACCCTCCTGTAATGTAGCATCTGAACTCCACGCTACCAGGGCCTGCAATGAATTTCCTAAATTCTTAACTGAAAAAACCCAAAAGATCAGAGGGGGAGTCAGCACATCCACATCAACTCCAGTACCAAAGCTGTCTCCAACTAGAACTGATTTTGACAAAATTTGCCAATTTCACCAAATAAACTAGAAACATTTAGAACAAATCGTACAGCAACTAAGCTCTTCTTCCTGCTGCCTTGATCTTTTACCCACAGCTTTCCTTAAGAAAGCTATGCCTGTAATAACATCTGATTTAACACAAATAATAAACACGTCCCTTTTGTCAGGTGTTTTCCCAATTATCAAACCTCTATTGAAAAAGAGTAACTTGGACAAGCTGCTACTACAGAACTACAGGCCTATATCAAACCTCCCTATCATCAGCAAGATTATTGAAAAAGCTGTGTTTCAACAGTTAAACAACTTCCTAACAATGACCAACCGCTTTGATGTCTTCCAGTCAGGCTTCCGTGCTCACCACAGTACAGAGACTGCTCTTGTCAAGGTATTCAATGACATCCGTATAAGTGCAGACTGTGAAAGAACCACAGTGCTGGATCTTGGTGGAGCATTCGAAACTGTTGATCACTCCATTTTATTAGGGCACCTGGAAAACTGGGTCGGCCTTTCTGGTACAGCTCTCAATTGGTTTAAATCCTACTTGAAGGACAGGGACTTTTTTGTGTCAGTAGGAAACTTTACATCAGAGACCACAAACATCACATGTGGCGTTCCCCACGGGTCCATCTTAGGGCCCCTTCTATTCAATATCTACATACTCCCCTAACTCAGATTTTAATAAACAACAACGTAAGTTATCATAATTATGCAGACGAAACACAGCTATATGTTACGACGTCCCCAGGTGACTATGAACCCATTCAAGCGCTGGGTAAATGCTTAGAAGAAATCAATGCATGGATGGGCCAAAATTTTCTTCAGCTGAATCAAAACAAAAGTGAAGTAATAATCTTTGGACCAAAGGAAGAGCATTTAAAAGTTAGCACACAGCTTCAGTTAATACAGCTAGAAACCACCAGTCAGGCTCGAAACCTGGGTGTAGTGATGGACTCAGACCTGAACCTTCAGAGGCACATAAAGATAGTAACAAGGTCGGCCTTCTATCACCTTAAGAACATCTCCAGGATTAAAGGACTAATGTCTCAGCAGGACCTTGAAAAGCTAATTTATGCGTTCATCTTTAGTAGAATTGATTACTGCAACAGTGTCTTCACAGGTCTGCCTAAAAAGTCGATCAGACAGCTGCAGTTGATCCAGAACTCTGCTGCCCGTGTCCTCACTAGAACTAAGAAAGTTTAGCGCATCACCCCGGTTCTAAAGTCCCTACACTGGCTCCCTGTAGCTCAGAGAATAGACTTTAAAATACTTCTGTTCGTCTACAAATCACTGAATGGCTTAGCACCAAAATACATTACAGACTTGTTGTAAGTGTATCAACCACCCAGACCCCTCAGGTCTTCTGGCTCAAATCTACTCTGCATACCCAGAACCAGAACCAAACATGGAGAAGCAGCTTTTAGTTCTTATGCTCCACTAATCTGTAATAAACTCCCAGAGAACTGTAAAAGTTGCTTTAAATCAAGATTAAAAACCTATTTGTTTAGAGTGGCCTTTGACTGTGCCATCTAAACATTATTAGTTGCGTTTTCAGTCCAATTTTCCTTTCATTTTCTTGTCCATCATTCTATTCTCTTTATTTTATTTTATGTTTAATTTTCTTTTAATTACCTCTGTTGTTTGATTTCATGTACCATTGTAGTGTTTTTCCGTATGTACAGTGCCTTGAGTGCCTTGTTGCTGAAAAGCGCTATATCAATAAACTTGACTTGTAGAAAATGGAAAATCATTATACATCATTTCCTTGGTTACACTTGTTTATACTTCTGCAAAAGATAAGACTGTTAATATGTGACTCCATACAGGCCTCTCTAGTCTCTCAGTCCCAGAATATGAGAACATGCTTGTTTCATTCAACTGTGTATTTTAATAATTGTTGCATAGATTACACGAAAGTTTTTTTTTTGTCATTTTTATGGATTTAACTGTGAGCAGTTTATGAATGTTGCATGGATTACATGGAAAGATCTCACCTTATTTTGACAACTGGCATTTAATCACTTTGTCATCAACGATGCTGTGAGAACTGTACAAAAACACAAATACTACATTTCACACCGAAAGCATTCTCATAGAGAATAAACAAAGAATACCATTTAAAACAAAACATTCACAATCAGTAATTTCACCTACAAAAATATCAACATTCTGTACCTCATTGGCCGCACAAACCTGAAGGGGTCAACAAAACGCCTCACAGAGTATGTCTTCTTTACACCTTCGCTGCATGGTTCGTCAAGTCTCTCTGTCTTATCCAAAAAACTGACCGAAAAATGCATAACTGCCACTGATGGCAGCCACACCTGGCTTGGTGAAATTATACCCCAGGACCTATAAGACTGACTTGGTAATTAAATACATACATGATCAAAAACAGATAAAAGATGTAATAAAGAGACAGAAAGATTAAAGGAGACAATGTTTGTGACTCCATTGAGAAGAACCTTTATGTTGACAATACAGTTTTTCTTATCCAGATGTAGCAATGGAGGTTGCAGATAAATTGAGAGGATTGTTATTGGAGGGAGGATTAGAGCTCAGACAGTGGCTAGCAACATCCCAGATCCCATTAGTCATCTGTCCAAGGAGTTAAGATCAGAGAGCAGCGAACAGTGGTTGAATCCTACTGACATGGATCCCTAAGAGCCAGCTCTGGGCCTGCGCTGGAAGTACAACTCTGACACTTTGCAGGACAAGTCCAACAAAGGTGAGAGCAGTCCACCAACAGTCAGGAACATCTACCAGGTCTTGAAGAGTCAATACAACCCACTGGGGTTTCTCATCCCCTTCACTACAAGAACTAAAGTGCTAGTCCAACAGTTGTGGGACAGAAAACAGGACTGGGATGATCAACTTTTACCAAGTGACCTGCCCTCTGCATAGAAGAAATGTGAAGGTGAGCTGCAATACCTGGATAATTTCAGTCTTCCACGTTGTCATGTAACCTCAGACCTGGACAAACCCGATAGTAGATGAGAGCTGCACATTTTCAGTGATGCATTTCAACATGCATATTGTAATGTCGCATACTTACGGACAAAAGATGCTGCTGGAAATGTGGAAGTTGCTTTCTTGACCACCTGCTCCAGAATAGCTCCCAAACGGCAGTTATTCATACCACGTTTGGGACAATGTGGAACCTTAACCGGAGCTCAACTTGCCAGTATGCTGACCAAGGAACTTACCTTACCACTATCCAGAGTGGTGGTGTGGGCAGACACCACCACTGTTCTTACATCAGTCAGATTCCTGTCACTTCAAGGTGTTTGTGGGAACTCGGAAAACTGATATCCAGGAACTAACGCATAGCTAATCTTGGCACTATGTAATGACATCTGACAATCCTGCACATGACCTCATGAGGGGTAAGAAAGCTGCAAAACCTTATCGGCAAATTCCAGATGGGCATGTGGACCTACCTCCATAATAATGGTTACAGTACCTTATTCCATCATGTACAGTTTGTACTGAGGAGCAGTTTAGACCAGTAACTTGCTTAGTTACATCTACCGACTTCCCCTCCCTGCCTGATGTGTGGACGTTTACCAGCTTTAACAGCCTTTTGAAAGAGACTGTTAAGTGCCCTCATTGGGCGGCTGATGACAACCCTACAGCAGAGCACTACAAAAAGGCGGAATTTATTCTCCTACAATCAGTTCAGAGAGATCATTTTACAGACAAGATTCCGTGTTTAACCTCAAGAAATCCAGTTCGCTCATGCAGCCATCTAGTCACATTGGCACAGGAATTTGATGAGTCACTCAAACTCATAAAAGTATGTGGTCGACTTAGATGCTGCCATGATTTGGATGCTGCTGTGATCCAGCCATTAGTATTGGATCCAAAACATCCAGTGACCAGACTGCTCATTCAACAGGCCAGCAGTGACCTTAAACAACTCGTTGCAGAGACTTTATGCAGAGCTGAAAAGGAAATATTGGATTCTGTGGGGCAGTGAAGCCATTGGACATGAACAGCATTTATGCCCTGAGTACCAGAAATGGAGAAGCCATCCAGTCAACCCAAATGCTAGGGCCTGCTCTTTAAATGCTCGACAATTTATGCCATTCATATTGAGGTGCTGTCTAGTATTAACACTGATTCATTTTTGATGGCACTGCGACAATTCATCTCTCGTCGTGGGAAACCAGGTGAGAGCCTGTATGATCAGGGCACCAATTTCCATAGTGGAGACCGGGAGTTACAGGAAACCTTCAATGCCCTGCATCCCCCATTACAAACTCAGTTAGCAGAGTATTAAATCAAGTTCCATTTCAACCCCCCCAGCACTCCCCACTTTGGAGGATCCTGGGAGCGAGAGATCGGGTCAGTCAAAGCCGCTCTCACCTCCACTCTAGGTTTACAGGCTGTGGGGGAGGAAGTCCTTCAAACGGTTCTGATTGAGATTGAGGGAATGCTCAACTCAAAACCTTTAGGGTTTGTATCCTCAGATCTAGCTGACCCAGAGCCCATTACCCCAAATTTGCTGTTAATGAGACGGCTAGACCCTTCCCTACCACAGGTGATATACCACAATCCAGAGCTCATCAGTTGACAGGATTTGAGGACCTGTCAAGTGTTCTCTGATAGATTTTGGACACAGTTTATACGTCACTACAAACTCTTTCTAAGTGGCAGAAAGACACTTCTCCAATCCAGTTGGGCACTGTAGTGATGATAGTGGGTCCCCGCCTTCCCAGAGCATCATGGCCAATTGGAGAGATAAGCAGAGTTTTCCCTGAAACAGACGGCAAAGTGAAGAACTGTACTTACGTACGGCCAGTAAGCCATCTCATCTGACTACCTGCTGTACACAATGCACGACTGTTCTGAAGGCAGTACTGTGGTGTAGTTTCAAGGCTTGCCACATGGGGCCGTGGCTGTTTATTTGTTGTAAGTAATGTTCAGAAGAGTTAAAAAATGGTGTTCCTGTAAGCACTGAGGAACCTCAGAAGCTGAGTTTAGAAGCAGTTTTTGTGGTGTTTTTTGAGAGTGCATCAGTGGCAATTGCTCTAAGACTGCAAGGTAAGCTCAGCTTCCCCTAAAATGTCAAAAAGTAAGTGATCAAATATATACTGTTGTGTGTACATGTCATTGACTAAATATGCACTACAACGTGCTCAACTTTTGTTCTGAATCAGCTTCTTATCACTGGTAACGACGCGGCTTTCCTCTCACTCAATCCCGCAGTGCTTTAAACAGTGAGTTCAATAGCAAAGCAAAAATGCTGTGCTTTGTCCCGCCCATTGGACGCAGTGGGCTGGCCCGGACGCTCAGCTTCTGCATGATGATTGGATGATCTGTCTGAGGCTGAATCCCTTTTTGGTTGACAGCGAAATGAGCGAATCAGCGATCTTAAAATTGAGCTTCCCCTCCTTGAAAGACCAGCATCTGCCACTGGAGTGCATCCATTAGACT
This sequence comes from Girardinichthys multiradiatus, assembly GCF_021462225.1. NCBI lineage: Eukaryota > Metazoa > Chordata > Actinopteri > Cyprinodontiformes > Goodeidae > Girardinichthys > Girardinichthys multiradiatus. Next base: position 7,755,103 of record NC_061795.1, on the reverse strand, counting down.
GGTGACTTTTACACTGCTCAGTAAGGATACTAGATAGGAGATTTAGCTAATCAAGCTAAATGTTTTTTTCTTTCAGTTGATGTTTCTTATTACATTTAGTTTCTTTCCCTTTACTTAATCTTCACATTATCAGTGATTGAAATGGATAGATATTTTATTTGTTACTAAATATTCTTTAGGCCACCAGTTAAGGCTTTCAGGCCTCAGTTAGGCCTACAAGACAGCATGTTGCTGTGCTATGCTATGTAACCTACTGATATGCAAATGGTGATTATTGAATTGTAATTTGTGTTTTATTTTGTATTTAGTTGGACCACACCCATGTATGCAACACTCACATGCATCTGCTCATTAAAGAAACCAGAAAGGCATCACCTGGACTAGATATTGAATTACGGGTCATACAAGCATCTAACTGGTGCTTTCTCTGCGATCACCACCACGACGTTAGGAGCAAATTCATTTATTCATGGCAACACAACCTAATCAGTACAAGATGCTTTCCTTTTCCACAGAAGACTATGACAAACATCTCCAGAAAATAGCTGTGATGGGAATGAAAATTCATCGGCTTGAAGTAAATGTGGAGATAAACGCTGGGTATGAAAATGAAACCCTGGTTATATCCCACTGATATGATCATTTTCAGTCTCTGGTGCTTTAAATTGTCAAAAATCTGCTAAAACAGATGATTTACATCTGAACATGCTTGGTATAAGGGATTGGTGCAAAGTCAATACAAGCAACTGCTCACCCTATCTACATGCTCATCCAGGAGGAATGAATGCCACATACTATAGATACTGATGCTCCCTTTGCCTGCACCTTCCACCTGTGTGTCTCAAGAAGTCAGGGGAAGCGACAACTGCAAAGGCTGAACCGGAACAAGGCTGCAGGTCCTGATGGTTTTACCCCTAGGGTTCTTAAGGCCTGTTCAGAGCAGCTCGGTGGGATTCTGCAGCACATCTTCAACCTTAGCCTGGCCCAGATGAAGGTTCCAGTGTTGTGGAAGACCTCCTGTCTTGTTCCGGTACCAAAGAAAACTCACCCATCAGTCCTCAATGACTATAGACCTGTTACCCGGACATCCCACATCATGAAGGTCCTAGAGAGACTCCTGTTGGCCCACCTGAGTAAGCACACAAAAAACGTATCAGGACCCTCTTCAGTTTTCTTATCGCTGTGGAGTTGGAGTTGAAGATGCTATCATACACCTGCTTCAACAAACCCACTGTCATCTGGACAAAACCAGTAGCACTGAGGATCATTTTATTTGATTTCTCCACTGCATTTAACACAGTTCAACCTGATTTGCTTTGTCAGAAACTCCAGAAGACTCCGGCAGAGGCCTCAACAATCTCCTGGATCAAAGACTACCTGGCAAACAGACCACAGTTTATGAGACTGAAGGGTTGTGTGTCTTACCAGGTAGTCAGCAGCACAGGAGCATCACAGGGACTGTACTCTCACCATTCCTTTACTGTACAGCTCAGACCTCCAGTACAAGACAGACTCTTATCATCTGCAGAAATACTCGGATGATTCTGCAGTTGTGGGATGTATCAGAGATGGACAAGAAGCAGAGCACAGGGAGCTGGTGGACCGCTTTGGGGCATGGTGTGGAAACAATCATCTCATCTTGATCGTGAATAAAACAAAGGAGATGATTGTAGATTTTAAGAGAAACAGAAATAGGTCAAACAGTATTTCCATCATGGGAGAAGAAGTGGAGGTGATGGAGTATAAATACCTCGGTGTTCACCTGGAAAACAGACTGGAGTGGAGATGCAACCGTGAAGCTACCTATAAGAAGGGACAGAGCAGACTGTACTTCTTGAGGAAGCTTAGGACTGTCAGGATCTGGGTTGTGTTTGTGTTTTTGTGCTTGCTACATGTGTTCAGTGTTTTCAGATGGTGCTGGAGTTCTCAGGTGTGCTGGGTAACAGGTGCAACTTACTCTACTGATTACTTTGAGGAGTACTTAAGCAGGAGGCTGCCAGCACTTCGACGCCAGAGTGTTTTTTCCTCAGTGGTAACAAGCTCAAGCCGAACACTAAGTATATGCTTTGTTCTTCGACCTCGTGTAACTTTGTTTATGCTCCTTCGCAGGCTAAGTAAACCTAAACCCTGGATTTATGTCACTGAATACTGACTACGTGTCCGGAAGTCTTTCTGGATGATCAAGACTATCTATGTTCTGAGGACTTAATTTCCCATCTCATGTCACGTCCTGCTACCTTCGTCTCCTGGACCAAGCCATAAGCGTACCCTGTCCACCCTGCAACGTAAGCATCTGCACACCGAACTCATTCCTGTTTGCTCCGAGCTCACACAGAACAGCACCTAAAGAACCTTCTAAAAACTCAACCTCGACAAACCTGGTTCCTGAATTCCTCTACCCCTGGCGACCTGACCACACCTATTTAGTAAGCTGTTCTCTTGATTACATTAATTCCTTGTTCTTAGTTCGATATCATTTAGTTCCCTGTTTTCACCAGTTCTCTTCCCCTCTTCCCATACAGTTGGAAAATCATCCGTTACGTTCCTGATTATCATTGTCTCAATAAATATTCTTTACTTATTCTGTTCTCCGGAGAGTTCTCTGTATGTGGGTCAGATCTATTGCAAACAAAATGACAAGGACCTTCAGTGTTCACAGCAATATGCTGCATATCGTCTATAAGTCTGTTGTGGAGAGTGTGATCTCTTCTGTCATCATCTGCTGGGGTAGCAGCATCAGAGCCGAGGAATTAAAAAAGCTGAACTAGCTGGAGATCATTGTGCAAAAAAGGATTCTTCATAAAATGAAGAACATTATGGAGAACCCTGAGCATCCTCTTCATCAGACAGTTGTACAGCAACAGTGTCTTCAGTAGGGCTGCAACTAACGATTATTTTAATAATCGACTAAACTGTCGATTATTTTTACGATTAATCAGTTTTTATTATTTTTGTTAGCCTTTATTTCCCTAAATAAGTTATTAAGAACAAATTTTCATTACGAAAAAGGAAAACAAGAGAATTGTGCAGTTCACTGCAATTTATTTAACTCAGTTTAGGAAGAAACAAATGAGCTCAACAGTGTAAAATATGTTCATTTTTAGGCATAAAATACAAAAATGGGATAGAATACCATACAAATGAGTGTACAGCAAATAACAAAATTATCTCACCCCTTATTATGCTGTACATATAAATTTAAATAAATGGCCATGAAATGAAAATCACATTTTATTCTGAATGTTCTTAGTTGGGCAGTATTTTTACAAAAATAATATAAACTGCTGTCTCTACCTTGTCTCAAAAGTGAAGTGCACACTGAAAGTGAAATTTGAAACCAGACCGATGGAGTTTGTTAGAGGAGCTCTAACAAACACACTCCCACTTTCCACTCTTTACATATAGTAGTGCAAATATCAACATCAACATCATTAAAACAATAAATGTGCAATAGAACAGGCCATGCATGAACTGGCATAGAAATACAATCTGCCTGTTGAAAACATACTGCAAGGTAACACTTATTTAAGAATTTTGCATTGCAGTGCAAAAATGTCAACATGTCAACATGCTCAGGCCTTAGGCTTGCCCTTTTTTAGAGCATATGTTGCCTGCTTCCGAAAACAGGTGCTCAGGTGGAGTTGAAGTGCTTGGGATACAGAGATATGATTTAGCTAACTTTGACAAAGAGGGAAATCTAAGCTCATTTGTCTTCCACCACTGTAGAGGATTTTCTTATTTGGGGATGGGCTTCTCTCCAAAGTAAGTAAGTATTTCCTTCCTTATTTTCACAGCAGGTTCCTCGGTATCGCTGCCCTCCTCTTTACTGCTGGTGTCATAGTCTATAAGATAGTCAAGTAACGAGGCGGCAGGTTTCTCCCAACAAGCAGGAAGACAGTCAGTTGTGTCATGCTGGGTAACGGGGGGCTCTACTCTACTGCTTCAACTGCTTTCATCCTCACCTTTACTCTTTACTCTTTACTTGCACTTTAAAGCTGTCCTCAGTAGACAACAACTTTAGTTTTCTGAAGCGTGGATCTAGGGAAGAACTAATTATGATGGTGTTGTGTGAGGTGTCAGAGAAAGTGATTGCATCCCTCCACTGTTCGAGTTGCTCTTTAGCCGTGTGTTGGAAGGCTTGTGCACCACCTGTTTCAAAAGCCATACTTTGAACTGACTTAACTAACCCTTTTATTAAAGGTGGCAATGAGGAAATTGTGATGTATTTCTCACCGCTCATGTATTCAGTGGCAACAACAAAAGGTTTCAGGGCTGTCGAAAGCTCCTCTAACAAACTCCATTGGTCTGGTAGTACTGTTTGGAGGTTTTTGTCACATGTGAATCCGACAGCATAACAGACCACCGTTGTTCCAGCAGATGACTGATCTTGTGATATGTGCTGTTCCATCTAGTACTTACGTCTTGGATAAGTGTGTGTTCAGGGGTGCCCATTTGTTCTTGTTTATGTTTCAGTTTGGTGGATGCAAGTTCACTTTTTTTAAAATGTTCTATTAGGCATTTTGCAGCGCCAACTGCTTTGGCAATGACTTGATGCTTAAGAGCTGGGATGAGAACTAGCTGCAACGTGCATCTAATGGAGGCCCAGCCATATCGCTCCTCCAGTATTTTCCCAGCAGCCACAATTTTTTGAGCCATTATCATGTACAATTGCAGAGACTTTGTGTGGATCAATTTCAGATTTTTCTAGTGTTTCTTGTATCCACAATACAATGTTTTGTGCCATATGTCTGTCCTCCAGCGGCAGTGTAGAAACGCAGATCGATTCCATTTGCCACTCACCTCCAAAATAGTGGCATGTGATGCCCAGGTATGCCTCAGTGGCTACACTTGTCCAGATATCTGCTGTAAGGGCAATTTTGCCATATATGGCTTAGAGAGTAGCTTTTACCTCATCCAATGTGGCTTGGTATTTCTTTTCTAACAACTTAGCAAAATGTGTTCTAGATGGGATGGTGTAACCTGGGTTAAATTGTTTTAACATGAGTTGGAAGCCTGCTCCTTCCACCATGTATAGTGGTCTCATGTAATTTACTAGCATGTTTAGAAAAGAGTTTGTAAGTGGTATACATTGCTGGGGGGTCAGGGTCTTGTTCCACATGTATTCATTCATTGTTGCTTGTTTTTTTCTGCTTAAGAAACACAAAAAGACCAAAATAAGTACATGTTACTGTCATTAACAAAGCAGCGCCCACATCTGCAAAAACTGAATTAATATTAATTAAATTAATTAACAGTATTTAGCGTGTTTAGTTTCTTATTAGGTATATGTTTTAGTTTTTTTTTACCGTGCTGGCTCTTTCTCTCCTGCTTCAACTCCAACATGCTTTTGTCTCAGATTTTCATGTAGAGAAGTCGTGCTTCCGTGCCATGCCAGACTGTTTTTGCATATCTTGCAGGTCACTTGTCTTTGTACTGCATCTAGGGTGAAGTGCTCCCATACTTTCGATGTCTTGGTTCGTGTTGTTTTTTCTTCTGTTTTCTCGTTTGTCCCCCCTTTTCTTCCGTAACTGTTTGTGCTCCGCCATCTCGTTCAGTGCAAATGTGTGTAAATTCAGGCGAATGGAATGTCATGCAAAACAAGGCCAACTATTAGCTGATTTCTTCTTCTACTGCTCTAACGGTAGATCACAGCGTTCGGTGGCTCATTCCTGCCACACATTGGCCTCAAATGTAACAGATCGTGTTAAAAAATAGACTGCATATGGTAAAACGTGATTACAAAACAACCAATCGATGACTACATTAGTTGACAACTAGTTTAATAATCAATTTTAATCGATTAAATTGATTAGCTGTTTTAGCTCTTGTCTTCAGTAAGAGGCTTCTTCAGATCTGCTGTAAGACACACCGCTACAGGAGATCCTTCCTGCCTACAGCCATCAGCATCTACAACGGCTCTTTGAAGAAACCTTCATCATATGAGCTACAACAACATTTAATTTGAGCAAAGTATGTTTGAATTGAATTGAAATCCCTGAGTCGATGCAATCTGCTGGGTTTCCTTAGATAGAAAAACTCTTAACCAATTTAAATAATACACTGAATCAACTACACTGTTTAATGGTTAGGATTAATTGCAGTGTATGTGCCCATCATGAACTTGGGGCCTTGAATTCAGGCACACGTACTCAGTTTTGTCACAGGGTAATGTTGGTGCATACTTAACTTAAGTGCTGTTTATGAGGTCTTAGGGCTTTAGCCCAGAACCTTCATTCCTCCTGTTCCTTCTAAAGTTGTTCTTAACAGTCTCTGTTTATGTTTTTTGACCACTATCTTTATTTCTCCTGCTACCTGCTGAGTGGGACTCACCCCGGTCTCACTGAGTATAAATGATGTTGAGAATGGATAAACGGTTCCCAAGTAAATTTTTTTTTCTTCAGCCTTTAGGACCCAGTGAAGCCTAGACCTTAGGGTGTGCCTACTCTCATTGAATCTTGGGTTTTATTATGCAGTGGAACCCCGTTCTATTTCTAACCTTTTAAGGCTAAAGGTGAAGCAGAGTGTTGTCTTTGCCTCACTGGGTCCGTCCGGACCACAAAGATAAAACTTCTGCTCGCAAAACAACTTCAAACTCTGTCTTCGGCGCACTGAAATGCCCCCTGGCCCCCCCTATTTTGGCGCGAGAGCTGGTGCCTATCTCCAGCAGTCTACGGACGAGAGGCAGGGTACTCTCTGGACAGTTGGCCAGTCCATCGCAGGCCAACACAGGGACAAACAACCATGCACACACCCATTTGCACCCAAGGGGTATTTAGAGAGAGCAGTTAAAAGTCATATTTTTGGAGTGTGGGAGGAAGCCAGAGTACCTGGAGAGAACCCACACATGCACGGTGCAGCCCAGCTTAACATAACCTTACATCAAACACATTCAAATTAATCCTTCAAACTCTGTATCTTTCTCTTCTCAAAAGTAGTAACATACAACAGGGCACTGGTCCTAATTTAAATTGTCTGATGGAACAGCTCTTATTGAACAGCTCTTTTCTGCATATGGAAGTTCAGCAGAGCTAATTCATCTGCAGTGTTTTCTTTAGCGAGGACATAAAGAGTAATTTGATCAGTTTTCAGCACATCCAAGAGATCAGGGAGGCAAGGAGGAAATAAAAGCAGAAAATATCAAGGCTTCATTACTCAGCCTCAACTGTTTCTGGTCTTTTTTTCTGCCAACACTTGTGCAAATATTCATTACATGCACATGGAGTTTTCTCCAGCTGCTCATATTGATCTGACCTCTCCTGTTGCACAGCATATATTGATCATATTGATTGTCATTTTTTTTAACTCCATAATGAGGCACATACTTTGCTGACTTTCCTGCTAACATTTAAATAATCTTAAAGGTCAGATCCAGTGCTGACAGGTATGCGATTTATTTTCTTTCCTGAAGCTTTTATGACTTTTGTTTACTGTTGTGTTTTTTTCTGTAACAGTTTTATTTTATTCTCATCACACCTAAATCTGACTTTTGATCACCAAAGCTGAACTTCACTTTGAACTTGATATGATCCAATGGACTTTGTCATTTACTTTTGTCTGAGTATTATATTTTGGGTCTTATATTGTGAGTTATTTCTGGAATTACTTTATTACTTTATTATTAACATTGTTCAAAGTGTTGATTCTTCTCCTAGTTATTCCATGTTTGTGATGTCAATTGCCTGATCTCAGTTCATCACATCTCTACAGTTTTTAAGCTCCTTGGTTTCTTTCTCTCACTGCAGGATTCTACTGTTCCTGTCACCATGGTTTCTATGTGTATTCTTTATGGTTTGGAAGTTCATCAGTTCCTTCATTATATCCTGTTTCCATCATATCCCGAGCCCCTGTCTGCAGTTTGGTCTTCTTAAAAACCCAACATGACAGTTGTACTTTCTTGGGTCTTTAAAGTCTTGCGGTGTTTATGAAGACTAAATATTTCTTTGAGCAAATAATTGAATCAAAACCCTAGCCCTTCTCTGCCTGTTACATCATATGGAAAAAAATACCCCATGTCATTATGTCCATTTAGGATTCTCCTAAATCCATTGTTCACCCCGTAGCAGAGCGCTATTAAATGGGGTTAAAATGATCTGCATTATCTTCTTGTTCTTCACTTTAAAAAAAGCATCTTTCTCATGTGAGTTGCACTCATGATTGTGTTCAGTTGAACTAATTCACTGATGAACACTGATATAGATTATGTTTATAACAACTAATGACTCGCCTGTAAAGCATTTAATTTTACATTGTGGGAACAATTTTGACCATGTCAATATATGTATTAGATATATGTGAAAAGCAGAGGACTATAAGGAACCATGCACACACTCATTCACACAGGTTTTTGCTGTTTTAAATAAAAAGTAAAAAGATTTTGACCAAGAAAAAAATAACTGAAAACAGCTTGTATTTCAAATATATTTTTAGAATTTTAAAGCTACAATCAAATAATCAACATTTGTATTTGGTTTTTATTGATTTCAAATTGAAAAATCGGATTACTAAAAATGCACAGACCCTTGAAAAGCTTATTGGATTGGTGAATAAAAGAGAGACTTTAAGAAGAAAGCAAACCAAGACACATGTTCCCCAAACATACACATATGCCATTGCTTTTATATTTCTGTGTCATCTTAAGCAAAAAAAAAAAAAAAAGACAGATGTGTGAAACATTCCTTTATTAGAAATAGATCATTTGTATAAAATGGCATGCTTCAATTACACAGTAGCATTTATAGACCTTTCACAACCAAAGTGAACACTTAGTTAGCCACTCATCTCAGTCTATGGGTCAGGTAACAAACAACATAAGACTTCATTAGATTCAGAGGTTTTCACAACCACAACCAAGTTTTTTGTGTTTTTTTGTTTTTACATACAACAACAAATATGGTTGGTCCACACAATTTCTTAAATTGTTTTGTTTCCTATTATTATTATTATTTTTATTTATTTTGCTGTGATCATCTTATGTTGTGCAGCAGTGATGACAGCTCCGTGCCTTCTGTAAGATGAAAAACAACACAGCTCTGCAGTTTATACTACAGCTCGCTGATCCATCTGACTGTACAGAGAAATGATCTCCGAGTCTGACAGAAGTCTGCAGGGTAAATGTTCAGGGACACCATTGTTTCAGGTGTTTCCTCACATGGCATGGTTGGTGTAGCTGACATAGCTGGTTTTTGTAGGCAGCACTAAAGGAAGCAAAGATGAGAGCACATTAGTGCAGGGCATGCACGGATGTGACGTTGGATCAGAAAATAAATTGCACTGATCTACAGGCTGACTGAGGTGGCTTGTTAAGAAAGAGGATAACAGTGAGCTGATCACTGCATCAACAATGTTTTATAGACCAGAACTCAAGACATTCACATTAGCTGACAAAAACCATGTTTAAACTTAGATTACATGTTGGCAGTCATATGGAAATATTACCAATAATATAAGAGGTACCTTACTCTACAGGAACTACACACAGAGACTCAGCTAACTGTGATATACAGACTAAACACCAATATAAGATGTTAAAAACTGTTGAAAATGTCAACTCTGTAATCTTTTTTTGAGTTTTTTTATTTATTCATAGGTGAACATAGAATGTTAGCATTTTCTAAAAATTTAATAGAACATCAACAAACCTAAACAAAAACAAAACATCATATGGTCTGACACAAAATTATATTGGTCGTTTATGGGGATGGAAGAATAGAGTTTATCTTGCCAAGTACAGGCTGCCAAATGCCCAGAATCCCCTCTATATTGTTGTGGAGAGTATAAGTTACTTTTTCCAAGGGGAATATCCTTATAACTTCCAAGTACCAATCCTCTACTGTAGGACAGTCTTTAGGAATCCAGCGTTTAAAAAAAAAAAAGTCTTTATTGCTATGTATAACAGAAATTCAGTCAGCTTAACATTGTGTTTGTCTCTCGCACCATCCGCTGTAACTGCAAGAACACACTGGAAAGTTTTACATCATATCCCATCAGTGTAATTATCTCATTTTTTTTTTACACTTGTTCAATACTTTTGCCCTTTGACACATTTCCAAAGCATATGTACATATGCACCAGTTTCACAATTACATGTCCCACAAAAGGTTTAACTCAAACCCAGTTTGTCTGTCAATAATGGTGTGAAATAGAGTCTGGGTAGAATTTTAAATTGGGTCTCTTTCTTTGAGTTACATCTTACAATTTAAAGTGTATTTTCTATTAGTTAAGTCCACTCCTTGTTTCCCATCTCTTCCCCAAAATCATTCTGCCTTTGGTTTTTAATATGTTCTGTGGAAAAGGTGAGATTTGAGGTAAGGTTTTTGCATTTGGGGTTTAGCCTGTGTGAGAATACATTATAAAAATTTCAAGTTTGGAGGATGTATTGTTTTTTTGGTATGAAGTGTCTGATTTGAAAGTACCAAAAATAAAAATGAAATTAGACTGATGCAGAGTATCCTTTTGAAAAAAAAAAATTCACAGGACTCCCTTCAAGAATTTGCCCAGCTGGTCCAGCCTTTTTTTCATGCCAGAGTCCTGGCAAGAATGATGCGTTGTTAGTTTCCTTCTGGTTAAGTATTTACTGGGCCTGTTGCCATATTATCAAAACGCTGTTTCTGATCAAACAATGACCTAGAAGCTTTCTCATTAACAATTTAATTCAACACAACCCAAACTCATTGTGTTTTAATTACATTTGCCTTAGTGGGGTTAGATTTGTGAGTGGACTCTACCATCTTAAGATTGTGTTCCTGACAATTCTCTTTCATCAAAAGCTCTTTCTTTGTGTGCGACATATTGGAAACAGTGAATTCTCAAATATAGGCATTAACAGCCTCCCACAAAATCTCCCACAAAATCTTAGAAGTAGTTTCACTCATGTTAATATTTAAATTGACCGGGGGATGGTCACTTATATTGATAGACCCTATGTTGCATATGTTTACCTGCACAAGGTAAGGTGCAAGGAGGAATTAGTCAGTTTGAGGACATTAGTTATGTGTATCAGAGTAAAATTTGAAATTTATGTCTGAGGGGTTTAGTGTCCTCCAGACATCCAGCAGATTAATATCATCCAACATTTTGGCCAACATAACCTCAGTTGTGTTTCCTGCAAGACGCTTAATATTTTTTGCTAATTTTTTCTTCACATTGACTGTAAAATTGAATAGGATTTACACAAGACATCTACTTGATTTTTGTCATACATTTGACCCTTTTCATCTGAGACAGCTCAAACATTTCCAGACTGGTGTTAAGGCACAAAATACAACAAAACACGAAAAGATAAAAGGAAAAAACTAAAATGACCTATTCCTAGTTTAACTTTAGCTCCTCTGTAGGGCTCATGTGATACCTCCAACTCTCCACTTTCTAACTTTCTAAAAAAGGTTAGTTTTAAGAATCACAGGAGGAGGAAAAAAACAGAGCTCCCCAAACCTTTCTGTAATATGTAACATCCTAACAGAGAAAACAACCTTCTAATGCACCACTAGAGTAATAGCTAAACAGTCTCAATGTGTTTTAACGAGGCAGAACTACCTGTAGGGTCTTTACATGTCCTCCTGCATTTATTTCAAGTACCTTTGTGGCCCTGCCAGGGACTTGAACACAAGTGTTTCGTCCTTATGGTTGATCAGTAACAATGCTGGAAACATCATTCCGTAAGAGACCCGAAGATGACCGCAAAGTCTCCCTTCCTTCCGCGTAGCTCTGCCGATTTTTCTTCAGCGCTGGTGAGAAATTCTCAGAAGACTGTATATGACACCCAGACATCGAGATCCTCCCAAATTGCAAGCAACTCTGGAGATGTTTATCCGAGTAGTTACTGAGACAAATATAGATCACTCTCGGTGTAACAGCATCAAATTGAGGTTTAGCTGGGCTTAGATGGCAACTATCCACTTTGATCCAGTCATTCGTCATTTTCAAATTTAAGGTTTCTGTGAGCCATGTGTTGAAGTTTTTGGCATTATATCCTTTAGTTCTCTCTGGTAGATTAATACTCTTTATGTTGTTGCGTCGGGACCAGTTCTCCTGATCTTTTAACCAAGTAATGGCTTCCCCAAGCTGGGCTTCCACCTGCTCTAGCCTTGCTGATAACTGGGTAGTAAAACCCTCTGTGTTGGAAATTCTATGCTCGGCTTCAACCATTCTTTTTCGTAAATCTCTGACTGTCTAACGTAGAAAAGTGACTCATTTAACAATCTGATCAAGTTTAGCATCTATGTTAGCAAAATGTTTTGCAGATATCTCCTCACATATTTTTGTTGCTGGTTGTTAATGCTGTTGCTTTCTGCCATCTTGTCCATGCTCTGGCTCCTTGCCTCAGGCTGCGAGTTTCAAGAATTGTGACACAGAGCCAGGTGCTGTTGCCCAAATATCTTGCAAAGACAATAATTTCTTGATTTTATCTCTTCTACTGAGTTTAGCTATCTCTAAAATATCCAAAATGCTATTAGGTTCGGGGGAGCTCTGTTCTTGTCCTCTCTTCATATAACAATGTCCCCCAACTCTAATCTTTTAAAATATGAGTGAAATCTTGTTTAACTGCAGAGCTACGTAACACTGACTGCTCTCTTTCACACAGTGTCATGCCCCCCCCGGTCCTACTACAGAAAATGATTGCAAATTGTACATACTGCTTAAAGCTCCTCTACAGCTACAATCAATGAATGAATCATTTAATAATCTAAAGAAAATCACTAAATAAAAGCTTTTTTCTGCTTAAATTTTGAAGTTTTCTATTTTAAAAAGGTCTTCTAATAAAATAATGCATATTTTGTCATAGGGTCCTCTTTTATAATTTGAGGTGTGCAAAAAAACTAGAAATCTCTATTGTACAAGAATAATGAGATATGCTGTGTTTGTTTTTAGTCGTATTTTTTTGCATATAAATTCCTCTGTGCCATAACCAGGAGGCGTTTACAGTATTTGTAGATTTTCGATGATACAGAGTGAAACAGTTCTGTACATTTGGGCTATTTCCAAAACAATTTTTTTTCTTTAAATGCCTCATTTAAAAAGTTTCAAGAACTCCAAATAACACAAAAATAATATTCTGTTATTTATGGTTCTTGAAGGAATATCAGAAGTGGCTAAACTTGTCCACAGCAGGTCAAAGCTATAGCACATCCGTGATCGGAAATTGGCCACAAAACGTTGATCAGTGCATCTCTTTCTGTCTATATTCCTATTATAGAGCAAATAATTTGAAAGCACTGAAATTCTGGACTGTTTTATTCCTCATGTTAAGTTTTTTATGCAGTTGTTAACTGAGGGGAATGTCTCCTAGGTACAGTGAATATTTCTACCAAAGAAAAATTAAATATGTCACCCATGTTCATCAAACACTGCAGGATGAAAGAACCTTGAGTAAGACAGATAAAGTCCAAGTGACGTGAGAAAGTTTGCTTGTTAAATAAAGCAGATCAGTTCAGTCAGCACATCACAGAGTAAACATCCCAGCGTCTCCTGCTTTTCTGCTGACAGACTCAGAAGTAGCTTTGAAGTGCAACTCTGAGCTGTAAACAGTTCAGCTTTGTCAGATCTAGTCTCAGGTGACGTCTAAATAAACCCGCCAACTACCTGTCAAGTACTCATTACAGATGACGGCCTTCGTGCTCATGGTGCCTTTGTTCAGTAAACCTTTACATAAATTTGTGAATCTCTCTTTTTCTTCTCCCTAACTGCTTGTGGATTTACAGCTCCATTTACATTTCCTCCCTTATGAGGTATTAGCAAATGTCACCCCAAATCATTGTTTTCAGGTGTTCCAATCAATTCCATGACCGGGGAAAAAATGGGTTGCACTTAGGATCTCAGGGAATTTCAGCCTTGTACCATGAAAAAATGCTACCTCAGCAAGAAGTTCAGTGATAAAATTTCCTCACCACTAAATATTCCACTGTCAGCTGTTAGTGGAAGAGGTTGAGAATGACTACAACTCAGCCATGAAGGGGACCAACTCTGCAGAGTCAACAGCTACAGCCCTCTAAATATCATATGGTCTAGAGATTAGCTCAAAATCAAAGCTTTATGGAATGGTTTTCCATGGCTGATGCACTGCATCCAAGCCTTACATCAATTTTACACCACTGCATCGTGGATGCAGTGGTGTAAAACACAACCCCACTGAAACTCTAGAGCAGTCGAGACGTGTTCTCAGGAGTGATGAATATTACATCTCTGTCTGGCAATCCAATGAATGACACTGGGTTTGGCAGTGGCCAGGACAACAACAAATGCCTGACAGCTTTGTGTCAAGTGTAAAATATGGAGGAGGAAGGATTATGATGTGGGGCTGTTTTTCATAAGTTGGGCTCAGCCCATTAGTTTCAGTAAAAGGAACTCTTCATGCTTTAGCATACCAAGACACCATGGACAATTTAATCTGCTAAACTCTGTGGAACACCTTTGGGATTCTTTCTTTTCCAACATGACAGAGCAACAGTGCTCAAGACAAGGTCTTTAAAGACATAGAAAAGTGACTTCCAGTTGGAGAAAATTAAATGTGATGTCATTATAGTTCATTTGTGTGTGAGTGACTTAGTGCTTTTGGTAGTACAGGGTATGTTTATAGATTTTGGCCAAAGAGGACAACATTCTGAAACAAAGTGGCAGAAATGAGCATCAGCACTTCACTGTGGAGGGTTTTGGAGTATGTCGTACTTCTAAGAATCCAGGGCAGACCCAGATCTTACTGGAGCAAATATAAATCATTTCTGGCTTTACCATTCTCACTGTAACATATCAAAATCTCAGCACTGTAGAACTTTTTGACACATCAAACCCATCTCCTAACAATGTTAAACAACTATCTTTTCTAGACACACCCCAACTTAAGACTAAAACCTTAAATTTACTTTTAGAATCCAGCTTTCCAGAATGTTCTATAGTCAGGTTCTGATGTTGATAGAACTACAGGTGGGTTCCCTTTTTACTTTTTGTTTTTGTACATTTTACACCTATAGTCTTAAAAGACTAGTGTGTGGAATGATGAGACATCTAACAACACAGATCAAAAACTGTAACACCCACCCTATCTCACCTTTCCTTTTTCCATCAAATCCATTACTTTGAATATTGCACACTGGAAATATGTAT
Source organism: Girardinichthys multiradiatus (assembly GCF_021462225.1). Classification (NCBI taxonomy): domain Eukaryota; kingdom Metazoa; phylum Chordata; class Actinopteri; order Cyprinodontiformes; family Goodeidae; genus Girardinichthys; species Girardinichthys multiradiatus. Next base: position 7,740,007 of record NC_061795.1, on the reverse strand, counting down.
GAGTAAAATAAAATGCCAAATCTATTATGAAAAGCACACCCTAGTGATTTTCCAATGACTTACCACTAGGTTCCACGCCCTCACACAACTCTGTCTTCACTTCCCCATTGGGGCGCTCAGCTGCCAGCTGCGACAGCTTGGTGGTCATAGTGGCAGCTGTTACGATGGCCTTGAAACTGTGCTTGCGTTTGGGAACATTCTGCTCAGGGTGGAAGATGATAATATACACCTTGGGCATGTAGAGCATGCCCAGAGAGACGGATGCGCTGAGGCTGAGGGAGATGGTCAGTGTTGCCGTCTGGATGTACATCTGTGGAGAACACAGATAAATAGTGGGATGTCAGCTCTAACATTCATACATCAGAAGAAAATGCTGTTTAGACTTATGTCTACCCTTGAACTATTTTGGCAAACAATCCACTTCAGTTAGAATTAATCATTCCACACAATCACCTTAACGCTGCACATCCTTACCTTTCTCTCCATCTGTAAACCATTCAGGTCGCAATTAATTATGAAGGCAGTAAGAATCAGAAACACTGAAGCTGCTCTCACACTTTTCTAGCTTGTCATGTATGCTATCTTGTTGGAAAAAAACCCCCCAAAAAACCCCATTGTTACGCAAATGTAAACATTAGGAAATAAATCAGACTTTTGGAACGTCATGTCCTGTCACTTCTTTGAAGTATGTTTGTTGCTTCTGTTGCGTTCTACTCTGAATAGTGTGTATGTATTGGGATCAAGGGTGTGCATTTCACAGTGTTGTGCTGCATCAGGACAGGGTATCATCATCTTGTCATGACGTCTAGGTCTCTTTTTGCTTGTTCATTTCCATATTTCAGAATGAACATACTGTCTGTGAATGAAATATTAATGCCCCTAAGTGCCCCCAAGTGTCCGTTAGGGTGGGGGAGTAACTAGTTATGTCCCACAGCTGTCCAGTAACACTTCACATTTTTTATCTTCCACCTCAGCCCTAGACCCTTCTGCTTCTACATGTTTGCCTTCAACCATATCAGAAGATGCTGATACTTCCTTTGCTTCCCCGTTCCACCTGTGTGTCTCAACAAGTCAGGTGAAGAGACAACTGGAGAGACTGAATAGGAATAAGGCTGCAGGTCCAGATCATGTCAGCCCTAGAGTCCTGAAGGCCTGTGCAGAGCAGCTCTGTGGGATTCTGCAGCACCTCTTCAACCTTAGCCTGGCCCAGATGAAGGTTCCAGTGTTGTGGAAGACCTCCTGTCTTGTTCCGGTACCAAAGAAAACTCACCCATCAGTCCTCAATGACTATAGACCTATTGCCCTCACATTTCACATCATGAAGGTCCTAGAGAGACTCCTGTTGGCCCACCTGAGTAAGCAAACAGTAAACCATAAGGACCCCCTTCAGTTTGCTTATCACTGTGGAGTTGGAGTTGAAGATGCCATGATACACCTGCTTCAACAAACCCACTGTCATCTGGACAAAGCCAGTAGCACTGTGAGGATCACTTTCTTTGATTTCTTCAGTATATTTAATACAATCCAACCTGATTTGCTTTGTCAGAAACTCCAGAAGACTCAGGTGGAGGCCTCAACAATCTCCTCGATCAAAGACTACCTGACAAACAGACCACAGTTTGTGAGACTGAAGGGTTGTGAGTCTCACCAGGTAGTCAGCAGCACAGGAGCACCACAGGGGACTGTACTCTCACCATTCCTTTTCACTCTGTACACCTCAGACTTCCAGTACAAGACAGACTCCTGTCATCTGCAGAAATATTCGGATGATTCTGCAGTTGTGGGGTGGATCAGATATGGACAAGAAGCTGAGTACAGGAAGGTGGTGGACCGCTTTGTGGCATGGTGTGGAAACAATCATCTCATTTTGAACGTGACTAAAACAAAGGAGATGATGGTAGATTTTAAGAGAAACAGGAATAAGTCAAAAACTATATCTATCATGGGCGAAGAAGTGGAGGTGGTGGAGGAGTATAAATACCTTGGTGTTCACCTGGACAACAGACTAGAGTGGAGATGCAACTGTGAAGCCATCTACAAGAAGGGACACAGCAGACTGTACTTCTTGAGGAAGCTTAGGTCCTTTGGTGTTTGCAGCAAGATGCTGCATATCTTCTATAAGTCTGTTGTGGAAAGTGTGATCTCTTCTGCCATCATCTGCTGGGGAAGCAGCATCAGAGCCAGGGACTTAAAAAAGCTCAACAAGCTGATAAAAAAGGCTGGCTCTGTTCTGGGGACTCCTCTGGAACTTCTGGAGATCATTGTGGAAAGACGGATTCTTCACAAAAGCATCCTCTTCATGAAACTGTCCAACAACAACAGAGTGTCTTCAGTCAGAGGCTTCTTCAGATCTGCTGTAAGAGACGCTACAGGAGATCCTTCCTGCCCACAGCCATCAGCATCTATAACGGCTCTTTGAGGAAACCTTCATAATGAGCTATAACAACATTTAATTTCCCTTTGGGATTAATAAAGTATTTTTTTAAATTGAATTTGAATTGAATTAACAGTGTTACATAGTTCAATTACAAAATGAAACCAATTATAATTCATTACAGCTTTCTCTTCTGCTTTTTCAAGGGTCTCAGATCATAACCGGGCTCATCTCCAGTCTGTGAGACCAATCAAAGTTTGAATGATCAAAATTCACAACATTTCAATTAGCTGCTATTCCCCATGATCCTGCCTCTCTCTCGCCAGGAACAATTTGGTACTTGGATGGCACCTGTTTTAGCGCTAGAGCCAGGGTTTTGTCTCAGATAGGGTGAGTGTAAACACAAAGAACTGGTGCTTTGTAAGCTCTAGCACCATTTAAGTACTGGAACTGGTTTGGTGAAAAAGGTATTTAAGTATTTTAAAACCTTCTCCCAGAATGGGCTGACCAGGTGGCATTTCCACAAAAGATAAAGAAATGTGGCCATATCTTTTTCACATTTCCAACATGTGTTGCTATTTGTTAATCCAAATTAGAAAAACCTGTTTGGTGTCCAATAGTAAAGGTGCAGATTTTTATAAATAGCAAATTGGGAATTCTAAGCATCTCCTTTCTCCTGCAGGTTGTACGTATGAACTAACATAAATACGCTATCTTTGTAGAGATTGCCTAGTTTATGTCTTCAATGATCCAGCCAGCGTTTCTAGAATACCTTCCGATTTTCTGTTTGTACTTCTGTATGGAACTAGTGTAAAACTTGAATGAAGATTTTCACAGATTCTTTGAGTGTGAGTGGATACATTTTTTCAAAATGGTTAGCCCAATATCTTTTCTTGTGTTCTTTGTGAGGCAGTAAAAGTTGTCATGCAAGGCAAAAATAGTTTCTTATGCACAGTACAGGAAATAAAAAGAAAAAAACAACTGAATTACAACTAGAACAGAAAAAAATATTTAGAATAACCTTTGCCACATCCCATTCTGTTAAATTAAACAAGAAAACTGAAATAAGGTTTAAACTGAACACTGGAAACAAGAACTCAATTTCAAATAACAGATATTGCACTTGAGGAACATCAATCATAGTAATAAATCTAGCAGGCACCTGGTATATCAATTAAAACAGAATAAAGAAAATGTAACAATTTCAGCAATCACTGACAGTAATAGTAAATCAATGCACATTAAAGATTTCTAAAAATATGAACTCAAAAATATCGATTCCTCCAATTGTCACATAAATTTCAGAATGAAGTTAATCCTTCCCAAATTAAATAAACAGAAAATGGTATGTTGTTACCTTTTAGCAACAATCAAACTCTATGATAAAAAATAAACAAAAATATGCACAGTGGCAAAAATTCAGGACCTGACAGGTTCTCTGCAAAATTCTACAAAGGGTTCTGGCCATATTCCAAAGGATGGCCACAGAAATTCAGGAAACTTCCTCCATAAAGATAAAGATCCCACATTGCTATCAAGCTACCACCTAGGATCAGTAATGAATGCAGATCCTAAAATCTTCTGCAAGGCATTGGCCACAAGACTTGAACAGTTAACCCCTCGTATAATCCTGACCAGACTGTTTATTAAAAATAGGTATACTATAAATAATACAAGAAGTCTCATCAGTCTAATAGGCTATTACAAGATCCAAAATAAATATTGTGTCATCTTTCCAGTAGATGCAGAAATGGCTTTTGACAAAGTTCATTGGAAATTTCTATGTGCATAAATATGGACTCAGACATAATTTCCTGTTATGGATCAGAATATTATTTATCTCACCCAACATCTGCATGAAAACAAATGCCTTGAATTCTCAAAGCTTTAATCTTGAAAGAGGCACCTGACAGGGCGGTCCACTGTTCGTTATAATTCACTTGTAGATGCAATTTGTCAGAGCAGAAATTTTTACGGAATTCAAACAGCTAATATATATAATATAATATAAATTTGTTTATATGCTGCTGATGATGTGGTGCTCTTTATTACAAATGCAAGCCCTTCTCTTATAGAGACAATAACCCTGATTTATGTGTTTTTGTTTTTGTTTTGTTTTTTCCAATTTCAGACGACTCTCCATTGGAACAAATCAAAGGCCCTTCCTATCTCCTCCAATATTCATCTCTGTCCAACCATTCCTTTACAGATTGAAAACATCAGGGACCTTGGCATTAATATTTTTAACGGGCTGAATGAGCTGACACAATTAAAATATATCCCACTACTCAAATTAATAGAAGATGACCTCACACTGTGAGAACTCTCCCCTTCTCACTCATGGGAAGAGTGTCTGCAATAAAATGATGGTCCTCCTTATAATAAACTACATCTTCTCTATGATCCCAGTTAAACCAGCCTAGGCTTAGTTTAAAAGCTTAGATTTTATCGTATCAAAATTTGTATGGACATCTAAACCTCCATGCATGCATTTAAAAACTTTGCAAAAGGCTAAAAGTTTAGGGGGATTGGAACTTCCAAACCTTTATATTTTTATATAACCTCTAGCCTGGTTGGAATTCTAAAACAAATAGGTCTTCGATTCTTCCATGCACACACAGTCGCCCATTAGGAACAACTCAGACATCCTGCAAATTAAAAGGACTTAAGATGGAACAGCAAAAGAATACATAATTTAAAGGACATATTTAATGGGACAGTTTTCATACCCCTTATTGTTTTTGAAGATTCAAATGGCATCTATAAAATAAATTTTTTGAATATTACCAACTAAAATGTATGATCCAGTCATAATTTAAGATTAAACAAATTAACATAAATTTGTTCCAGGGATGACCAGCTTCCTTACAATGCCTGCAAAAACAGGTTCATATTCCATCAATGTGACCTATGTTGTTTGCTGTCAAACACACAATTAAGATATAATTTTGAAATACCATTTTTATAGATCAAAACTTCCCTGGCACAAGTAGGCATCAATTTTTTCAACCCCTAATTACAAATTCAACCAATATTACAAAATGGATAGTGCAAAGTTTACCTTTGTGTTGTACATGTGTGTTGTCGGTTCATGCGAAGAGTTGTTGTTTCCATTGTTTGTACATCGTTGTTTACTCTTCAGCCCTTCCCTCACACCATTTCTTGCCATCCCATTTGAATTGTGTCAAATGGGATGACAATACTGCAAATTCAGTTGGATCAGGTTGGATTTGTTTTGTTCTCCGCATTATTCAGATTTGTTTTTCACTCACATAAGGAAAGCTTTTGGACAAAGTAGTTTTCTGGAAATATTCCTGCGAAAGACTTGATCTTGAAGACAGAACTTGGTGCTCTGAGATTTCTGTGTAGTGTTTGCACTAATGCTGCTGTTGTAAATTAACACACAGTCTGCCATTCTGACATGACACTGATAATAGTTTGAAAGGTTCATTTTGTCTTTGGCATAAAGCTTGCAGTTTCCAGTTCCTCCAGGAGATTAAATAAATATGGATTTTTCATGCCACAGTAAAGTTTTTCACTGTTTGTAATCCCAGAGGGTTGTTTAGTGGCAAATATTCCAACTTGGAATTGTTTTGATTGGTAAAGGGTATTACAGTATTACATCTTTCTTACATCATATTGTAATGAATACCTGTAATGGCCTGCAATTGAGGGATGCGATTAGCAGTTGCCGATGATAGGTATATTCTCTTCCTCTTTGTACCCTGAAATTCCCTCAGTTTATTTAGATTTCAATCATAGAAGTGTAACAAGCTCGTCTTTCATAAAATCTTGTTATATGAAAATGTCAAAAATTGTTTGTCAAAGGAAAGTCTGTCATGCAAAGAGTTGTCAGAAATTTATTTAATTCACTTCAACAAAAATGTTACTGCAGATGTAGTAACAATCATTATCTATGTTTCTTCATGAGGTCATTATCAATGGTTAAAAAATGAGGGGTATAAATATCTGTTTTTGTGGTCTGTGTTGCAGGAGATCTAAGGAAATCTCTGACTGAAGAAATCTGCTGTTTAGTTACTGTGTTATAAAAAGGATGAGGGTTGTCCATTGTTTTCTTCCTTTAAACAAACAAATCATTATTTTCACAATCATCTCCAGAGGCTCCATAACAGAACAGAACAGCCTACTTAAAAGCTTGTTCAGCTTTTTTAAGTCACTGATGATGCTACCCCATAGGATAAGGGCAGGAAAGGCTTTTCCTGTATTTTAATGTATCGCTGGCTTTCGGCTTGTTGTATCATCTATTGTGAAGCCCTTTGGGACTTTTATAACTTCAAAGATGCTATATAACCTTTTACTAACTAACTTGTTGTTGTTTGGCATATTCCCACATATCCAAATATCATCCTTGCTACTGTTCACATTGATGATGAGATTATTGTTCCCACCCAACGCCACAAAGTGGTCTCTCTGTACTCAGCTGCTTTTCCATCTCTGATACAACTGATGACTGCAGAGTCATCTGAGTAGTTTTGCAGACAACAGTACTCTTGTACTGGAAGTCTGAGGTATACAGACATAAAAGGAATAGACAAAGTTTATGAATGAAGACTGCTTGGCTTGTTGGGCTGGCTGACAGAAGTCATTTATAAAGTACTGAAGAAGCTTTCACCAGTTTGAACATCTTTATATGGCAGCAACTGGGGCTTCCCTGGCGGGTTGGGAGAGCCAGGGGGTGTTTTCCAACCTTGTGTGGGTGGTGGGTCACCAGGACAACTGGGTTGTGGGATTGACCTACACTGGGGGATGTTGCGGCGGGCTTTGGTGCCCTGCATCTCTGCCTGTGCCCTTCTAGTCTGGTAGCTGAGGCTCTTGTGCTTTGTTGCTGACCTGCCTCCGTGTTGGCCATACTCTGTGGGCGTGCTTGATGTCTGTTTGCCAGGGGCTTCTGCAGCCTCTGTTTGCCAAAGCCAAACGTGCATTGCCACTGTTGGGTGCCAAGCGCGGCAAAGTTTCTTCTCCTCCTCCCATTGTAACATCTTCGAAATTCCAGCTGACAAATTACCACACACATCTGCTCTATACGCACATTTCAAAAGGTTCAAGGTCATATGAACACAGATTCATGTTTTATTAATGGAACCTGGCTACCCTGATGCCAGAGGCAACCCTAATTTAAAAAAGTAAATCAAGCAATTAGGAAACCATCTCCAGATATCCTTTTTGTAGAGCAAAGCTGCCATGGCACATGTAGGCATGGTATGCCAGAAATGAAATGACAAAATACGAAAAAAGAAACCAACAAAACTTCAACATGAACTGGAAAATTCTATACTGAACAGAGATTATTTAAAACACAGTATGAGATTTATTTTTTTATTAGACTAGCATGAAAACTGCAACATATGGTCAAGTGAAACCTGGACTGGAATATTCCACACTACTTAAAGATTTGTAAAACTAGATGGGTAATTTGTGGAATATTTAATAGATTTTTGAAAACAAAAAAACAAGGATTAAATCCTTCAGATATTAGTAATGTTTTATAAATGATGGTTTCATGGTTTAATTTTGTTAAAACAATAATGGTTCATCTGTGGTTCTGAAAGAATATTTGTTTATTACTGTTCTACCTCATCATCCCACCTGATGTACAGGGGTTGGACAATGAAACTGAAACACCTGATTTTAGACCACAATAATTTATTAGTATGGTGTAGGGCCTCCTTTTGCGGCCAATACAGCGTCGATTCGTCTTGGGAATGACATATGCAAGTGATGCACAATGGATTTTAAGCCATTCTTCTTGCAGGATAGTGGCCAGGTCACTACGTGATACTGGTGGAGGAAAACATTTCCTGACTCGCTCCTCCAAAACACCCCAAAGTGGCTCAATAATATTTAGATCTGGTGACTGTACAGGCCATGGGAGATGTTCAACTTCACTTTCATGTTCATCAAACCAATCTTTCACCAGTCTTGCTGTGTGTATTGGTGCATTGTCATCCTGATACACGGCACCGCCTTCAGGATACAATGTTCGAACCACTGGGTGCACATGGTTGTCAAGAATGGTTCGGTAGTCCTTGGCAGTGACACGCCCATCTAGCACAAGTATTGGGCCAAGGGAATGCCATGATATGGCAGCCCAAACCATCACTGATCCACCCTCATGCTTAACTCTGGGCATGCAACAGTCTGGGTGGTACGCTTCTTTGGGGCTTCTCCACACCGTAACTCTCCAGGATGTGGGGAAAACAGTAAAGGTGGACTCATCAGAGAACAATACATGTTTCACATTGTCCACAGCCCAAGATTTGTGCTCCTTGCACCATTGAAACCGACGTTTGGCATTGGCATGAGTGACCAAAGGTTTGGCTATAGCAGCACGCCCTTGTATATTGACCCTGTGGAGCTCCCGACGGACAGTTCTGGTGGAAACAGGAGAGTTGAGGTGCACATTTAATTCTGCCGTGATTTGGGCAGCCGTGGTTTTATGTTTTTTGGATACAATCCGGGTTAACACCCGAACATCCCTTTCAGACAGCTTCTTCTTGCGTCCACAGTTTCTCCTGTTGGATGTGGTTCATCCTTCTTGGTGGTATGCTGACATTACCCTGGATACCGTGGCTCTTGATACATCACAAAGACTTGCTGTCTTGGTCACAGATGCGCCAGCAAGACGTGCACCAACAATTTGTCCTCTTTTGAACTCTGGTATGTCACCCATAATGTTGTGTGCATTTCAATATTTTGAGCAAAACTGTGCTCTTACCCTGCTAATTGAACCTTCACACTCTGCTCTTACTGGTGCAATGTGCAATCAATGAAGACTGGCTGCCAGGTTGGTCCAATTTAGCCAGGAAACCTCCCACACTAAAATGACAGGTGTTTCAGTTTCATTGTCCAACCCCTGTACATGTACTGATCTGTAATATCAGCTTCAATTCCTTAAAATTGTTTCAACACTCCACTTTAAAGTTTTGTTTTCCTGTGGAGACAGTGAGCTATTTAGAAACAGTGAAAAATGCATTTTAAAAATAATTTACGGAAATGTTTATTTAATTTCATCTTTGCAGCATTAAGGAGCCAGAACAGAGCAACTGAAAATAATAACTTTTACCTGTCTGAGCTTTTAACAATGTCAGAGCTTTGTGCTCATCTGAGAATGTGACTCTTCAGAATATAAAATATGGGGTGAATTTTTGTCGACTGTATTTACTCCTATTCTCTGGATCTCATTGCCAACAGAGCTGTGATCCATCACTGAGCTAGTTTTAGATTACAGCTAAAAACAGCTATTTAGTCGGGCATTTGACATTTAGGCATTTTTTAGGTGTGATGTTCATATGTCACTTATGAGGATGTGTCCAATCAAATAATATCCTTTACATCTTTATATTTTTTATGTATTTTCTAAAAAAAAGTTGTACATGTTTTTTAATCTTTTAATCATTTACTATGTATTTTAGTACCTCTTTTTCACTTTCTTCTTCTTGCTTTAAGACTCCCATCATGTAATGCACTTTGACCCCCATTTGGATTGTTAAAAAGTATCTAAATAAACGTTGATTGATTAATTAAGTAGGTATTAAATATGCTCTTCATTAATCCCACATTTCTGTATTACAAATTATTTCATTGACCTGATGTAATATTCTAATCTTAAATTTTGTGTTTTCATTAGCTGGAAGCAGAAAATCATAATTAACAAGCATTCACACAGACTTGAAAACAACGATCTGTGTTCAACAAATCTGTGTAGTGTGTTTCACTTACTAATGAAGATACTGAAATTAATAAACATTTCAATAATATTTTAATTTATTAAATGGGTTTGTATTTATGATAAAAAAAATAGAATTTTTAGCATGATTAAATATAGTTTTAACCGTGGACACAATTAGGTGTTCCAGCAGGACAATGATTCCAAACAATGAACAAAACTACATAAAGCAGGAAATTACCTTCCAAGAATAGTGACAAAATATGTTGCCAGAATTATGCCAAACAGCCTATGCAACTTGCTAAGGCATGTGTAACCAGATATTGAGGCATGTATGTACAGGTCCTTCTCAAAATATTAGCATATTGTGATAAAGTTCATTATTTTCCATAATGTCATGATGAAAATTTAACATTCATATATTTTAGATTCATTGCACACTAACTGAAATATTTCAGGTCTTTTATTGTCTTAATACGGATGATTGTGGCATACAGCTCATGAAAACCCAAAATTCCTATCTCACAAAATTAGCATATCATTAAAAGGGTCTCTAAACGAGCTAATCATCTGAATCAACAAGTTAACTCTAAACACCTGCAAAAGATTCCTGAGGCCTTTAAAACTCCCAGCCTGGTTCATCACTCAAAACCCCAATCATGGGTAAGACTGCCGACCTGACTGCTGTCCAGAAGGCCACTATTGACACACTCAAGCAAGAGGCTAAGACACAGAAAGAAATTTCTGAACGAATAGGCTGTTCCCAGAGTGCTGTATCGAGGCACCTCAGTTGGAAGTCTGTGGGAAGGAAAAAGTGTGGCAGAAAATGCTGCACAACGAGAAGAGGTGACCGGACCCTGAGGAAGATTGTGGAGAAGGGCCGATTCCAGACCTTGGGGGACCTGCGGAAGCAGTGGACTGAGTCTGGAGTAGAAACATCCAGAGCCACCGTGCACAGGCGTGTGCAGGAAATGGGCTACAGGTGCCGCATTCCCCAGGTCAAGCCACTTTTGAACCAGAAACAGCGGCAGAAGCGCCTGACCTGGGCTACAGAGAAGCAGCACTGGACTGTTGCTCAGTGGTCCAAAGTACTTTTTTCGGATGAAAGCAAATTCTGCATGTCATTCGGAAATCAAGGTGCCAGAGTCTGGAGGAAGACTGGGGAGAAGGAAATGCCAAAATGCCAGAAGTCCAGTGTCAAGTACCCACAGTCAGTGATGGTCTGGGGTGCTGTGTCAGCTGCTGGTGTTGGTCCTCTGTGTTTTATCAAGGGCAGGGTCAATGCAGCTAGCTATCAGGAGATTTTGGAGCACTTCATGCTTCCATTTGCTGAAAAGCTTCATGGAGATGAAGATTTCATTTTTCAGCACGACCTGGCACCTGCTCACAGTGCCAAAACCACTGGTAAATGGTTTACTGACCATGGTATCACTGTGCTCAATTGGCCTGCCAACTCTCCTGACCTGAACCCTATAGAGAATCTGTGGGATATTGGGAAAAGAACGTTGAGAGACTCAAGACCCAACACTCTGGATGAGCTAAAGGCTGCTATCGAAGCATCCTGGGCCTCCATAAGACCTCAGCAGTGCCACAGGCTGATTGCCTCCATGCCACACCGCATTGAAGCAGTCATTTCTGCCAAAGGATTCCCGACCAAGTATTGAGTGCATAACTGTACATGATTATTTGAAGGTTGACGTTTTATGTATTAAAAACACTTTTCTTTTATTGGTCGGATGAAATATGCTAATTTTGTGAGATATGAATTTTGGGTTTTCATGAGCTGTATGCCAAAATCATCCGTATTAAGACAATAAAAGACCTGAAATATTTCAGTTAGTGTGCAATGAATCTAAAATATATGAATGTTAAATTTTCATTATGACATTATGGAAAATAATGAACTTTATCACAATATGCTAATATTTTGAGAAGGACCTGTATATGGGCATGTATGTATGATTTTGATCCTATGTGGATTATGGAAATTCTAATGAGAATAAGAAAAGTTGAAGACCCCCTTGTTTAAAAAAAAGAATTATCAAAGCTGTATGCGAGCCCATTATAGAAAAATAAAATGTTTCAATCCAACAACGTACTGAACGTTTTTATTGTTTATTTAGAACAATTACTCTCCCTATTCATTGTTCTGTATTTACATACAGTTACATTTGCATACATGTATTTGTTTTGTTTCAGGTCATTATTTTAGCAGCTTAAAGGCCCACAAATGGCAATATAACATAACATAAAGTTAAGTCATTCCTAAAATAGCTAAGAATGACTGGTCCCTTAAGTGGGGAGGCTGTCTAGCCAGAGCTAATATTTCCAAGTTTCTTTGCTAAATGGAAAATGAAACACAATAAATCAACTAGGATATTTATAACGATGTCAACTAATGCTAGGTTCTTTAGTAATGGCTACACTTTGATATGAATCTATTTATGATGAGAATAAGATAATTATAAGGTCTTTCTGATTCCTATTTACCCGCCTAATGCATAAAATAGGTTTTAATTGGTTAACGCTTTACATGCAGGTTGGTTTTTTTCATAACGCTGATCTCTATGAGTAAGTGACTGAAGTTGCCAGAAGGAGGAGGGTCTAACCGCCATCCTGGTGATTTGGACTGAAGTCATGGACACCACTGAGAGGCTGGTTGTTTTGGAAACTGGAGCTGAATTCTTGCTCAGGTGAGTAATTAGGTGCAGTGTAGATTATGGCTGTTAGAATGCTGATATAAATCTTTGGTGTGGTCCATTTTTTTTTCTTCATCGTCACTGTAACTGAATGAGAAACATTAATGTTACCTATAGCAGACTGTGGTGACAGCTGAGAGTCCTTTCTGCTTAATTTAAGTTTTGATGCCTTTTAAATTTGTACAGCTGAATGAAGAATTCTGCACTTCAGTTTTGCACATAAAAGTTGTGCATGTGTTTAGGATTAAAGCAATGCTGCATTTGTTCAGTGCATCTGACTGATGAACATTACCAAATCTGCCGGTTTAAGTGGTTGTGATAACATTAACATTAGCACTGTTAGCATATTAATGTGGCAAAATACTGTAGCTCTTAAGTTGAGGTCAAAAGATTTGGAATCCCCACTGATGAGGAAGACAGAATATACATTTCCTTGTATACTCCTGCTGAATTTCAAAGGGGGATTTTTTATGCCAGAAGGGAGCATGATTCTGTCCCAGTAGCCCTGAATGCTCTCACTCTACCTGTCTTAAATGTGAAATGCCTCCTGTGACAGAGAGTGCTGCGTTCAGGGGCCAATCCTACTCTTGTACTTTATAGTCATTCTCTGTGGTGCTGGCTCACAGCCAACACAGTCCTGCTGGTACTGTAAATGTCAGCAAGTGAGGATCCTGCTCCATATTCATAAGATGGCCTAAAAGATTTGCTGATTAGCCCATGTCCTCAACAATTCAGATCAGAAGCATCATTTTCAAGTTTACTCTCAGGTTTGCATTTTCTATAAAGTCATATGATGATTAGTCAGGACAATATTTAATACATAGGTTAGATATGGCTAAAGGGATGATTTCTAAATATAAAGTGTCTTATAGTGTGCACACACACTGACGTCCACAGTCTGCAACCAGATTCCTGGTTGGCTATAAACATACTCAATAAATTAGAATCTGCATTCTGATGAGATTTGTTTGTCAGACTAGAATAATAACCTTTAAGCAGGTATTAAACATACTTGTCAATAAATCCACATTTCTATATTAAAAACGTTATTTTATTGGTCTGATGTAATATTACATGATTCAGTACTACACATCCAGAACATTTGATTCAGACTCATCTTCCTGGCAATATTTCACTTTACTACAGAAGGTTTGAGCAGGCTTTGGAGGCATTCACGTTCATTAACCAACAGATGAGACTAAAGGGTTGGTACAAAATATAGGACTAGTAGCGGTAATCCTTCAGCATTTGGTGGGGCTGCATAATATATGGGGGTGTAGCGATCTGTAGTTTGATAAGCAAATTGACATTCCACCACCTAGAAAAGATTTCTCTTTGAACTTGGAAAAACCAGATAGAAGTTCTTAGTTAGTTGGCTTAGTTGTTGGAGGCCTTTATGTTTATGTTCCCCTTGTTGATAATGACGTAAGCTCCGTCTTGACCGTTATGGTCGGGTGTTTAAAGAAGATCATTTAAATGTACTCAGCCATGTTACCATGGCATTTCTTTATTGTTGGGTCAGAAAAGTCAGACAAAACAGGACTGCTCTTATCTCTCCTATATGTACACTATGTTTACTTTTTGTGATATGAATGCTAAATAACATTCATGTCAAGTTTTAAAGGAAGTTACTGATACTGAAGGCAGAAAGATATGCGTTGAGATCAATATAAACGGTCAAAAAAATGACTCAATTAAACATGTAAAGGTACATCTCTAAAGCCTGGAAAACTCAGAAAAAGTTCAATAATTTTTCACTCATTTCAGAAAATGAAAATCATATACTGTATAGATTCATTACACACAGAGTAAAATATTTCCAGCCTACATATCATGTAATTTTGATGAATATGACTTACAGGTGATAACTTAAGTCAAGTTTCATACAACTGCCTCACAACATGATGAGTGGAAAGATAAAGTGTAGTAGGAAAAGGTTCACCACCATCAGGGATAATCACAGCCTTGAGAGCATTGTCAAGTAAAATCCATTCATAATGTGGGAGAGCTTCAGAAGGCATGGACTGAGGTTGGAGTCAGTGCATCAAGTGCCCCTACACACAGATGAATCGTACACAAGGGCTACAGATGTCACATTCCTCGTGTCAAGCCATTCCTGAACCAGACACGAAGTCAGATGCGTCTTACTTGGGCTAAGGAGAAAACGAACCAGACTGTTGATCAGTGGTCCACAGTCCTCTTTTCAGATGAAAGTAAAGTTTCCATTTTATTTGGAAATTAGTGTTTGGGCAAAAAGGATTAGTTTAGAATGAAATAATCTAAATGTAATTAAACATCACTGAGAATTAGTCATCCAGAAGGTTGGTTTTATTCAGCATATCATCTTTAAAATATTATTTTCTTAAAATAATGTTTTATCTGATCTTGCATTATGAATGGTGGTTTGAAGGTATACCAATTATTTTCTAAGTTAGTTCCAAGACTAACTTAACTTCATTTCCAGATTTGACAAGATAATCTTTGGTTCTCAAGCATAAATTTCATTGAATGGTAATGTTGCATCACTTTATTGGCCATGGTTTTTAACCATCTTGGATTCACTTGTTCATGTTGTATATAGTTTGGCTTCCTTATTCTTTCATTTTGCTTGGTAGTTTGTTGACTGAAATATGTTTGAGTTGACTTATTTTTGTTAATAAATTCTTGTATTTTAAGAAACTGTGTGAATTTATTCCTTGTGTGTGCAGAGTTTTGCTGTTCAGCAATGTCAGAGCTTGACTCACCCCTTTCACTACTGTCCTAATACCAAGATCTTATAGGGCTGGTATTCACCAGACAACACTTAAAAGACCAAATTATTATAAAAAAAGTAAAATATTAATATTAAATAATATATATTAACAATAATAATTACAACAATAACACATAATAAGCTGAATCAAAATCACTTTGTCACATTCAGCTTTAAGTCATTATCGAAAGACTTGTCCTTAAAAGCTAGACATTCAAAGCAAGTTCAAAAACATCTAAAGCAGGAGAAGCACTCAACCTACTAGAAACATCAAGAAAATTTTATATTTTTTATAAGCAACTTAAACTTTTTAAAGACTCATTAGAAGGTCAGTGTAGGACACAATCATAGTCCCACTGAACAATAGATTCTGTAGTGTAATGGGTTGCGTTTCCAAACTGAGTGAATAATCGCAGTTTCAAGGATTTTCCATAATTGAGCTATCAATCTTAAGATCTTAACCGTAGCTTTTCCACAAAAGAAGCAATTAAAATTAAAGCTGCAAACATCATTGGGGACCCTTGCAGCTCAGTGCCGCTTGGCCTATGTAGCAACCGTAGGAGCCTCCACTCCACCATACGTCGCCACTAGGTGGCACTGTGAGCGACCTTTCATACGATCCTGGGTCATTCCGGGTTCTGCTCCAGCGACAAGCGTTCTAAATTTGGGCGAAATCTGACCTTCCCAATGGAAACTGCGCTCACTTGGTTATTAATGGGTGGTGCAAATGTGACGTAATTAATTGACTGTGCCAACATGCATACCATTGGACCATGCAGGCATGATTTAGAGGCAACCGTGTATAAAAGGAGATATCCAAATTCGCCTCTCTGCTCTGTCCACACGGTGCAGCCAACAGTCACTGTTTAAAGTAGAAATCAACCTGACCTTGTCCTGTGTCATCAGTGCTTGAAGCTTATAAGTGGGAGATTTTAAAATCAGGAGATCAGTGGTGAGGAGATCAGATGAGTGGGCGGGGCTAAATTGATGTCATCAATTTACCATACCAATGTGCTGAATATCCACATCCACGATGATGCACACAAAATTTGATGTGGATTCAATGATGTTTCATGAAGATATAGCTGTTTCAATATTGTAGGGGGCGCTGTAGATCTAAAATCCGAATGGCAAAAAGTGGAAATTCGCTGCTCTACCACGCCCACATGGTCCAATCAACAGTCACTCTTCAGACAAGTACTCAACATCACCTTGCTCTCTGTAATCAAACATGTAAGAGTCAGAGTTTAAAAGAACATCTGCCAGTGAAACATGTGACTTTCCATTCTAAGTGGGCGGGGCTAAACAGATTTAATCAATTGACCATGCCATTGTGTTCAGCATTTGTCCACGATGATGTATGCAAAATTTGGTGTGGATTTGATGATGTATGAGGGAGATCAAGCGGTTGAAGTTTCCTAGGGCGCGCCGTTGATCCAAATTCCAATGTATTCCAATAGAGCTGTTTGGGGGTTGACAAAGATCAAACATATTGAGTAAATCAGACCATTCATTTGTAATTTAGATTCAAATGTAAGGCCAGGGGCATGATGACACACTTTGCCACGAGGCCACGGGCACACCCTCCACCCAAACCTGTCAGTAGTGGACACCATATTAGACCATCATGTTTTCTGTCTGGGGTCAGTTTCGTGTTAATTGAAGTGAAGAGATCAAATATGGACTATCCAAAGTGAAACATTACACTTCCTGTTGTCAGGGGACGGAGCTTGGATGTCAGCATTCAACCATTGAATATAGTTTGGGGCCCAATGTGGAACAGTCCCAAAAGGTTTGGTGTCTCTGTGCCTTTCCTTGTATGTCCTATCACAATTTCATATTTTTATTGCGAGAAGTCAGATTTTGAGAGTTGGCCATGCCCTTATGCTTTCATGTAGCAAACTGAGTGATGTTGAAGTCTGTAGGTGAAACGCTGTAGGAGGAGTTTGCTCAGATATTAAAGGGTGTAAACGAGAGAATATAGCGACTTCAATCCAAAAAGGCTCATTTCCAGTGGGGTTTGGAGAGTGGGTCCGAGACTTTTTTGTAGGCCTTGAGAAGTTATACAGGTCCTTCTCAAAATATTAGCATATTGTGATAAAGTTCCTTATTTTCCATAATGTCATGATGAAAATTTAACATTCATATATTTTAGATTCATTGCACACTAACTGAAATATTTCAGGTCTTTTATTGTCTTAATACAGATGATTTTGGCATACAGCTCATGAAAACCCAAAATTCCTATCTCACAAAATTAGCATATTTCATCCGACCAATAAAAGAAAAGTGTTTTTAATACAAAAAACGTCAACCTTCAAATAATCATGTACAGTTATGCACTCAATACTTGGTCGGGAATCCTTTGGCAGAAATGACTGCTTCAATGCGGCGTGGCATGGAGGCAATCAGCCTGTGGCACTGCTGAGGTCTTATGGAGGCCCAGGATGCTTCAATAGCGGCCTTTAGCTCATCCAGAGTGTTGGGTCTTGAGTCTCTCAACGTTCTCTTCACAATATCCCACAGATTCTCTATGGGGTTCAGGTCAGGAGAGTTGGCAGGCCAATTGAGCACAGTGATACCATGGTCAGTAAACCATTTACCAGTGGTTTTGGCACTGTGAGCAGGTGCCAGGTCGTGCTGAAAAACGAAATCTTCATCTCCATAAAGCTTTTCAGCAGATGGAAGCATGAAGTGCTCCAAAATCTCCTGATAGCTAGCTGCATTGACCCTGCCCTTGATAAAACACAGTGGACCAACACCAGCAGCTGACACGGCACCCCAGACCATCACTGACTGTGGGTACTTGACACTGGACTTCTGGCATTTTGGCATTTCCTTCTCCCCAGTCTTCCTCCAGACTCTGGCACCTTGATTTCCGAATGACATGCAGAATTTGCTTTCATCCAAAAAAAGTACTTTGGACCACTGAGCAACAGTCCAGTGCTGCTTCTCTGTAGCCCAGGTCTGGGGAATGCGGCACCTGTAGCCCATTTCCTGCACACGCCTGTGCACGGTGGCTCTGGATGTTTCTACTCCAGACTCAGTCCACTGCTTCCGCAGGTCCCCCAAGGTCTGGAATCGGCCCTTCTCCAAAATCTTCCTCAGGGTCCGGTCACCTCTTCTCGTTGTGCAGCGTTTTCTGCCACACTTTTTCCTTCCCACAGACTTCCCACTGAGGTGCCTTGATACAGCACTCTGGGAACAGCCTATTCGTTCAGAAATTTATTTTTGTGTCTTACCCTCTTGCTTGAGGGTGTCAATAGTGGCCTTCTGGACAGCAGTCAGGTCGGCAGTCTTACCCATGATTGGGGTTTTGAGTGATGAACCAGGCTGGGAGTTTTAAAGGCCTCAGGAATCTTTTGCAGGTGTTTAGAGTTAACTCATTGATTCAGATGATTAGGTTCAGAGCTCGTTTAGAGACCCTTTTAATGATATGCTAATTTTGTGAGATAGGAATTTTGGGTTTTCATGAGCTGTATGCCAAAATCATCCGTATTAAGACAATAAAAGACCTGAAATATTTCAGTTAGTGTGCAATGAATCTAAAATATATGAATGTTAAATTTTCATCATGACATTATGGAAAATAATGAACTTTATCACAATATGCTAATATTTTGAGAAGGACCTGTATATGTGTAGCAAATTTCAAAATCCTTGGTCAAAGCATTGGTTGGGGCTGATTGTTTTGTTGCTTCTAGGGGCGGCTGTGGAGAAATTAGGCCACTCCCACAAATTACTCTTACTCGTACTCGTCGTCTTCCGCTTCATCCGGGACTGGGTCGCGGGGGCAGCAGACTCAGTAGAGACACCCAGATGTCCTTCTCCCCAGACATCTCCTCCAGCTTGTCTGGGGGAATCTCAAGGCGTTCCCAGGCCAGCCGCGAGACATAGTCCCTTCAGCGTGTCCTGGGCCATCTTCTGGGCTTCCTCCCGGTGGGGCGTGCCTGGAACATCTCCCAAGGAAGGCGTCCAAGAGGCAACCAGTAAAGATGCCCGAACTACCCCAACTGGCTCCTCTCGACGTGGAGGAGCAGCGGCTCTACTCCGAGCTCCTCCTGGATGGCCGAGCTCCTCACCCTATCTCTGAGGGAGTGCCCGGCCACCCTACGGAGGAAGCTCATTTCAGCTGCTTGTATCTGCAATCTCGTTCTTTCGGTCATAACCCAAAGTTCATGGACATAGGTAGGTGAGGGTAGGAATGTAGACCGACCGGTAAATTGAGAGCTTCGCGTCAAGCGCCAGGTCCCGCGAGTAGGAACCCAGCCACCAGGCGCTTTCCAACGAGTCCCGACCCCAGGCCTGGCTGTTGAGCCATTTTTATTGCGACGTTTGCGAAACCCTTAAAATACGTAATTTTTCACCAGGCCTGACACGTCTGCAAAATATTGTTAGCTTTTGAATATGATAAAGCCTCCAAAAAGCCAATTAATTTGATGTGAGAATAATAATAATAAACATTAAAATTACAATTAGGTCTTCTACAGCGCTTTGCTGCTCAAAATAATCAGCATCCATTATGAAAGAAAGCTAATCAATGTTGCCCTTACATTCCACATCATGAAATCCCAAGAGAGACTTCTGTTGGTCCACCTCAGCAACATAATTGCACATATCAGGATCCCCTGGAATTTGCTTATGGAGATGTCTTCAAAAACCTTCTTCAACAAACCCACGTCATCTGGACGAAATATTCAGCACTGTGAGGATCGTGTTCTTTGATTTCTCTAGTGCATTTAACACAATTCAACCGGATTTGCTTTGTCACAAACTCAAGACTCAGGTGGCAACCTTAACAATCTCCTGGATTAAAGACTAATTGACAAACAGACCATAGTTCGTGAGACTGAAGGGTTGTCTGTCTAACGAAGTAGTCAGCAGCAAACAGAGCCAAAGACTTAAAAAAGCTCAACAAGCTAATAAAGAAGGCTGGCTCTGTTCTGGGGACTTCTCTGAAACCTCTGGAAATAATTGTGCAAAAATGGAATCTTCATAAAATGAAGAACATTATGGAGAACCCCAAGCATCCCCTTCATGAGACTTTCGTACACCAACAGAGTGTCTTCAGTCAGAGGCTTCTTCAGATGTGCTGTAAGACAGACCACTACAGGAGATCCTTCCTGCCCACAGCCATCAGCATCCACACAATGTGTGTAATATGAGCTACAACAACAGTTAATTTCCCTTCGGGATTAATAAAGTATTTTTGAATTGAAATTAATTGATTTGAATGAGGTGGTTATAATCCAAAATGAATAAAATCAAGTTGTTTTCAAAAAACATCAACACAGTCTTAATCAGTTACTCCAAGGTCAGTGACATTTTAGAGGAGCTGATTCAACAAAAGGCACCGGAGGTGTTGTCTTCAGATTTCCAATAACATTTTTTTACTGTTTTCATAATCCAAAAGAAGTGTACTCACCCTTTCTTCTGACTGTGCTGTGCCAAAGAAGATGGGGATGAAAGCAAGCCAGATGATGCAGGTGGTGTACATAGTGAATCCAATGGGTTTGGCCTCATTAAATGTCTCGGGCACACTGCGAGTCTTGATGGCATAAACAGTACATGTGACCATTAAGAGAATGCTATATCCTAATGAGCAGATGAGTGACAGATCAGAGATATCACACTTTAGGACACCACGAGCATTCCCAGGATCCTGAGTGCGCTGCTCCCCATAGTCCACAAAGGTGTGCGGCGGGTCAGCAGCAAACCACACAAGGACACCCAGCAGCTGAACTGAGATGAGTGAGGAGGTTATGATCAGTTGGGAGGCTGGTGAGATAAAGCGAGGTGCTGTCACTGCTTTCTTTCCCTGCTCAAAGATGCGGTGAATGCGGTTGGTCTTGGTAAGCAGTGCAGCGTAGCTGAAGCACATGCCGAGGCCCAGGAAGATGCGACGGAGGGAGCAGACAGCAACATCAGGGGCAGCGATCATAGGAAAGGTAACAATGTAGCACAGGAATATACCCGTCAACAGAACGTAGCTCATCTCTCTACCCGAGGCACGCACAATGGGTGTGTCATTGTAGCGGACAAAAGTCACAATGACAAACGTTGTGGTAATTATACCCAGAACAGAGATAAAGACAGGTACCAGTGCCCAGGGTGAGTACCACTCCAGCTTGATGATAGGTATAGGCTGGCAGGCAGTACGGTTCTGGTTGGGTCTCATTTCATAGGAACACAGCTCACAGGTGAACTCACTGGCCTGGAAGTGGTACCCTTCGCAGCGCTCACAGTGCCAGCAACACGAGACGCCTTTCACAACCTTCTTCCGCTCGCCCGTTCGACATGGGAGGCTACACACAGAGGCTGGCAGGATGTAGTCATCAGTAACCCACTGCAAGGCCTCCATCTGATGGGAGAATGAAGAAACCAGGCTGCTTAACATTTATCAATGAACAGCTCAGCAACCTTACAGTTGGAGTTCAAAGCACATTAAACTCCAGGTTACGATATAAACGACAAAATGTCTAAGGTTCTTCCTTAGCATGTCTTTAAGTTCTGCAGGTGCCTGTTTGCAACATTTTCTTTAAAATTGGAGGACTGGAAAGCATCTCTAGGTTTCCTTAGACAGCATTTTACTAATTGCCATTTTACAATTTTCTAAATCTGACTATTTGAAATTACATTAGAGAGAAAGTAACTGATGTGTTGCATTATTATGTAAAGCCTATAAAAGATTGGTCATTAACCCTGACAATTAATTGACTCATTTACTATGTCTAAGCCTCAAAAATGATCGGTTTCATCAAATAAAATCAGGCAGCCTAAACTTCACACCACGTGAAAGGAATGAGACAAAAATATTATAAAAATAGATTTCTTCTAACAAATACAATATTAACATTTAGTATGTATAGTATGTAAATAGTAAATTATTTTATTGCATGTAAATTCAGTTCAGATTATTTTTAGGTGATTAACTGATCTCTGTAAACCAGACTGGGTCCCATGCTGTGGAGTTCTAAAAGTCACGTTTCTCAGCCCAGGAGATTTTCTGCACATTTGTTTGCCTCGGCCTCAGCACACAGGGATTTTGGTGACAATGGATGTTTTGGGAGTGACTATCCAGTATACAATGACATCGATCCTTTGGCAGTAGGAGAGCAGTGGTGAGTTTAATATGATTTTTATTCTATTTGGTATTATGTCTGTGTTAAATATGTGGGCTTTAAAATACCATGACTGTGTGCGAATGTCCACTGTCAGGATTTTTATTACCCACCAAGTCTGCTATGAAATCAGACTGCTGTGCCTCTACTCGGGGTTTGATGGCCACTGCAATAACCTCATGGTGCATTAAAGTGCACTTCATGCATGGCCAGTGAGTCAGTAAGTCATTTTGTACCGCTTTTTCCACAGTGGGTCGCAGGGGAGCTGGTGCCTATCTCCAGCAGTCTATGGGCGGGAGGCGGGGTACACCCTGGACAGGTTGCCAGTCCATCACAGGGCAACACAGACACACACAGGACAAACAACCATGCACACCCTCATTCACACCTAAAGGTAATGTATAGAGACCAATCAACCTAACAGACATGCTTTTGGACTGTGGGAGGAAGCCACAGCACCCAGAGAGAACCCACTCATGTATGGGGAGAGCATGCAGAAAGACCCCCGCCCGGGAGTCAAACCCTGGACCTTTCTGCTGCAAGGCAACAGTGCTACCAACTGCGCCACCATGCAAAACATCTAATATCATATAATCAAAATATTTTATCAACAAATAACACCACAGTCTTG
Source organism: Girardinichthys multiradiatus (assembly GCF_021462225.1). NCBI lineage: Eukaryota > Metazoa > Chordata > Actinopteri > Cyprinodontiformes > Goodeidae > Girardinichthys > Girardinichthys multiradiatus. Next base: position 7,716,743 of record NC_061795.1, on the reverse strand, counting down.
TTCAACATTTAACATTCTTGACTATTTAATCTGTTGTATAACATTTTCTTATTAGAAATAATCTTACCCAAACTCCAGTCACATCAACGATAAAATCACACAGTCTTAATTTATTAAAACTATCTCAAAAAGCAACACCTTTAAAGAAATTCAGGAACAGATGAGAAACATTCATTGTCATTTATTGGGCATCTATCAGTCTAGAAAAGTTTACAAAGCCATTTTGAAGGCTTTGGGACTCCACAGTGTGGGTAACCACAATAAAACATTATCCACAGATGGAGAAAACATGGAACAGTAGAGAACCTTCCAAGGAGACGCTGGTATATCAAAAAAACTCAAAGAGCTCATTGAAGACTCATTCAGGAGGTCACAGAAGAACCCACACTGAAACAGTGTTCCACTCAAACTTGGACATCCATATACCAAAGTGTCTGAAAACAGGGTAACCCACACAAACATCTAAGCCTCTGCAGGTCTCACTTAAGGTCAGAGATCAAGATTCAACAATAAGAAAGAGACTGGGCTAAAATTGGCCTCAATGAGTTTCAAGAGTTTTAAGGCAAGAACCTCTGCTGACCAAAAAGCACATAAAGTCCTGTTTCACATCTTGATGATTCCCAATACCTTTTGGGAAAATATTCTGTGGACTGACAAAAGTGGACCTCTTTGTAAGCATGTGGTTTAAAAGTAACACTGCATTTCAAAACAGAACATCAGAAGGTGCGTTTCCTTTGTAGGAACCTTTTCAGGAACCAGGGTAGTTTTCTGGGGTAGTCTTTCACATCATACTTTTGTTAACTTTGAATTACTTGTTAGGATTTCTATATATTTGTTTGCCAACACGTTTAAGCTCGGCAACCAATTCTGAATAGCATTTTGAGTTAATGAATTTTACAGAGTTTGTGTTGGAATACATTTAAAAAAATTGTCAATCAGGTTTTGACATCCAAGATGACATCCAAGTTGAAATATGTTTATGCTTAGAGATACAGATAAAAGCAAAACCACTGACCAGGATGTTTATCATGCAACCAATTTTTATTTTAAATGGAGCAGAAATGCTGCGGCAGTTGCCACTGCTGTGTGCATGCATAGTTATTGTTAATATGAGACACATAGTGGTGCACATGTGTAATATATATATGGGGTCTCTAAGTTGTGACTCCTATTCCCAGAATGTTTCAGCATGAGCAAAAATATTAGTGGCTGCAAAACACATGACCTCTGTGACAAGATTAGTAAAGACAGATAACAAATATTCTTGCTGATACTCTTTTATCTCACAACACATCTGAAACTTTCTCAACATGTTTAGTCACCTCTCTTCAACCCTCCCCATTGCTCTGGACTCTTGACCCCAAGTACTTAAAATCCTCCACCTTCTTAATCTCTGTTGCCTGTAACCTTGCTCCACTGGGGTTCATCTGATTCACACACATTGTCTGTCTTGCTTTGGCTAACCTTCATTGCTCTATTTTCCATGCCAAAACTCCATCTCTCTAGATTTTCCTCCACCTGTTCCCTGTTCTCACCACAGATCACAATGTCATCTGCTAACATCATAGTCTATGGAGATTCCTGTCTAACCTCATCTGTCAACCTGTCCATCAACAAAGCAAATAAGAAAGGGCTTAGAGCCGGTCCTTGATGCTGTCGCTCTTTCACCTTAAACTCCTCTGTCACACCTACAGCACTTCTCATCACTGTCTTACAGCTCTGATACATGTCCTGCACCACTCTGACATACTTCTCTGGTACTCTACACTTCCTCATACAATACCACAGCTCCTCTCTAGACACCCTGTCATATGCTTTCTCTAGATCAAATGAATGGCTTGTTTCCAGGCCTCTGTCAAACTTGATGGCGTGCTGAAGAGGTAATTCAATCATTTGATCCAGCTCTGTTGGAGCAGGGATGCATCTAAAAGTTGCAGGGCAGTAGCTCTCGAGGACTGGAGTTGGAGACCCCTAATCTAAATCTACAAAAACACAATGCAACTCCCTCTGACCATCTCTGTACTTCTCTATCAACATCCTCAAAGTAAATATTGCATCTGTAGTACGTTTACCTGGCATGAAACCATACTGCTACTCACAGATGCTCACTTCTGACCCCTACCACTTCTACCATCACACTTCTGCCCCATTCCTCAGGCATCTTCCCGCTCTCTAAGGTCTCATTTAACAGCCTAGTCAGAAACTCTACTGCTGTCTCTTGTAGACACTTCCATACTACCACAGGTATATCATGACCAACTGCCTTGCCAATGCTCAAGCATTATTTTCTTAAAACTATCTATACTCTGGACATGGTGCTGGTGGGGCAGGAGTGAAGCTCATGACCCGTGTTCGGAAGCGTTATTCCTCAACACAGGCTGTCGCCGGTTCAGACCCCGGCCTGTCAATGTTTACTGCAACCCCCTCCCCACCCCTCTGCCCATCTTCCTGTTTACTTACTTGCAAAAAATGTGAAAAATAAAGGCCACAGGTGCCAAAAATAAAAATAAACAAAACTATCTTCATATGCCATAAGAATATGTTGCAGATATGCAATAAAGTGACAGGGGTATAAAAGATTTAACTGTACTGTACTTAATTTGAATGTAGACCATGTGATGCCATTGGACTGTCAGAAGCAACCTGGTCAGCTCCCTTGAGGTCTAACTTTACACACACATTGTAACTTTCTGATCATAGCTCCTTACATTAAGATGCAGCTGATTGGTCCAGTGTCCAATAACTTTGTACTCTGCTGTGGACGTGTTGTTGATCTGATACTGGAAGATGTCGTAGCGTCCAGGAGCATCACCGTTCTCATTAAAGGTCACAGGAGTCCCTGCACTTCCTGCAAAAACACACACAGCTTCTGTAATTCCAATCAACCCTCCAGTTTATAAACATAGATATGGAGTTATTTCTATCCATTATAAAAGAAGTTTAATATTCCAACCGAAAAAAGGTGTTTTATCTAAGGAGGGCCAGCTGATTGCATTGATTCACTGATCTTCAGCAACCACTTCTCCTGAACGAGCATGTAGCAACAGAAAACGATTTTGATTTTATTGACTCATCATTTTTGCAGCAATACCTCATACGGAGCACACATGTAGTGAAAATAGAAAGGTGACCTTTAACAGGGAAAAAACTCCGGCCATACCAGGCTCAGTGTGAGCGGCCATCAGCCACGGAACAAAAAAAGAACACTCAAGCAGTGATCCAGGGGTACTGCCAATGTTAATGCCAGTAGTGGCTCCTTTAGTGGCTTCATCCAGCAGAGAAAGACAGTTAAGCAGATTAACTCTGAGCCAGTTTTCAAGTCTAGATTTTGAAAGAGAGCACATAAACTTAATCACCGTAAAAGCTTAGTCAGTAGCTATATCTAGGAGAGAAACAGGGTTAAACACTGAAAGACAGGGCAAAGTGGATAATCTGTATAAGGTGAGCATTAATTTGTTGGCAGCAGCAGCTCAGCCGATGTCCCCCTCCAGGAAGATGCTACAGCTCAACACAGATCAAGGTCAGATGTAGCTTCTAGAAAGAGAAAAAAACAGAGAGAGAAGATAGAGTTAAAACCTGAAATAACAGCAAATAACACAAAATTGGAAAGTAGTATGAGAATGTAGCAGAGAGAGTGAAAGTGGTCATTATGTCCTCCAGCAGTCTAAGCTTATAGCAGCATAACTACAGAGCTAGCTCAGGATAACATAAGCCACTCTATCTATAAGCTTTATCAAAAAGGAAAGTTTTAAGCCTAGCCTTAAAAGTAGACAGGGTGTCTGCCTCACGGACTAAAACTGGGAGCTGGTTCCACAGGAGAGGAGCCTGATAACTAAAGGATCTGCCTCCCATTCTATTTCTAGAGACTCTAGGAACCACCAGTAAACCTGCAGTGTGAGAACCAAGAGCTCTGTTAGGAATCAGATCTCTGATGTATGATGGAGCTAGATCATTACGGGCTTTATATGTGAGAAGGAGAATTTTAAATTATATTCTGGATTTAACAGGGAGCCAATGAAGGGAAGCTAAAATAGGAGAAATATGATCTCTCTTTTAAATTTTCATCAGAACTCTTGTTGCAGCATCTTAGATAAGCTGAAGGCTTTTAACCGCATTTTGTGGACATCCTGATAGTAAAGAATTACAATAGTCCAGCCTTGAAGTAACAAATGCATGGACTAGTTTTTCAGCATCACTCCTGGACAGGATATTTCTAATTTTGGCAATGTTTCAGAGGTGAAAGAAGGAAATCCTAGAAACCTGTTTAATATGGGATTTAAATGACATGTCCTGATTAAAAATAGCATCAAGGTTTTTTACCTTAACACTAAAGGTCAGTTTAATGCCGTCCACATTAACACTCCGGTCCAAAGACTACAACTTCTGTCTTGTCATCTAAGTTTTTATGTCTTCAAGACATGCCTGTAGTCTATCTAACTGGTTGGGTTCATCAGGATTTATGGATAAGTAAAGCTGGGTATCATCAGCATAACAGTGAAAATGTGTCCTATGCTGCCTGATCATTTTACCTATTGGAAGTATATATATAGTGAAGAGAATTGGCCCAAGGACTGAACCCTGTTGTGCTCCAGAATTAACCCTGGAGTTTAAAGATGATTTATCATTTACATGAACAAACTGGAATCTGTCAGACAAATAAGCGCTGTTCCCCTTATCCTTACAGCATATTCCACCCTTTCTAAGAGAATATTGTGATCGACTGTATCAAATGCAGCACTGAGATCTAACAGGACAAGTACAGACACAAGTCCATTATCTGAGGCTAGGAGAATATCATTAGTGACTTTCACTAGTGCTGCTTCCATGCTATGATGAGTTCTGAAACCTGACTGAAACCCTGTAAACAATATACATATATATATACAGGGGTTGGACAATGAAACTGAAACACCTGTCATTTTAGTGTGGGAGGTTTCATGGCTAAATTGGACCAGCCTGGTAGCCAGTCTTCATTGATTGCACATTGCACCAGTAAGAGCAGAGTGTGAAGGTTCAATTAGCAGGGTAAGAGCACAGTTTTGCTCAAAATATTGAAATGTACACAACATTATGGGTGACATACCAGAGTTCAAAAGAGGACAAATTGTTGATGCACGTCTTGCTGGCGCATCTGTGACCAAGACAGCAAGTCTTTGTGATGTATCAAGAGCCACGGTATCCAGGGTAATGTCAGCATACCACCAAGAAGGATGAACCACATCCAACAGGATTAACTGTGGACGCAAGAGGAAGCTGTCTGAAAGGGATGTTCGGGTGCTAACCCGGATTGTATCCAAAAAACATAAAACCACGGCTGCCCAAATCACGGCAGAATTAAATGTGCACCTCAACTCTCCTGTTTCCACCAGAACTGTCCGTCGGGAGCTCCACAGGGTCAATATACACGGCCGGGCTGCTATAGCCAAATCTTTGGTCACTCATGCCAATGCCAAACGTCGGTTTCAATGGTGCAAGGAGCGCAAATCTTGGGCTGTGGACAATGTGGAACATGTATTGTTCTCTGATGAGTCCACCTTTACTGTTTTCCCCACATCCGGGAGAGTTACGGTGTGGAGAAGCCCCAAAGAAGCGTACCACCCAGACTGTTGCATGCCCAGAGTGAAGCATGGGGGTGGATCAGTGATGGTTTGGGCTGCCATATCATGGCATTCCCTTGGCCCAATACTTGTGCTAGATGGGCGCGTCACTGCCAAGGACTACTGAACCATTCTTGAGGACCATGTGCATCCAATGGTTCAAACATTGTATCTTGAAGGCGGTGCCGTGTATCAGGATGACAATGCACCAATACACACAGCAAGACTGGTGAAAAAACATAAATATGTTTTATTGGAATTTTATGTAAAGACCAGCGGAAAGTGGTTTACAATTGTGAAGTGAAAAGAAAATTATACATGATTTAAAACATTCTTTACGAATAAAAAACCAGAATGTACGGTGTGCAAAAGTATTCAGCCCCTTTACTCTGAGTGCAACCAATTGCCTTCAGAAGTTGCCTGATGATTGCTAATGACTTAAAGGAGTCCACCTGTGTGAAATCTAATCTCAGTACAAATGCAGCTGCTCTGTGACAGCGTCAAAGGGTGGTTCAGAGAATATTGGGGTGCAAGCAGCAAAATGAAGTCCAAGGAACACACCAGACAGGTCAGGGATAAAGTTGTGGAGAAGTTTAAAGCAGGCTTAGGCTAAAAAAAGATTTCCCAAGCTTTGAACATCTCATGGAGCACTGTTCAGTCCATCATCTGGAAATGGAAAGAGTATGGCACAACTGTAAACCTACCAGGACAAGGCCATCCACCTAAATTTACAGGGTGAAAAAGGACAGCACTGATCAGAGATGCAGCCGAGAGACACATGGTGACTCTGGATGAACTGCAGAGATCCAAAGCTCAGGGGTGAGTTTGTCCACAGGACAACTATTAGTTGTGCACTGAATACATGTGGTCTTTATGGAAGAATGGCAAGAAGAAAGCCATTGTTTGAAGAAAACCATAAGAAGTCCCGTTTGCAGTTTACCAGAAGCCATGTTAGAGACACAGCAAACATGCTACATGTGGTGGATGTGGTGGAGGACTAACACTGCACATCACTCTGAACACACCATCCCCACTGTCAAATATGGTGGTGGCAGCATCATGCTCTGGGAGTGCTTCTTAGAATAAAAACATCCAGAGCCATTATAATCTTGCTGATGGATACCGCTCAAATTGTTATGAAACCAGATGATTAAAAGAGAGCAGTTTTATCATGGCCAAACAGACATATTTATAGTAATGAAACATGTCACTTCGGCCTGGTGGCTGACTTTATCTAATCCCATCTATAACAACGTCATACAGGTAGTTTGTTTATTTCAAGGCCAACGTATTGAATGTAAACAACAGTAATACAAATCATACATTTCAACACAGAAACACCCACACCACAATCAAGTACACCAACACTCTCACAACTCTCATAATCACAACCATGCATCAACTGCTTGGTACATCAAGACACAAAATATTCAAAGTACTATGCATATCCCTGTAAGGATTAAGTCCAGAATAAATTAATCTTTGTTTTTATTGAAAGCAAGAGCAAGATGTTTTACAACAAGTAAGTAAAGACAACTTAGAAATATGAAAAGGAATACATGAAGGTGGAGGCAAATTATGCCAAGCTGAGGTAGCTTTAAACTGAAAGGCGCAATTTCTTTCCTAAATCTCCAGTTATTCCTCCATGAGCTTGTAATGGAAATTCTTTTATTAAGTGTTCCAAAGTGTATGACCTTTAGGTTACCTTACTCCTCAGAACATCTGTGTTAGAGGAGGAGGCTGCAAAAGCCATTATCAGCAGTTTAATGGTTAAAACCCGTGCTTTAGGGTGATATCTCAGGAAGTGCAGATGGGTCTGTTCCTAGATAACTTTGTCACCTCTGAACCCGAGAAAGGTCTGGGGTCATAAAACACAGACTCTTTGAAGTTGAGATAACACTGTCATGTTTGGTATAAATACTGTGTGTAAATGGTGTTTGTGGCTCTGCTTCACTGACTAACCTCAGTGACAGGGTCTTCAAACGCTTAATGCCTTTGAATAAAACTTATAAAGACAAAGTCCAGATTTTCTCTTGTGAGTCAACTTCTATCCACTTTGATAAGAAAATTCCACTACAAGCTGGTATGCAACAAAACTGTTTATTTTTTTCTTCTTTGTAGATAATAATAGTGGAACTAACAATGTACAACTATGATTATGTGTTGTGAAATGAAGAGGGGAAAAAAATGCTGATTTTGTAACCCAAGTTTTCATTTTTGACCTTGTTAGATTCTCTTAATGGGACAGCTGTTATTTTTAGGTTTTGCAAGTCACAATACTCTGGAGTTACTGATTTTTCTGGACGGGTTAATAAGGAGTTGTCACAAAATATATTGTCTGCCGATGTGAGCAATAACCCTAAACATATATTTTTCCCCTGAAGGCCTGAAAAGGTGGCTGGGAGCAGCCTGATAAATGGGTCCATTGACATTAGTTAAGACATAAGACTCCTTGGGTTCAGGAACATTATGACTGGAAAGATTGGGGTTGGGGGATGAAAAAAGGTGTGTTTGAGCTGGGTGTGACGGGAATGAATGAAGGCCCAAATATGAATGATGTATTGATGTGGGCCACATGAGTGAAAGATTCATGAATCGAATGGCATGTTTTGGTTACTGTGAGCTCTTTATTCATGTTGATCCATGGTTGTGTTAGGACCAAATTTGGAGTGCACCAAATTTGGATTTTTATATGTTTTTTCTGTATTGTAGGTGTTCATTATCTGTGTGCTGTTGCTCGCAAGTTTAAATAATTATCTGGGTTTTAGTTTCAGAGGGTGAAAACTTACATTTCTTGTGAATTTGACATGAAAGTGAAACTGGATCCAGATTTTCTTTAAGATGGGAGCAAAACCTGTCAATAGAACCTATCATTCTGCCATAGGTTTCTGATGGAATAATTTGATGTTAAAAGATTTGGCCGTCCAATCTTCTTTAAGAGGGGAAGCCGAAGCCGACATGTGTCTTAAATGTTTGTCTAAATTTCTGTCTTAATGTTTGTCTTAAATGTTTATCTAACTAACATTTAAACTTTAGAGAGAAAACAAAAAGAAATAATAACCTTGGAAGGACCCCAGGTGGATTTGCCCTTTTAAAGTGGTAAGGTCCTCCACATACAATGTAAAGGTTTGGCTGAATGAGGGACAAATTAAAGGAGAGCCTTCCTCTAAAAGAAACCTAGGAAAGCACCTGAGGGAGTACATACGGAAAGGTTCAGTTGGATACCTTTGGACTTAGGGACTTGGTTACTAAAAAAGGGAAATTGATAAAAAAAAAAAAAAAATTATAAAGATTCTATTTGTTGAATTTGAAGGAGCGTGTGCTGGTAAAAAAAAAAGAAAGGTCTTTGCTTTGGAACCTGGTGGTACAAAGATCACAGAGGGAAGAATAATTTCTAAAGTATAACTGTGTGAGTACCCAACAAACAAATGTGAATTTATATGCATGTGGAAAAGAAAAAAAACAACAAAAAAATGTTTGGAGTAATTTGCATGAGGGGTTAAGGGAGTGCTCAATTACAGGGTAATTCAGTAAGTATTAAAGATTCCAAGGGGTTCTGAGTACATTTTCTATAGATGGTGTTTGCCATTTAGATTGTAAATTAGCTTGATATAAGGCCTTGAATTTTACTCTTGGACAGAACTGAGATATGGTAATGCTGGGGGAGGGGACAGAACTTCTAAGGGTGTGACTACATGTTGACTGGACAGGAATGAGGTTGCCCTCTCCATCCAGGGAATGGCCAACTTCGTCAGAGGGATCCTTTCAGAAAATTTGGTTTTTGTATTTGAAATGTCTGATAGAAAAGATACTGCTTCTTATAAGTTAGTTCAGACTTATAATGCTGCCGTATGGTGCAGACAGTCACATACAGCCCTTTAACTTACACTGACAGTGCTTTACTGAAATCCACACTTCCAGATCCAAGAAAAGGAGCAGACATTTGGATCAAAGAATTTCTGACTGCGTATAAGTGGACAGGAATTGGCGATTGGTGATGTGCGAGAACGCTGAGTTGGGTTCCACCGTCGTTTGCTCATACTCCTACAATGATGTGAGTTTCCCAAATGGCAAGATTGTTAGAACTCAGAACTCAACTCTGACACAAATCAATCAACAGAACTGAAAACAATGCATGTGTTTGGTGGGGAAATGCTATGCATGGACAACTCTAAACCACCTCCTTAGTTTCTTATCAAAACAGAACAGCTTTGGATGTGATCCCAGCAAAAAAGATGGAGGGGTGTGTAGTATTATTGGAGAAGTTTGTTTTTCTTTCATTCTGAACATTGCAGCACCTGATGGATCCCTCACGAAGGCCCTAAGAGGATTGTAATCACTATCCATTGAATTAAAATTGCACTCAGGATTTGATGAACCATTTACAAATATGTTTGAGACGTGGTTTGGAAAATGTCTATTGGTGAGCATATTAACTTAATTAATTATTATGACTGTAGTGATCACAGTCTGCTGTTGTGCACCATGTATTCAAGCTCTCATCTTTAGGTGCATAAATACAGCCATGGGTTCCCTGGATGCAAGAGGATTGGGAGTTCTAACCACCTATCAAATGTCAGTGGCTAAAGTATCGACTCCTTTATTGCATGGGTATGAGGAGGGGAAAGCCGTGATCAGGCTACCAGGAGTAACAGGTGTGACTGAGAATGACCCATAATCGAAGATGAGGACTGCCTTTTGGGCTGTATCCTTTACAAAGATTTCTGTGCTTTAATGAAAAAATTAGGAAAAGAGACAGAAGACTTGATTGAATGTATGAATACTTTAATGAAAACCTTGATTATTGATTATTATGTGAAATGGGTAAATCGAGTAAATGTCATGAATAAAAGAATGAATGAATTACATCTTTCAGTATAAATTAACTGATCAGATTGCAACACAAATTTGAACATAGCTTTGATCAGACTCTTTAAAAAGGATTATGAAAGTTGCAGTAATGAGGAATAATAAAATAATATCATGATTGAATAAATTAAAAGAAGTAATGGATGTTACATGATTAAACTAATGGGCTTATTAACTATTACCAGTTAACTTCAATCTACATTGGTTTCTGATTAAACAAAATTACTCTTTTCTGGACGTAGGACGATTTTTAGAGGACATGTGGGTTGACGAAATTGACTACTTTGGTTAAATGACAGGGGGACGAAGTGAACCAGTGGAGTCATTGGTAGATTAGGTGTTTAACAGAAACAGGGATACTTCAGTATTAAGGCCAACATTTACGACTGGGATAATGATGTTTTATGATCAGGGGATAGTGCTGATGAGTAGCAGTTCAAAAGGGGTTTTTCATGTTTAGAAAATAAGCCAATCTGACCTAAAATCACTATATAAATGTGCTGCAGATAAAACCAAGCTGAACAGAAGAACAGCAATGAGGATTAGCTTCGAATATGTTAAAATTAGTAAATAATACAAAAAGAAAGCTCAAAGTGTTCACAGTTTAATATTATTTTACGTTATTGAGTTTAGCCTTTTAGTTTGTGTAATCTGTGTGTGAATATTTTTGTGGTGGGGTGTTTAACTTTTGCTTGCTGTATATATAAAAAGGGCTCATCTAAGCACTGACCCCAGTGTTGTCAAATTTCTTTGCTGTTGTCCATTCCATTTTCTGGATTGTTTTAGGTGTTTCTGTGTTTGAGGTTGGTCCTCTAGAGGACCGTCTCTGTTTGGTGGTGTGTTATGTATATGTTGTGTGTGTGTGTGTGTGCAATTAGGCCTCTGTGGGCTCTTGTTTTGTTTTGGTTTAGCCTTCCCTAATTCAACTAGAGGATGTTGTGTGTAGGGTTTTGCGCCCCCTTGTGGTTGTTCTCTCTCACTGTATCTTACCCCGTCTTAAGAGTTCCTGTGTTAATTAGCTAGTTTGTTTAGTGTCTGGTTACAGTCCACCGTATTATTTGCTACTAGATTAGGTATGGTTTTGTTTCCTACTTATATTAAAAAAGTTTGCAGGTAGTCGCACTTCCTAATAAATTTGTGTTTTAAAGGATTAAGTATGCAAGCTGAAAAACTGTTTTGTAGTCTAGTTAAGGTTACGTTTTTAGTATGGATACAGTAGTGCTGTGTCTGTAGTAGTTCATATCTAAAAGCTTCTAAGAATTGCAGGACTAAATCATCAGTGGTGTCCACTGGGTCTACAAGCGTTTCGGCCAGTTAATCACCTGACGCTCTCGCCAGCGAGTGCCCCTCGGGTGATCAATCCCCAATTAAAGTTCCAAGTGTCCAATTGGGTAGGTGATTTGGTGATAGTTTTGAGCTATTACTAATGCTAGGTGGTTCTGGCAGGTTATTACGCAGGGTTTCATTGTTTTGAGTTAGTTCTATTTAAGGTGAGATTCTAATTAGTTGTTGCTAAAAAGCCTAACTAGGAAGGAAGGGGAGTGTCTAAAAAATGCTAGGCTGGTGGAGTAGATCAGTGAACTAGGTCCCGTTGCATCCACACGCAGGCTAGTGGATGTTAATTTGGAAAAGGTTTTAAGTCAGATTGGACGTGTGTTGTGCAGAATGTGCTAGTTCATGTGTGAAGTTAATCCTCATAGAAGACTGGGCTGCCTTTTAAAACTCCTGAAGCCTAAGAGTCGCGCTTCCCATGTGCTGTTCCTGAAGGTGGAAACCTGGGGGGGTAGATACATACCATGCCTCTGGTTTCAAAAACACACCGTTAGCACCACAAGGTGGAACCAGCATGTCCAGAAAGCTTGAAGAATTCTCCATTGTTCAACAGAGTCCTCTCCCCTAGGACCCTTGGCGTGGAGGTTGCTCTCAGGGACCCTGTTCGTGCCTTGGCCCTAGAGGGTTCCCTGGTGGATCCTGTAGAGGGGTTCCTCCTCATAAGGTAGGGGCCCAGGTGACCCGTCGTCGAGTGGAGGTGTGCGAAGGTCTCTCCGGTGGTGCTATGGTCATAGTCTAGCCGCTGTTCTTGGGAATGCTCTGCGATAGCTCTAAAAAGAGCTGTTTGTTTCTTAAAAAGAGAAGAAGAGGACTTGTAGGAAAGTAGCTCTATAGGATTCCATTTATTATAGGACTAACCCTCTCAGGTAGATAACACTACCAAAGGATGTGTGGGGATGGATGTCAATCTGAGGGGAGCGGAGATGAATGAAGAAAACCGACATTTAGGGTTTACAGTAACTGATTCATATGATGTTCGGCAGAATTTTCAGCTGTGCTTCAAGGCTGTTGTCCATATATCGCTTTGATGGTGTTAGATTTAGCTCAACTAGGAGCAGGGTTAGGATTAGGGCCATTCGCACCTTAACACTGCTGCAGCCGTGCATCGCCGTGCATCGCCACCTCAAAGCCTCCAGTGAGCTTTGATTTGTCAAGATGGAGGACCAGATCATAGTGGCGGTGTGCGGCAAGCCAGAGTTGTATGACTCAACTAATTACTTTTACCGAGACAAGTACAGAAAGGACCTGGCCTGGTTATGTTTAGGCACAAATATCTTATATTTAGGAGATGTGGACATTAAAAATCGGCAGTTTTTTTATTGAGCTGAAATTTATTTACTCACCGAAGACAGATGGACAGGTGTTCAGCAGCGAGGATACAGCGCCGGTAGTTGGTGTCCCGGAGGCTGATTCGTCTCCCAACGCGGAGCAGATCTTCGAACTGGGTCCTGGATAGACGGAGGTAACGCTGAAATCGATCACCATCCAGACACAGCCGTCCCTGAAGAATCTGGTGAACCCAGGGACCTCGACGGCATTTTTCGGCTCTCCACAGGTAAAACACTGTAATTAGTTCCGTGAAATCCATGTCCGCCATGTTCACTTGAAACCAGCAAGCAGCAGATGGAAGCTCCTCCTATTTGATGATGCGGCGAAGCGTTGCTGCTTGTTGCCAAATGGCAACGCGGAGTTCATGCGGAATGTCAAGCGGGCAAAAGCATAAAAATGATGTGAAATATTCGCGGAATCTGCGTTCGGTGTGAACGCACCATTAGAGTGGCTTAGGTTATCCTTAGTTATCTCTGTAGTTATGCTGCTATAGGCTTAGGCTGCTGGAGGACAAAAATTATTTTGGGGACATACAAAAAATTGATTTGAACTGAGAGATTACAAAATGTGAAAATTAATTGAAAATATCAAAAACTTAAGGAGAAAAACCATATATTCTATATTCTGGTTGTTGCTGTTATTCGCCACAAAACTGAAATTTAACCGCCACTAACGAGTAATGGGTAACGGGAAATGACAGCCTGCTTATCCGACATACGATACGTGAGAGGGGAAACCCCACTCAAACTGTTCGGTTAGTTCAGCAGCCAAGGCGATCTGTGAACCAAGCTCTGCTGTTTCAAAAACCCCAGACTAAATTTCAAATTATGCTCAATGTTGATAAACTCACTGGTCAGATAACATATTAAGATCTATTTTCTTGCTTAACACATCTGGAAAATATTTAATTTAGCGACAACGTCATGATAGTATAAAAACTTGAAGTTTCTGCCCTTCCCTTCTCTGTTTAGGACCACGGACCACATTACCCAGGATTCCTTGATGACTTTCATTCCATATATTCAGACTTTCATTCCATATATTCAAGGTTCATTCCATATATTCAGACTTTCATTCCATATATTCAGACTTTCATTCCATATATTCAAGGTTCATTCCATATATTCAGACTTTCATTCCATATATTCAAGGTTCATTCAACATATTCAGACTTTCATTCCATATATTCAGACTTTCATTCCATATATTCAAGATTCATTCCATGTATTCAGATTTTTGAATATAAATATAAATAATTTCCTGAACGGCATGCCATAATATATATATGTGTATATAGATATATACGAATATATGTGAATTTGGACCAAAGGAAGAGCGTCTAAACGTCAGCACACAGCTTCAGTTACTACAGCTAGAAACCACCAATCAGGCTGGAAATCTGGGTGTAGTGATGGACTGAGACCTGAACCTTCAGAGGCACATAAAGACAGTAGTAAATAAAGTCTATCACCTAAAGAACATCTCCAGGATTAAAGGACTAATGTCTCAGCAGGACCTTGAAAAACTAATTCATGCGTTCATCATTAGTAGAACTGATTACTGCAACAGTGTCTTCACGTCGATCAGACAGCTGCAGTTGATCTAGAACGCTGCTGCCCGCGTCCTCACTAAAACCAAGAAAGTGGAGCACATCACCCCAGTTCTAAAGTTCTTACACTGGCTCCATGTATCTCAAATAATAGACTTTAAAATACTTCTGTTAGTCTATAAACCACTGAATAACCTAGTACCAAAACTATGTTACAGACTTGTTGTCAGTGTATCAACCACCCAGACCTCTCAGGTCTTCTGGCTCAAATCTACTCTGCAAACCCAGAACCAGAACCAAACATGGAGAAGCAGCTTTTAGTTCTTATGCTCCACAAATCGGGAATAAACTCCCAGAAAACTGGAAAAGCGCTGAAACTCTAAGTTGCTTCAAATCAAGATCGAAAACGTATTAGTGTGGCCTTTAACTGTGCTATCTAAACATTATTAAGTTTTATACATTATAGGTTTTCAGTCCAACTTTTCTTTAATTTTCTTATTAATGATTTTATCATAAATTCTTCTTTTTTTATTATCATCTTACAATTTAAATTATTCTTTTATTCCCTTTAATTATTTGTGTTTGTTAATTATTTAATTACCTTTATTCCACTGTAATGTACTTTTCCTATCATATCTCTTTTTCTTTTTTCATGTACAGTACTGAATTGTCTTGTAACTGAAATGTGCTACATAAATAAACTTACCTTGCCTATATATGTGTATATATATACATATATGTGTGTGTGTATATATACACACACACATATATTTTCTGTGTTTTTCAGTGCAAATATTTTGTCATTTGCAGTTAATGTTATGCTGAGCCATATAAAGCAACATCTTACCTCTGTTCATATTGCAAAGCCAAGAGCAATTTTACCAAGCAAGAGCATGCAGGAGAACTTACAGAATATGAATGTGGGTTCTGTGGCAAGTTACGCTTTGGTTTCTATTTTACGCTATTTGCAGTTGTACATTTGGCACTGAATTTCCTTAGACTTCTGGTTAATTTGAATAAAATGTAACTTTTGTTTCTCTGTTGTCTCATTAGGTCCCCCAAACACAACCCAAGAAAGATGGAGTGAACAAAAAGGAAACAGCCATACCACAAAGTCTGAACAATACGTTTAAAACTAAGTGGTGGATTACAGTGCACGGAAAGTACACTTACATTCAGTCATATTATAAATAAGCTGAGTTACCTTTTTAGCTGTATTGTGTGGTTGGCATACAACAACACTGCATTATTTTTTGTTGGCTGAAGTTAACATCAGTGAGAATAATCTGGAACTTGAGGCCCATCATTTTGGATCTGTTGGATTGGTGGCAAAGGGCTGGACAACAATAGAAAACAAAACAGATTCATATTGAAGTGAGTGGGCTTTGGTTGAATCCTATCTTGTCCTGGTTTCGTTCTCCAGCATAAATAAAAGCAGTTCAGATCAGATCAGCATTGACATGAATCACCATAGTTCCCCTCAGGGTGTAGAAATCCCCTTAGCCATCTCCTCCTCTTTTTCCTCGTAGCTTACTCCTACTTTATTTCGCTTGACTTCACTTTAGAGAATCTAAGTTGATAACAAATTAACATCTCCCCTTTACATTATTTCCAAACATGTCGATAATAATGCTGTCCATGCATGCTGTAGCCTTGTTATAACCACAATAAAACTGTACAATGTGCTCAGCAGACTAAATCAAAAGCTACTCCACAATCTAGTGCAAGTTTTTTTTCTTTTACATATTTACACATCAAGATAGAACATGATCATCAATGAAAGAAAAATAAAAGTGCTAGACTGTGTTGGGAGCTGAAAGGACACATTGACTAAGTGACCCAAAACATTTTGTCCCTCAAAACTTAATTTCAGGGAATGTTTTATGTTGCCTTGGCCATTTTTAAGTGAGGGGTCAAAAACCAAGCAGGGTATGGAAAAGGAGTCTGCTGACACTAAGAGGCTCTTACTACAATATGAGTGTTGCAGACTCTCAGAACACATATAGTCATGTGACTGTGTCTTGTTCTTACAAATTTGCATCATGGTTTGGAAATGCTTTGCCACAGCAGGACCTGGGCAGCTCACCATCACAGAATTCACCGTGACCTACCACCACAATGTATCAGAGGAAGCATGAGTAAAATGTGAGACCGTCTGGAAAAAAATAAATAAAGCTAAAGCAGACATGACAATGACCCAAAATATACCTAGGAAAGTCCTGGGTCATGTCAAAGCCTAAATTTTGATCTAATTCAGGTGCTGTAGGGTGAACATGCAGGAAATCCTTCAAACATCTCAAAGCTGAAAGTAAAGAGTGAGACAAACGTTCCTTAGACCGATATAAAGACTGGTTGTTGGGCCCAATCATGGATGGAGAACAACATCTGAACTACCCAAACAAATCTGGATTCCAGAATGCACAACATTAATCTACTGTCCGGACAGCCCCAGGAAGAAGTCACATGCATGAATCCCAATGACATCATTGTGAAACCCTGTTTGTGCTCTTTCCAGCAGCCGCCACAGGTTGTATAGGGGGGGCAACACGTGTGAACATGAGAATGACTTGATCTTGCTGGACGAATAAAGGACCACATTTACAGTAGGTGCTTCATTAATTCAGGTAACCATGTTTATGTTAAAAACATAACATCAAGATTGTGGTCAGTAATGTCGTCATTGATTAAAAATGATTTTCCTGACAGAGATCTAATGTTCAATAAAGCCAGTTTATAGACTTAGTGGCTGACATTAACTCTGTGTCTGGTTGTACCTGGCAGTTTATGGCTTTGAAGTCTGATTGTTTTTTACTGTCTCTTATCATTTTAGCTTTCAATTCAATTCAATTCAAAAATACTTTATTAATCCCAAAGGGAAATTAAATGTTGTTATAGCTCATATTATGAAGGTTTCCTCAAAGAGCCGTTGTAGATGCTGATGGCTGTGGGCAGGAAGGATCTCCTGTAGCGCTCCGTCTTACAGCAGATCTGAAGAATCCTCTGACTGAAGACACTCTGTTGTTGTAGCACAGTCTCATGAAGAGGATGCTCAGGGTTCTCCATAATGTTTTTTATTTTATGAAGAATCTTTCTTTCCACAATGATCTCCAGAGGTTCCAGAGGAGTCCCCAGAACAGAGCCAGCCTTTTTTATCAGCTTGTTGAGCTTTTTTAAGTCCCTGGCTCTGATGCTGCTTCCCCAGCAGATGATGGTAGAAGAGATCACACTTTCCACAACAGACTTATAGAAGATATGCAGCATCTTGCTGCAAACACCAAAGGACCTAAGCTTCCTCAAGAAGTACAGTCTGCTCTGTCCCTTCTTGTAGATGGCTTCACAGTTGCATCTCCACTCTAGTCTGTTGTCCAGGTGAACACCATGGTATTTATACTCCTCCACCACCTCCACTTCTTCTCCCATGATATAAATAGTTTTTGACTTATTCCTGTTTCTCTTAAAATCTAAAATCATCTCCTTTGTTTTAGTCACGTTCAAAATGAGATGATTGTTTCCACACCATGCCACAAAGCGGTCCACCACCTTCCTGTACTCATCTTCTTGTCCATCTCTGATCCACCCCACAACTGCAGAATCATCCGAGTATTTCTGCGTGAAAAGGAATGGTGAGAGTACAGTCCCCTGTGGTGCTCCTGTGCTGCTGACTACCTGGTTAGACTCACAACCCTTCAGTCTCACAAACTGTGGTCTGTTTGTCGAGTAGTCTTTGATCCAGGAGATTGTTGAGGCCTCCACCTGAGTCTTCTGGAGTTTCTGACAAAGCAAATAAGGTTGGATTGTATTAAATGCACTGGAGAAATCAAAGAACATGATCCTCACAGTGCTGCTGGCTTTGTCCAGATGACTGTGGGTTTGTTGAAGCAGGTGTATGATGGCATCTTCAACTCCAACTCCACAGCGATAAGCAAACTGAAGGGGGTCCTGATAGTTTATTGTTTGCTTACTCAGGTGGGCCAACAAGAGTCTCTCTAGGACCTTCATGATGTGAGATGTCAGGGCAACAGGTCTATAGTCATTGAGGACTGATGGGTGAGTTTTCTTTGGTACCGGAACAAGACAGGAGGTCTTCCACAACACCGGAACCTTCTTCTGGGCCAGGCTAAGGTTGAAGAAGTGCTGCAGAATCCCACAGAGCTGCTCTGCACAGGCCTTCAGGACTCTAGGGCTGACATGATCTGGACCTGCAGCCTTATTCCTATTCAGTCTCTCCAGTTGTCTCTTCACCTGACTTCTTGAGACACACAGGTGGAAGGGGAAGCAAAGGAATTATCAGCATCTTCTGATATGGTTGAAGGCAAATATGTAGAAGCAGAAGGGTCTAGGGCTGAGGTGGAAGATAAAAAATGTGAGGTGTTACTGGACAGCTGTGGGTCCTGTGGGTCAAAGGAAGATGGAATGTTTGTTTGGCTGTGAGCAGGAGGGGAGGATACGAAGCTGGTTTCTGAACTGAACCTATTGAAGAATGTGTTCAGTTCATTGGCTCTGTCCAGACCTCCATCGGTCTGATCTTCTTTCTGCTTGAAGCCTGTGATCTTCTTCATCCCTGTCCACACATCTCTGATATTGTTTTGCTGGAGCTTGCTCTCCAGCTTCTTCTTGTACACCTCCTTGCTGTCTCTTATCTTGACTTTAAGTTGCTTCTGTATAATCCTCAATAATTCTCTGTCTCCCTCTCTGAAGGCTCTTTTTTTCTTGTTAAGCAGGTCCTTCAGGTCACTGGTGATCCAAGGTTTGTTATTGGGGAAGAATCTCACGGTTCTGGTGGGGATGATGTTATCCACACAGAAGTTTATATAGTCGGTTACACACTCAGTCATGGCATTGATGTCCTCTCCATGTGGCTGGCACAGTGCGTCCCAGTCTGTAGCCTAAAAGCAACCTTGCAGAGCTTCTTCAGCTTCCTGTGACCATTTTCTCACAGTCCTCTTTATTACAGGTTGTCTCTGAACAAGGGGCTTCTATTTCGAGCAGAGAAAAACAAGATTGTGATCTGATTTGCCTAGAGGAGGTTGTGCTGTAGAGATGTATGAGTCCTTGACATTTGCATAACACAAATCCAATGTTTTGTTTTCTCTGGTAGAGCAGCTGACAAATTGTTGAAACGTTGGAAGTGTAGCAGAGAGTGAAGCATGGTTAAAATCACCAGAAATTGCCACAAAAGCATTGGGGTTTTGTGTCTGTAGCTTAGCAACAACGGAGCTGATGGCATCACATGCAGTGTCAGCAACAGCGGTAGGTGGAACGTAAATTGTTACCAAAATAACACTGGTGAACTCTCTGGGTAAATAATATGGATGAAAACTTACTGCCAACAGTTCAATATCTGGACTGCAGAGATGACACTTCACAGTAACATGTCCTGGATTACACCATCTGTTGTTCACAAGTACTGCCAGTCCACCTCCTTTACATTTGCCGCTCCTCTTTAAATCTCTGTCTGCTCGTATGGTTAAAAAGCCCGGCAGAGAGACGCTGGAGTCGGGGATATGATCCTGCAGCCATGTCTCAGTAAAACACATGATACTGCATGCCCGGTACTCTGGCTGGGTCCTTTGTAGGGCTTGGAGTTCATCCAACTTGTTTCCCAACGATCTCACATTGCCCATCAAAATCGACGGAAGAGATGGTTTGAACTTCCTTCTTCTCTCTCTTCTCTTAGCTCCTGCTCTGCATCCACGGCGTCTCCTTTTCAACTCATCAGGGATTTGGGGTTGTAGCTGAAGTATTATTTGAGCTTTTGAGATATTAATCAGCTGCTCCCGGTTGTAAGAAACAACCCCGTTGCCATGGCAATGCATCATAACAAATGTCCACAAATAGAAAGTATTAAGAAAAATCCTCTAAGCTGCACAGCATCCGACACTGGAGTGGACAGTCATACAAAAAAAAAAATCAACTGTATCCACCACAAGAGGAATAGTTCCCAAAAAAGAATAAATCAGAATCAAAAGTAACAGAGCTACTCCAACCTGCTGCCACCTTGAGCGGCACAATTCTGTTTGTTCTATTTGTCGCTTGTAAACACAGAGGTACCTCGGTGTTCGCCAGGACAACAGACTGGAGTGGAGATGCAACTGTGAAGCCATCTACAAGAAGGGACAGAGCAAACTGTACTTCTTGAGGAAGCTTCGTCCTTTGGTGTTTGTAGCAAGATGCTGCATATCTTCTATAAGTCTGTTGTGGAGAGTGTGATCTCTTCTGCCATCATCTGCTGGGGAGGCAGCATCTGAGCCAGGGACTTAAGAAAGCTCAACAAGGTAATAAAGAAGGCTGGCTCTGTTCTGGGGTCTCCTCTGGAACCTCTTGAGATCATTGTGCAAAGAAGGATTCTTCATAAAATGAAGAACATTATGGAGAACCCTGAGCATCCTCTTCATGAGACTGTCCTACAACAACAGAGTGTCTTTAGTCAGAGGCTTCCTCAGATCTGCTGTAAGACAAAGTGCTACAGGAGATCCTTCCTGCCCACAGCCATCAGCATCTAAAACAGCTTTTTGAAGAAAACCTGCATAATATGAGCTACAAGAACATTTAATTTCCTTTCGGAATTAATAATATATTTTTGAACTGAACTGAATTGATTTTACAACTATCTCCCGTCAGGGGCTCATGTTTTTCCTGGGAATGATCATTTATGATAGATTTACCACTGGGGCCCAGACTGTATCACAGATAAGTGATTTGAAAGTCCGGATTTGAAGGAGATAGATTAGAAGGTGGTGGGGCTCTGCGGCTTTTGGAAGATGTTTGTTTAGTAGCAGAGCCTGTTAGGTGTTGAATGGAGAAGATGTCAGAGTCATTTGGGTCCAGATTTTAGAAACTTCTTTCATGTTGCCAGTGAAATCCGGAAAAGCAAATACCGGGCTCAGTGGAGAAATTGTAGGGTTCTGTGCGGTCTGGGTCGGGGTCTGGGGTGAAGTGGAGTTTTACAGGGGGTCGGTCTGGGTCTGGATTGGGGTTTGTGGGGAGTGGGGTTTAAAGGGGCATCCACCTCTCCTGTGGAATTCGGCAGGGAGACCTTTTGTGATAAACTCTCTCTGCCAACTGTCAGGTTACCTCTATCTTTGCTGTTACTATTGTTAGCAGCCTTATAATTTTTGTTGAAACTCCATGTTCTCTGCAGAAAGCCGATGCTGCTGGCGGAATATTTATTGAATAGAAGGGATTAGACGTGGAACGTCTGGCTCCCATCTTGCTTGAAAAGGTGTCTTCCCAAAAAATATTAAAGTTGTCAATGAAGTTCACAGATGTAGTAGCACACGCTTTCAACCATTTATTAATCATCAGAAGTCTCGAAAAAATCTAATCTCCACAGAAAATTGGTGCAAAGGGTCTGCTGAGAAAGACTTTGATACTGAGACCTTCAACTTTATTCAGCAGATGAAATAAATCCTCCTTCAATACTTCCGATTTTTTCTTAGCTACGTCATCCATGGCTCCAAAGTGTAAGATAAGGTTTTCTGGGGTCGGGTGCTCTTCTGTGATTGCCAGAATATTCTCTGACACATTGGACACCACATTACTGGTACCAATCACAACTTGTGTGTTTTTCTTGTTGCAGAAATCCCATTCACAGCTGTGTTGCCCACTATTAGGGTCCTTGGCCTGGTGGGGCGCTCTTTCTCTGGCAGCTTAGGAGAAGACTTAGGAGAAGGTTGTTCTCATACCTTTTATTGTTCTCAGAAGATGGATCATTTTCCTGGTTTTCATTCTATAGTGGGGCAAATCGGTTTTGGAGGGGAATTTATTTATTTCTGGCTGGTTCACTCCTAACAGTTGTTGTGACAACAGCTTGCTGTCGAAGTCTCTCTTTCCCAGGGGAAATGGGGTAATTTCTTTGTAATTATGGTCATTCTGATTTATTTAATTGCGAGGTCTTCCAGTAAGTCGTCTTCCATAATTTTTTAAAACATGCCATGGGTTTATTCTCGTCGTTGAGCTGACCGTCACTGTTTGGGATCACAGAGTTAAATTATCGCTATACCCCATATTAAGCTCAACACTTCTAGTCAATGGATTTTCATCTCCAAAACAGCCAATTTCTGTAAATGTTTGTCGAAATCCACTATGGTGAAGGAAGGCATCTTGTGCTGATTAGCTGGTGTTGACTGGTCCTTCTTTTTGGTTCGATTCAAAATCCTTTAGAAAAATTGAAAATAATAATAATCCTTGGGAGTCGCTGGTATGAAGTAGTTTTAGTCCAACTTTTCCATAATTTTGACTAACAGATAAAAAGTTAAGAGTAAATGACTGCAAGCAGGCAGGGAGCGGGGAAGAAAAGTGTCTGGGCAAGCAGAGGCGAAAGTTTTTAGTCAATACTTCAGCTATGGACCTGACGAACAACTTCGACTCCAAACCATTCAAATTAAACCATGGAACCCGACAGGAATGTCCCCTCAGTCTGCTCCTTTTTGTGCTAGCTATAAAACCCTTGGAAATACAGGTCCTTCTCAAAATATTAGCATATTGTGATAAAGTTAATTATTTTCCATAATGTCATGATGAAAATTTAACATTCATATATTTTAGACCTTTAGCTCATCCAGAGTGTTGGTTCTTGAGTCTCTCAACGTTCTCTTCACAATATCCCACAGATTCTCTATGGGGTTCAGGTCAGGAGAGTTGGCAGGCCAATTGAGCACAATGATACCATGGTCAGTAAACCATTTACCAGTGGTTTTGGCACTGTGAGCAGGTGCCAGGTCGTGCTAAAAAATGTAATCTTCATCTCCATAAAGCTTTTCAGCAGATGGAAGCATGAAGTGCTCCAAAATCTCCTGATAGCTAGCTGCATTGACCCTGCCCTTGATAAAACACAGTGGACCAATACCAGCAGCTGACACGGCACCCCAGACCATCACTGACTGTGGGTACTTGACACTGGATTCTGGCATTTCCTTCTCCCCAGTCTTCCTCCAGACTCTGGCACCTTGATTTCCGAATGACATGCAGAATTTGCTTTCATCCGAAAAAAGTACTTTGGACCACTGAGCAACAGTCCAGTGCTGCTGTAGCCCAGGTCAAGTGCTTCTGCTGCTGTTTCTGGTTCAAAAGTGGCTTGACCTGGGGAATGCGGCACCTGTAGCCCATTTCCTGCACACGCCTGTGTACGGTGGCTCTGGAGGTTTCTACTCCAGACTCAGTCCACTGCTTCCGTAGGTCCCCCAAGGTCTGGAATCGGCCCTTCTCCACAATTTTCCTCAGGGTCCAGTCACCTCTTCTCGTTGTGCAGCGTTTTCTGCCAAAATTTTCTGCCTTGATACAGCACTCTGGGAACATCCTATTCGTTCAGAAATTTCTTTCTGTGTCTTACCCTCTTGCTTGAGGGTCTCAATAGTGGCCTTCTGGACAGCAGTCAGGTCGGCAGTCTTACCCATGATTGGGGTTTTGAGTGATGAACCAGGCTGGGAGTTTTAAAGGCCTCAGGAATCTTTTGCACGTGTTTAGAGTTAACTCGTTGATTCAGATGATTAGGTTCATAGCTCGTTTAGAGACCCTTTTAATGATATGCTAATTTTGTGAGATAGGAATTTTGGGTTTTCATGAGCTGTATGCCAAAATCATCCATATTAAGACAATAAAAGACCTGAAATATTTCAGTTAGTGTGCAATGAATCTAAAATATATGAATGTTACATTTTCATCATGACATTATGGAAAATAATGAACTTTATCACAATATGCTAATATTTTGAGAAGGACCTGTAGTTTTATTCAAGGTTTTACTAGTGGCTGTGTGGAACTTAAACTATCCTTCTATGCTAAAGATCTTCTGCTTTTTGGCTCCGAGGCAGAGACAACTATCCTTTCTCACTCAGTTTGGGAAACTTTTAGGATATAAATTAAACCTCCACAAAACTGAGCTTTGCCTTTAAACCTGGATGATACTGCTCTTGCAAATATGAGCGTGCCTTTAAGATTGCTATGCATCGTTTTGTATACTTAGGTATTACTGTAAATAAGGTTTTCTCTGATCTTAAAAATACAACTTTGATAAATTATTACTTAAAATCCAACGGGATTTGGCTAAATGGTCTCCCCATCCGATTTTCTTACTGGTGAGAGTGAATGTCTGACATATCTGTTCTCCCTCGATATCTGTACTCCAGTGTCTCCCGATGTTTCTTTCCAATGTTTACTTTAAGAAGCTTGATTCTGTTATATTACCATACATCTGGAATGGCAAAAAGCCACATTTGTGGAAAGATTATTTACAGAAATCAAAACAAGATGGTGTTGTGGCCCTCCCAAATCATAGACATTATTATTGGGCAACAAATTTTTGCTCTCTGTCATTTTGGTCATATAACTACATTGCCCATGTCTGGGTTGAAATGGAGAAAAACTCTTGTGACCCTCTTTCTCTACCAGCACTAATGAGCATCAGTACCATTATCTTTACACTGGAGAATCACCAACCCTGTAGGTAATAGCTCCATCAGAATCTACTCAGGAAACATTTCGCCCTCTGAATATGAGCCTGTCTTGCATAATAGCATCGAATAACTGTTTTCCTCCAATGATACAAGACACTGCTTTCAACATGTGGTTTAAAAAAGGCCTGAGGTATTTTAAGAATCTTTTTATTGAAAATAATTTTGCATCTTTAGTACAGCTGTCTTCTAAACATAGTCTTCCTGCCTCTCATGTTTTTAGGTACCTACAAGTTAGGCATCATGTTTCAGGTTCCATCCCAGGATGCCCAGATAAACCAGACAGTATTATGATTGATGAACTCTTGTCTTTTACCTGTGTTTGGGGTTTTGAGTTTGAGTACTGTTTACTTTCTCTGCACTGCCTCGATTCCTCACTTGCTTTATTTCAGTTCATTCATGTATAATAGATTCATTCTGGTGTTTTTCCTGGACTCCTATGTTAGATGTTTTTGTTTGTATTTTCTTTTAAATCTGTTTTCTCACTGTTTATGTTATTTTAATAGTCTCATTGTTTACTTGTTTCTGTTCACTTAGATGTTTTCTGTTACCTCCCTCCACATCTGTGTTAATTAGTCACTCTCCCAGTTGTCTTCAGTTTCTCTTCCACCAGCTGCTTCTGATTTACCACTGATAAAATCTTTGTGTTCATTCGTCCATTCTTCACCCTTCCTCAGTATTTATACTTTCTAGTTGTCATAGCTCTCCACTGGTTCCTCCTGTACTACCCTGACTACTACCTACTCCATGTCCATCACCCAGTCCATGTAAGTCTCTTTCTGTTCAATGTTGTTATAATTAAAGAAGACTCTCAACTCACATGCTTCCTAGCATTGTTCTGCACGTTGGTCCGACATGAACACACCTTTCTATGACAATAATAATAATGTTTTTACTGTTAGTCTACATCAGACATTAAGCTAAGATGTATTCACAACACATGAGATCATTTCAGCCTTCGCTTGAATTATGTCACAGCTTCCACCTTGAAAAACGCAAAGAGTTGTATTCATGCTCAGTTCTGATGGGTGTGAAGAGAGTAAAGAAACTATGTGAAACATGTTTTAATTTTCCGCTTTCAGGGAGAAAAAATCTTTTGACTTTATAAGTAAAAGAAGGCAACCTTGGTTATAAACATTGATATTCAGAAGCCAGAGAACTGGGAGAACAATAAGCTCTGTGAAAGCTTTAACGAGCCCAAAAGTAATGATTCAAGCAGAGTGTGTGGGCAGAAGTGAAAAAATACAAACAAGTCAGAAGAGACGTCTAAGCAGCAATTTATATAAGTAATGTAAATGGCAACAAAAATATTGTCATCCTGAAGCATCTTAGGTGCTGTCTAAAATTGAATCAATTGACGTAGAACTTCAGAATCAGAATCAGAATCAGAAAAGCTTTATTGCCAAGTACGTTTTTGGACATACAAGGAATTTGTTTTGGCGTAGTCGGTGCAATACAATACAAATTAAACAGTATAAACATATCTACAATATAATATAAATATATGTGCACAGTTTTAAGTGAGTGAGATCTCTCTGGATCTTGACCAAACAGCCATCACAAAGCCTTGAGCTGTCTTTATAGTTATTGCCTATTAGCCTTGCATAGCCAGCAATGTCTACTTCTCTGTGACTGCAGTAAAGGATGGTCTGGCTTCTTACAGAACAAGAACATGTTCTGACCTGTTTATATGGCTTTTAAAGAAATCACCACAGGAAACTCCAGAAGCAGCATATCACAGCACATGTAAAACAATGTAAAACTGATTTTTATGACTTATTAAATAAATGGGAATGCACTTACCTAGAAAAACAGGTGAAAAAGGTGAGAAATGAATGAAAGTTCAATAATATAAGGATGGATCATTATACTGTTTGCCTCACATGGAGGAAAATCTACACCTCAGAACACAAAATCCTTATCCCTATTTATTTATAATATGTTTACTAATATTGATTAATCTCATCTTAATTTCAGTAAGTAATGTCTTCAAAAGATTCAAGCATACATTTTTGAAAATTACTAGATGAATATGAGATGGATGTTGAACTCATATGGACCTGGAGTTAGTTGAAAAAAGTAGAATAGAATAGTTACAGCAGCTGCACTTATTAAATACCAAAAACAATAGTTAGCTAATCTAGATCATTATAAAGTCTAATAGCTGATGGCAGCAAGGATTTCTTGCTGCATTCATTCCTGCACTTAGGTATTATCAGTCTGACACTGAAGGTGCTCTCCATAAACACCTCCAGGTCATGCAGTGAGTGTGAGTCTTATTGGTCCAGTGTGTCTACACCAGTCCAGACACAGAGAAAAATAGAAGCCAGACTTTAAAAATTACATGTTGAACATAGTCAGCAGCGGAGAAACAACAATCAGGCAGCCAGGGACCGAACAAGACAATTTTCCCTTGATCAGCTCAGCTGGTGATCAGCAGGTTGGCTACTGCAAAATCAGATTTATTAAACGCATCAAATCTTCCACAAGACCTTCCACAGGTTACCATTTATGAATGCATCATTAAGGACCATGTACTTTAATGTAGTTTTTTGAGAGTATTAACAGCACAGTCAGGAAAACTATTTTCCAGGCCTGGAAAAGTATGGAACAAGCAAAACACAATGAAGAAAACCATTAATATTTTCTGACTGTTCTATTTTCCATATTTTCCACCCTGAACACGTTGCTGGTCGATCACAGGACAACGCAGACACACAGCACAAACCACCATGCACACCCTCACCAAGGGGCAATTTAGAGACACTGACTAGCATGCATATTACTGTGGAAGGAAGCCAGAGTACCAGGAAAGAACCCACACATTACAGGCACGTGGGGTGAACATGCAAACTCTATCCTGAAAGACCTTAGGTGGGGATTTGAACCCAGGGCTTTTTTGCTTAAAGGCAACAGTACTAACAACTGTAGCATGCAGCCCCAATTTACATTACCGCAGTTAATTTTAGAACAACGCCAAACAAAGTGGTAGCTTGTGGCAGTAGCTCTGTTACATTACAATCGATTTGTTCTATTTAAGATTTTTCTCCCTCATTTTCCTATGGGAAACAATTTACAATATTTTATATTCATTCTTGTTTGGTTGCTATGCAGTTTTAAGGACTTTCACTGTTTGTTTACTTTTGGCCACTTGTTATCATACATAAACATGACAATGACAGAGTTGTTTACAAAAGGTAAGTGGTGATACCCCCATACAATTTAATTCAATTCAATTCATTTCAATTCAAAAATACATTATTAATCCCAAAGGGAAATTAAATGTTGCTGTAGCTTATATTATGCAGTTTTTATGCTGTTGGAGATGCTGATGTTTTTACAGTAGATGTAAAGAAACCTTTGACTGGGAAAAGTGCTGGTGGCACAGGGGATTAAGCGCGTGACCCATGTACGGAGGGCTTTAGTCCTCGACACAGGATGTCTTGGGATCAAATCCTGGCCTGTCAACGATTGCTGCATTCTCTTCTCTGCTCCCTCCCCTCTGTTTCCTGTCAACCTACTTTAAAAGTAAAAGTAAAGGCCACTAGTGCCTAATAAAATACTTTTAAGAAGCCTCTGACTGAAGACTGTTGATGTACGACAGTCTCATGTTCTCCATGTTTCTCCATAATGTTCATTTTATAAAGAATTCCTCTTTGCACATTTCCAGAGGTTCTAGAGGAGTCCCCAGAACATAGCCAGTCATTGAGCTTTTTGGAGTCTGCCTCTGATGCTGCTTCCCTAGCAGATGATGGCAGAAGAGATTACACTCTCCACAACAGACCTATAGAAGATATGCAGCATCTTTCTGAAAACACTGAATGACCTATGCTTCCTCAGGAAGTACATTCTGTCCCACAAGTAAGATAGGTGACTGACAAGTAAGATAGATGAAGAGGACCCAGTTAGAGTATTGGGAATGCAGTATTTAGTATTTGAGATGTGGCTGCAGGGTCATGTCCCTGACTCCAATTTCGTTCAGATTTTTCAGTGAGAACTGTGCTGCTCAAGGTGGCAGCATGTTGGAGTAGCTCTGTTGTTTTGTCTTATTTTTAAAAACTCCAGTTACTTTTTTTGTGGATGAAAGTTGCTTTATTTGGACAATTATTCCCTCTAGTTTTGGATACTGTGCAGCCAGAAGGATTTTTGCACATACATTTTTAATTTTGGACATTTATTATAATGCGTAACCATTGCAATAAGGTGTTTTTTGTTTTGTTTTTTTTACAACTGTGAGCGGTTGATTAACATTTCAAAAGGTCGAATACCTCATCTACAATCCCAAATCTCAGATGGGTTGAAAAGGAGGCACCGTGGATGTAGAGCAGGAGCAAGGAGGGGAGAGAGAAGGAGGAAGTTCAAACCATCTCTTTCATCGATTATGATGGGCAATGTGAGATCATTGGGAAACAGGTTGGATGAACTCAAAGTCCTTTCAAGGACCCAGCCAGAGTATTGGATGTCATGCGGCACAGGGAGGAGGACTCAAAAGCAAGACTCAACACAGTTGCATAAAAGCAGTAGTCCTTCAACACAGTCCAAGGTCAATACACAGAAATCTAATCCAATCCAAGCTGAAGTTTCCAAACAGAGGTAGAGGCAAATCTAATATACTAGCTGGGTCAAAAATAACTGGAAACAAGGTTTCAGAGGCAAGGTTTTAAAGAAAGGCTGGAACACTTGACCCAAGGGATGAAGACAAACTGGCAAAGGAAGCTGCACGGGGTGAGGAATAAATAGGCAAACAAACAAAGGAGGACTATGAGACACAGGTGGATAACATTAGGGTGTGGCAGAGGATGATTGAAGAAGGGATTCACAGGAACTGAAGTTCTCTGAAATAAGACAGTAAATTACTCCACAAAAAAAAAAGAAGGGAAACACTGCAAAACCCTAAACCAACAGAACTTCACATGACAATTGGGAATGCAGTATTATGTGTGTCACTGAGAGATGGTTGCAGGATCATATCCTGACTCCAACGACTTTCTGTTGGACTTTCTTGCCATACAAGCAGACAGAGATTGAAAGAGGAGCGGACTCATAGATTTCTAAAGCAATACCTTCTCTTTGCAAATCAGATCTTAATCCTGTTTCACTCTGCTTTTAACATAAACCTCTTGTTTAGAGGGAATCTGTAATAAAGAGAGAAGTGGCCATAGGAAGCTCCAAGAACCCTGAAAGGTTGCTTTGAGGCTACAGACTGGGATGCAATGTGCCAGCCACATGGATAGATCATCAATGCCATGACTGAGTGTGTAACCGACTATACTCTAACTTCTGTGTGAATAACACCATTCCCACCAGAATGGTGAGATGCTCCCTCAATAACAAATCCTAGATCACCAGTGACCAGAAGGACTTGCTTAACAATAAAAAAAGCATCTTCAAAGAGTGAAACAGGGAATTATTGAGTATACAGAAGCAACTTAAAGCCTGAAGAGCAGAGCAGCTCTGGATTCTACAGCACCACTTCAACCTTTGCCTGACCCAGGAGAATGTTCCAGTGTTGTGGAAGACCTCCTGTCTTGTTCCAGTACCAAAGAAAACTTACCCATCAGTCCTAAATGACTATAGAACTGTTGCCCCAATATCTCATATCATGAAGGTCCTAGAGAAATTCCTGTTGACCCACCTGAGCAAGCAAACAAACACCTTTCAAGACTCCCTGCAGTTTGCTTATCACCATGGAGTTGGAGTTAAAGAAGTCATCAAAAACCTGCTTTAACAAACCCATTGTCATGTGGACAAAGCGGGCAGTACTGTGAGGACGATGTTTTTTTTTATTTCTCAAGTCCATTTAACACGATTTAGTATGATTTGCTTTGTCAGAAACTCCAGAAGACTCAGGTGAAGGACTGAACAATCATCTGGATCAAAGACTACCTGACAAACGGACCACAGTTTGTAAGGCTAAAGGGTCATGTGTCCAGGTGGTCAGCAGCATGGAGCACCACACGAGACTGTACTTTCACTATTCCTTTTCAGAAATAACTCAGGTACTTCACCTGTTGTTGTGTGCTGGGAGTGTTGAGAGTACAATCTCCTCTGCCACAATGTTTTGGGGCAGCAGCAGCATAACCAGAGAAAGCTCAACCAACTGTTAAGGAAGACGGCTTCTTTTCTGGGGACTGTTCTGGAACTTCTTGAGATGATAGTGCAAAGAAGAATTTTTCATAGAATAAAGAACATTACGGACCACCCTGATCATCCTCTTTGTGAGACTGTCATACATCGAGTGTCAGAGTCTTCAGTCGGAAGCTTCTTGAAATCAGTTGTAAGACCCAAACAGGAGATCATTTCTTCCCACAGCCATCAGTATCCACAACATCTCTTTGAACAAATCTGGATAGCTTGAGTTACAACAGCATTTAATTTCCCCTTGGGAGTTTGTATTTTGGGATTTGAATTTTATAAAACACTTTTTGAACACTGACATGTACGTAACTCAAAAAGGTCTGAAATTTTGACAAGAAGAAATGTGTAGCATATGATTTGATGCTCCCTATCTTAAGGGAGCCTACAGCAAATATTTTTCTTTTCTTTGTTGTAGTCCTTATATATAAAAATATTTCATAATTGGTTTACATCAAAATCGATATGTCATATGTCAAAGATCACTGAAAATCGTTATTGGCCAGCAAAAGCTGGGTCTGTGCATCTCGAATAGTCTGTCAAAGTTGAGGATGTGATGCAAGAAGCACAATATTTGTAGGCTATATAAATAACCTACGGTTCATGAGGCGAAGGTGAATAAAACAAAAAAATTACAAATTTATTGTGGTTCACATTTTAATCATATTAAGGTGTTTTAAAATGTCCAAATTGAAACAAATAGCTTCATTAGATTATCCTGAACATAAAAAAGAAAAGATGAAGACAAAAAAAAAATATATAATAATAATTATTCAAAACACTTTTGCATTAGTACAAAATCTGTTTGGTTTGGGTTGGGACAGTTTAACACAGTTTAATAGTGACACAAACAGAACAACAGCCCAGACTGCTGCTCTGTTTGTGATATCGTCAGACTCTGAGTAAAGAAGAGAGCAAGAGAAGGCTCTGCGCAGCAAGATGAAGCCCTGTAGATAAGTACAGGAGGGAGAGGGAAGTCATGCCTTATCAAATGGAATGACACGAACGATACCAGAGGGCGTGTGAGGGTAAGCTAAAGCTACCTGATGCTAGCTTGCTGCTATAATAGTGTTCATATACACAATAAGCTCAGTGTAAAAAAAATATATTAGTTATTGAAATATGCTGTGACTAGTGAAGACGCCACCTACCCAATCAATGACAGACAGTCTTCTGACGTCACATTTTCAGTGCGACTTAGAACGGTTGGATCTGCAAGTAGGCAAGTACTGAAAATTGTAACAGTTCCACATGACCGTTACTAATGGAAAGGCAAAAAAAGCGAGTTGAACTTTAGCAAACGGCTCTATGTTGGTACTAGTGGAAAAGGGGCAGAAGTTCTTCAGACTGGATTGGGTCAGACATTTTCAGGAATCAGTTAGCTTTCTTTGTCAAATGCTTTTAGAACGCATACCTGATAACTGTGAATAAAAGAACGAATGAAGACAAATACCAAATGCAAAAATTTTGACTTCTTTCTACAGCAGCTTGGGAGTCTATAACTGAAGGCAATTCCTCAAGGACAGGATAATGTGATATTACTTAACAGGGCGATGACTAAGACACTCATGGATAGCCAGTAGTGTTTCTTACCATTGAAGCTGACAGCATGGATGTGGGCTAACAACTCCTTGCCATCAATGTTGGCCATTTCCGGGCACAGGCCGGGGTGCCCAGCACAGAGCTCATGGTGCATGTGGTGCAGAGCGTGCGCCATGGCGAAAACAGCATCCATCACAAACTGCACCTTTCCTTCCTGCTCATAGATGGAGTCACGGCCAACTTTCTCTAGCCCTGGAAGAAACAAAAGAATCTTAAATAAGACTTAACAAGAAGGAAGGCCAGCTTTAGGGTCTTGTAAGATTATAAACAACTAATTCAACGTATATTTTGGGTAACAAAGTAAATATTTCTTGAAAGTACTGTGGAGATATATTATGTGTGTGCATCATTATTATTACTATGTTCATATCCAGTGTGGGAAATAAAATGTGTAACATGTGTTAGTATAAACCAGGATGGTTAGATCTAAACACACAACTGAATAACTTGCAAGCACTGCTACTCCAAACGAGAGGTAAGGAGGAAATGGAAAAAATGAAAAAGAAGATAGAAAAAAAGGTAAGAGAACCAATGAAGGCGGATGGAATTAATTTGACGGACAAGTGGAATTTAGGTGATTGGTTTAGAAAGAAAATGAACACAGCGAAGAAAAACAAGGTAAGGTTGAATGACGCTTCTGTCTGGTCCAAAAGTAAGTACAAGACAAACAAAGATAAATTTGAAAAAGAAGAGCGCTTCTGGGGAGACATGCTTTTGATTTACCAAGGATGACTTCACACAATGCAGCGGAAAGAACCCAGAAAAGGAGACAAGAAGGAGGGGTCAAAATCAGCTCAGGAGATGGGCCCAGACACACCTCCCCCATATAGACCCTCCTCCCCATGCAGCTCCCTCACTGGTGCACCCACACCGCCCCCTGGTGGATTGTACCCCATATTGGAAGTAGAAAATGGAGCACTTGTATTGCATGGCTTGGACATTCCAAAAGAGGAGAATGAATCTGTCAGTGGAACTTCCGGATTATCTATGTCAGTATCTGATGGGTCATTTCAGGATGCAGAAAAAGCAGCCTTTCAGGACAAAGAGGTAAGAGAAAGACAAGAACAACATCAAAGAAGCCTGAGCAAAACAAATCCCTTTCGCTCACCCCCACAAGAATTATGTCTAATTTCAGAGGCTGGGGCACGGGGGCCAGGCTCTGGCTTACAAGGAGCAGGGACTGATCCGGAAGGTTCAGTGGCTTTAATGCTAAGTGGATCCTGGAGGCCAGATAGGGTTTTTTGTCCCAATTCTTTTCTCACACCCACACCTTGTTACACCTCTACCCCAGCTGTAGAGGTGCAGGTAAGCAGGCACAGCATGCCACAGGAAAATGGAGAAGACAGAGCAGATCCGCAGCAAAACCATCCTGAGGACGGATCCCCAATACGCAGTCACACAGTCGGACAGTTAAGGGAACATTTACCCCGCACAGCTGCAGCTAAACCAGAAGGCTTTAGTTATGCCCCAAAAACCAATTATCCCCTTTTACAGCAACAAGGCTCTGGAGCCCCCTGTAGGTATACACCTTTCTCTCTGGGCGACATTATGGCTCTCTGTGACAAACTGCCCCCCATAACTGAAGGAGCAGCAGTGTGGCTCCAAACTTTAGACACCCTGACGGCAGGCACCACACTAGCATTGGGAGATTATAGAGCAGTGGTAGGACGGTGCATGCCACACCACACATGTAGAGAGATTGAGACTGCTGCTTTCACCTCAGGAGCCCCGGATTCTGACCTCTTCACCCAGCATGTCCACTGGCTAGGTGATGCATTGAGAAAAGCATACCCCATAACCAGGGGACGCACCATTCCAAAGTTTGAATGGGACCCTAAAATTAACCCCAAGGAATACCTGGACCAGTGCAAATCCATGTGGCAAACTCAGACAGGAACTAACCCAGCTAATGAGGGGGCACAGCGAGACTGGTTCAGAGATGCTGTCCTTAAGGGATTGCCCCAACAGGTGAAGGCCAGTATGGATGACAATCCTGACATGGCTGGAGCGTCTGTCAGGATTGGAACTTGGGATCGCCATCTGATTCACCACCTGTCCAAAATAAGAGATGACCATAAAAAAGATGAGGAGGAACTTAAGACCCTGCAGACCCAATTGCTAAAAATGCAGTTAGCCGAAGCAAAGCAGAAAGCAGGAGAAAAGAAGAAAGACAATAAAACTCCCAAAATAATGTATGACGGTGGGGTGTCTCAGGGCCCCCAGACTCCTCCCTTTCCTGGCCATCAGGACACAATTGCACCGAGGTCTGCAACCTCTGGTACTTATCATGCCCAACCAGGCTGGTTCAGGGGCAGAGGCGGGCCAAGGGGCCGTGGATTCCGTGGAGGACCACTAAGGCGATGGGGGGGTGCTGACGCTTGCTATTACTGTGAGGAGCAGGGTCATTGGAGCCGAGAATGTCCGTACAACCTTGAGGCATATGGGCGTGGGTATGGACCCAGAGGAGGCCCAGGGCGACGCTTGTATCGAGGACGGGGTGGTCCACCACATGGCGATCAACAGCAGCAACCTTCACTTCAGCTGCCAGCCTGGGATGAACCCAGCTTTGGGCCAGAGCACTACTGAGGGCCCCCACAGAACCCCCCAGACAGAGGGACTGAGGACCCCTTAGTGTCCGTGACAGTGTATGGACAAACTCTTCCTTTTTTGGTGGACACTGGGGCCACATGCTCAACTATTCAACGAGCCCCTCCTACCACCCTCTCCACAAGGACTACCACTGTCATGGGGTTTTCTGGGGCTAAACAGGTCCTACCTTACACCACACCCTAAAAACCGAGATAGGGGGACAGACTTTGAACCACAGCTATTTGGTGTCAGCGGACACCCCTGTCAACTTATTAGGCAGAGACATGTTGATTAAAATGGGTGCCACCATTTTATGTGGACCTGATGGACTGTCTGTGCATCTGCCCAATGGAACTCAACTAGCCTGTGGCAACAATTCCCGCCTCTCTCACGGATAGTATCTCATTCAACCCCTGGCTGACCCTATGGCTGACATATATTGGGTCCTCCTGCATCCAGAAACCACAGCGGGCGGAGGCATCCTCTCGTCCTTCCTTCGGTGGAAATCCTGGATCTCGACCCTGGCGCCCTACGTCTCTCCCCCTGACCCGCCACATGTCACCCTCTTCTATGACAGGAATAACTGTGAGTGTTATCAGGAAAGCTTTGCTGAGGAGCTGGAGGGGACTTCCTGGGAGATCGCCACCACAGACATTTATGTAGCACCTGAAGCTGTCGTAGCCTCCGTGCAGCTGTCTACAGAACAGGAGAACTGGTTAAAAATGTGGTCTGATGGTGTACCCCATGTTTCACTGGCGCTCCACCCTGCTCACGAAGCCCGCGAGCTGGGAGGATTGTTAAAACGCTCCCTAGCTCTCACTGACTGGCATTCTTTATCCACACCCAATCTATCTTATTCCCCCTCATGTAACACCTACCGCATTACTAACATGTCCACAGACTTTGGCACCTTGGAACATGTGCAACTTGAAAGACATCATGGGAGAGAAAAAACAGATCATCCAATGGCTGCAGCTGTAGTTCAGAGCATGCCATCTTCACTTTGGGCAGAGGGCCCCACGGATGTGGGACTCATTCTGTGCTCTCCCATCACTTTCCAGCTTAACACTGACTGACCCATTTGGAAATCCCAGTACCCTCACAAACCAGCAGCGGAAAGTGGAATTTCTGACACCATAGAAGGCCTGTGGAACGCTGGGGTGCTGGAACCAGCTGACAGCTCTTCTTGGGACACACCCATTTTACCAGTAGAAAAGAAGGGCACTGGGAAATGGAGAATGGCCCACGACTTGAGAGCTGTAAATGCAGCACTTTCCACTCCTACAGTTCCAGTGCCCAGTCCTTATGTTGCTCTTACCAATCTAAACCCCGAACATGCATGGTTCACCTGCATCGATCTGGCCAACGCTTTCTTCTGCCTGCCTCTAGCTGAGGAGTGCAGAGATATTTTTGCATTCACATATAAGTCAAAAAGGTACCGCTACACTCGTTTGCCGCAGGGTTTTGCTCTGTCACCCGGGATATTTAATCAGTTCCTTAAGGACTCCCTCCAAGACTGCCCCCTCCCACCGAACACCACATTGATTCAATATGTGGATGAAATTCTTTTGGCAACACCCACTGTTTCTGAATGCTTGGAGGCCACGGCTATGGTGCTCTCACACCTAGCTAAAGCTGGGTACAAGGTCAGCAAAGCCAAACTACAAAGTTGCCGGAAACAGGTGGATTTCTTGGGCAGGGTAATCTCTCAGCCCGGGACAGGAATGTCCCCTTCACATCAATCTGCAGTCCTTTCTCATCCAAAACCGGTGCAGGTGAAGGACATGCTTTCCTTCTTGGGACTCTCTGGATACAGCAGGTCATTTATTCCAGGATACACTGACCTAACTGCCCCACTCCGCGACTTAGTGAAGAAACAGGGCATCCGCCATTTGACGGCGCCTCTAGAATGGACAACAGAAGCAGAGGAAGCATTTATTGCTCTTAAAACCAGCCTTTCCCAAGCTGCTCACTTGGCACATCCAGACTACACATTGCCCTTTCACCTGGATGTTTCTGTAACAGCACACACCACGAACGGAGTGCTGTTCCAGAAAAAAGGGGGAGTAAGAACAGTGCTAATGTATATTAGCGTGATGAATGTACCAGACATGCAGCAGGGTTGGCAAAAATAATTCAAAAAACAGCCCACGTAGTGATGGGACATCCACTACATATTCTAACATCACATGGAGTAGTGGCATTTGTCAATTCCAAAACTTTCACACTCTCACCATTGAGACAACAGAGATTGAGTAAGGTGCTGGAGGCGCCAAATATCATCTACAGCCATGAAGTGATCAACATGGCAGACAGAATGACAGAAAGAGAGCCCCACGTATGCGTCGAAAAAGTTGAGGTAAGTGAGAATATCAGACCAGACCTACAAGGAGAACCACTGACAGAAGAAAGAAACCTGTACACAGATGGCTGTTGTTTTAGACATGACACAGAGGGTCTGAAAGCAGCCTATGCGGTGGTGGAAGACACAGGAACGAACTTTGTGACTCTTAAGGCAGAAGGGCTGACAGACACCCAATCAGCACAGAGAGCAGAAGTGCTAGCAGTAATAGCAGCCCTAGAACTAGGGGAAGGACAAAAAGTGAACATCTACACAGACTCAGCTTATGTCACGGGAGCAGCGCACGTGGAACTAAAGCAATGGATGAGAACAGGGTTTAGAACAGCAGGACAAAAACCCATTAAACATGAGCAAGAAATGAGAAGATTAGCTGAGGCCCTACTACTTCCCCAAGAAGTAGCAGTCATAAAATGCAAAGGACATAATAACAGCTACACTAGGGTGGCTCAAGGAAATCAAGCTGCAGACCAAGCAGCCAAAACCAAAGCTGGATATCTGCCCATACACTTCTTGATGAACTCTGAAGTTGAATGAACACCAGAACCGACTCTGGAGGAGGTGAGTAGACTGCAAAAGGGGGCCTCACCGGAAGAGAAATCAGTCTGGAAGGCAAGAGGGGGAAGAAAAGACCAGGATGAACTATGGAGAAGTCCAGACGGACGTCCCATCCTACCCCCAGGGTTGACCAGAGCAGCGCTGGAAGAATCACATGGACCGGGACATGCAGGAACTGCACAAATGATGAAGAGTTTTGAGCACTGGTGGCATCCATACCTGAAACAGACGGTAGGTCATTGTATAAGCTTGTGTAGCACCTGCCAACAATTCAATGTGAGACCCACTCTGAAGCCTGCACCAGGTAAGTTCCCTGTGGACCCGGTAGCAGGTAAGGAAATCATCATAGACTACACAGACATGACTGAGAGAGTGAATGGGTTCAGATATCTTTTGGTGTGTGTGGATGCGTTCACCAGTTGGCCAGAGGCCTGGCTAGCAAAAAAGGAAGACAGCAAAACAGTGGTGACGTGTCTGATTAATCACTACATCCCCAGGCACGGTTTTCCTGCGAAAATCAGGTCAGATAACGGCACACACTTCAAAAATGAAGAACTTAGAGAGGTTGAAAAGTTCCTGGGACTGAGACATTCCTTTGGAACAGTGTACCACCCCCAATCTCAAGGGAAGGTGGAAAGGATGAACCAGACAATCAAAACCAAATTGGCTAAAATCTGTGCGCAGACCAAAATGAATTGGGTGACAGCATGACCTTTAGCTTGTCAGTAAGGAGCTCAGTGAGCCAGAGACATGGGTTGACGCCCCATGAACTACAGACTGGAAGACCTTTTCCAGGCCCAAAAACCAGGTTACCTTTTCTGACTATTATCACACAGAAGAGGCGGATGTGATTGAGCTTTCCTCTCTTTCACTGGTGGTCGTAGCTGCTCTCCCACCGAAGAACTGAACTGAACACTGAACTTTTCACCATATTTTCACCATATTGTTAATCCTTATCTTCCTTTGCAGGTACCTTTGAAAAGAATGGGAGGTAAAAATCTAGGACCCAGGCCCTTTAAGGGTTGGGTCACGGGAGGTATAGGTGTTTTATCATTTTTCATTGTCACATTGATTATAGGTTTGTGTTGTGACCTGCCTTTCCAAACATGTACCAGTCATCCCAGGATCAATAAAAGACAATCCAAACCCCAGGGTCCAGATAAATGCCTCCAGGCGTTTGGGGGGAATAGAATTAAATTACACTCTTGGTGCGACCATGACTTTCCAATTTGATCTCTGCGACGTTATCAATTGTAGTTCTTACCAAATCTCAGGCAGCACATGGTTGACGAGGCTCCACTATTACCTATGCGCTAATGTTGAACTCTCCACACACTGCGAGTCCACAAGTGCAGACACACCCACCCCTTTGTGCGGTAGGGGGTGGAGAAATACTACATATTACAGCAGACCATGGACTACCAATATTTTTAACCCTGACCCGACACCTAAACTTGAAGCGCTAAACATATCCCTGATACGCGGTAGTTTACCGAATACCGCCTCAAACGGGCAACAGCCATTTCTTTTAACCCTTAAAGCCTTGACACACAACCCTCTAGGAACACACAACGCCCATTTCATGTTTGGTCTTCGACGAGGATGGAACACACAGAATCCGGAAGGCATCATCAAGATAAATTTCGGAAATCACTCCAATCAGGCAGAGTCAGACAAGGGGAGGATAAAGATAGACTACAACACCTTAAAACCCATAGAAATTATCCAAATGGCCACGGGATATACTGAAGATAACCTCTGGCTCCAATGGATAGCTCAAACTGCCAAAGAACAAAGTAAATCAGATTGTGTAGCCTGCGCAGCTGCAAGATCACATTTAACTACTGATCCTGCTCGTCTGTATCCAGAGGACCAGTGGGGTTATAGCTGTATGCTACAGCTGACTAGAGTGGCTACTCCCACAAACTGTACCACTTTGGCCAGTCTGTTCCCACCCATTGCCAATAACACCAGAGCAGGCCCTTTCACCCCTCAACGAAGAAATGGCACATGCACTTGCTTTACC
The DNA here is from genome assembly GCF_021462225.1 of Girardinichthys multiradiatus. Lineage (NCBI taxonomy): Eukaryota > Metazoa > Chordata > Actinopteri > Cyprinodontiformes > Goodeidae > Girardinichthys > Girardinichthys multiradiatus. Next base: position 7,676,347 of record NC_061795.1, on the reverse strand, counting down.
TTCACTTCCACAACACCAAAGGCAAATGTAGGACAAATTCCTCGCGATTGGTGTAACATCACGGTGCCAGGCTCAGTGATAGGTCCCTGGGCAAGATCAGGACTCTATTATTGTGGAGGACATCGGCTATTAACTAGGATTCAAAATAATACTATTGGAATGTGTGCCATGGTAAGGTTGCAGGCACCTCTCCTTCTGTTAGGTAAAGACTTTAAGTATCTTCCCTCGAAACATGCACAAAGCACGGCTCTCACTAGGCAACGGCGTAGACATGTCATGAAGCGGAGCACAAATGCATTTGACCTGACCGAAGGCTCGCCCACCTACATTGACGCAATTGGAGTCCCCTGAGGCGTACTCAATGAGTATAAATTGGCGGACCAAGTCTCAGCAGGCTTCAAAAACCTTCCCATTATTGCAGCCTTTTTTCCGGTAACTCCCAATAAAAATGTGGACCGCATTAATTACATACATTACAATGTTCTTCGAATGGCCAACCTCACTAGAGATGCTGTGGAGGGCCTAGCTGAACAAACTGGCCCCACATCCCTTATGGCAGTACAAAATAGGATGGCCCTGGACATGGTGTTAGCTGAGAAAGGGGGCGTATGTGCTATGTTTGGAGACATGTGTTGTACTTTCATACCCAATAATACCGCCCCTGAGGGTTCAGTCTCAAAAGCTTTAGAAGGGTTAAAAACACTTTCCGCGACCATGCATGAGCACTCAGGAATAGACAATCCGTTCAAAGACTGGATGACGGGCATGTTTGGACACTGGAAAGGGTTGATTATGTCATTGTTTATATCCATTGCTGTTTTTGTAGCTATTATGGTTACCTGTGGATGTTGCTGTGTACCAGGTATAAGATCTTTGATTGTTCGCTTTATTACTACAACCATTGAAGGGAAAACCGCACCTCCTCCTCCTTCCCATATGATGCCTTTGCTTGCGGTGGATGCCAACGAGGAGGAGGATGAAGACTAACCCGTAAGAGTAAGTTATAGGGTGTCTGATATGTATTACTGTCTAGGGAGCAGAAGGATGGTAGAATATTACATTGGCATATTTGGACAGACTATGGAATAAAGCACGGATAGACACCCTCCAGTTAGAGGGGTCAATACTCCCTGTCAAGACTTAGAAGGTTGTAAGCATCCTTGGGACTACGAAGGCCAGACAGGCAATAGTCCCTGGGCACATGGCATGGCATTGGAGGCAGGGTCAAAAAGCATGATGACAAACATTTCCTTCTGCTCCACAGGTTGCAATGATTGTTCAACTCTTTTATGAAGCATCTCCAAGTAGTGGTGAAGTCTTAGGAGACTTCAAAAGGGGGAAATTGTGGAGATATATTATGTGTGTGCATCATTATTATTATTACTATGTTCATAACCAGTGTGGGAAATAAAATGTGTAACATGTGTTAGTATAAGACATTGTGTATTATGTGGTCTTCAAAAGTATTTCTCTCAGGGGAGGTGAAGTGGAAAATTACTGAAGAACTGCAGGAGTGTGTGAAAAGTAGAGATAGTACAACTGACTGACTTACTCCCTTCTCATATCAGTAGAAAACAGGGTGCAGGTGCAGGACAATGACTGTCTAAATATGGTAAGCCGGAAAAGTGTGTACGTGACTACATGTGAGAAAAAAAACTGTAAACAGGGCGCTGCCCATTTTCATGTGTGTTTTAATAAAAGCAATGTGCCCAGTGGGAAGCTCCGAAGTCGTCTCGGTGTGTGGCCTGTGGTCACATGAGAGCTTCCCCTGGTCCAGGTACTTTGAATAACATACAGCTGTCTCCGTGTGATTTATTCTAATGTGTTGTGAATTCCTCCAGGTTACGGTGAATAAACGAACAGGCAGAAGGCCGCTTTAAATAGGTACTTCAACAGTGCCCTTACAATTTCACCATCCAACACAAATAGGCCTCTATTGAAAAAATGGGAAAAGGAGTGCTGTTAAAAAAATTGCTAAGATACAGACACAAAACCCCAATGATTTTGTGGCAATTTCTGGGGATTTTAACCATGCTTCACTCTCTGCTACACTTCCAACGTTTCAACAGTTTGTCAGCTTCTCTACCAAAGAAAACTAAATATTGGATTTATTTTATGCAAATGTCAAGGACTCATTCATCTCTACAGCAAGACCTCCTCTAGGCAAATCAGATCACAATCTTGTTTTTCTCTGCTCAAAATATAAGTCCTTTGTTCAGAGGCAACCTGTAATAAAGAGGACTGTGAGGAAATGGACACAGGAAGCTGAAGAAGCTCTGCAAGGTTGCTTTGAGGCTACAGACTGGGATGCACTGTGCCAGCCACATGGAGAGGACATCAATGCCATGACTGAGTGTGTAACCGACTATATAAACTTCTGTGTGGATAACATCATCCCCACCAGAACCGTGAGATGCTTCCCCAATAACAAACCTTGGATCACCAGTGACCTGAAGGACCTGCTTAACAAGAAGAAAAGAGCCTTCATAGAGGGAGACAGAATTATTGAGGAGTATACAGAAACAACTTAAAGTCAAGATAAGAGACAGCAAGGAGGTGTACAAGGAGAAGCTGGAGAGCAAGCTCCAGCAAAACAATATCAGAGATGTGTGGACAGGGATGAAGAAGATCACAGGCTTCAAGCAGGAGGATGATCAGATCGATGGAGGTCTGGACAGAGCCAATGAACTGAACACATTCTTCAATAGGTTCAGTTCAGAAACAAGCTTCGCATCCTCCTCTCCTGCTCACAGCCAAACAGACATTCCACCTTCCTTTGACCCACAGGACCCACAGCTGTCCAGTAACACCTCAAATTTTTTATCTTCCACCTCAGCCCTAGAACCTTCTGCTTCTACATGTTTGCCTTCAACCATATCAGAAGATGCTGATTCTTCCTTTGCTTCCCCCTTCCACCTGTGTGTCTCAAGAAGTCAAGTGAAGATGCAACTGGAGAGACTGAATCGGAATATGGCTGCAGGTCCAGATCATGTCAACCCTAGAGTCCTGAAGGCCTGTGCAGAGCAGCTCTGTGGGATTCTGTAGCACCTCTTCAACCTTAGCCTGGTCCAGAAGAAGGTTCAGGTGTTGTGGAAGACCTCCTGTCTTGTTCCGGTACCAAAGAAAACTCACCCATCAGTCCTCAATGACTGTTGCCCTGACATCTCACATCATGAAGATCCTAGAGAGACTCCTGTTGGCCCACCTGAGTAAGCAAACAGTAAACCATCAGGACCCCCTTCAGTTTGCTTATTGCTGTGGAGTTGGAGTTGAAGATGCCATCATACACCTGCTTCAACAAACCCACTGTCATCTGGACAAAGCCAGTAGCACCGTGAGGATCATGTTCTTTGATTTCTCCAGTGAATTTAATACAATCCAACCTTATTTGCTTTGTCAGAAACTCCAGAAGACTCAGATGGAGGCATCAACAATCTCTTGGATTAAAGACTACCTGACAAACAGACCACAGTTTGTGAGACTGAAGGGTTGTGAGTCTAACCAGGTAGTCAGCAGCACAGGAGCACCACAGGGGACTGTACTCTCACCATTCCTTTTCACTCTGTACACCTCAGACTTCCAGTACAAGACAGACTCCTGTCATCTGCAGAAATACTCGGATGATTCTGCAGTCATGGGGTGGATCAGAGATGGACAAGAAGCTGAGTATTGGAAGGTGGTGGACCGCTTTGGTGTGGAAGCAATCATCTCATTTTCAACGTGACTAAAACAAACGAGATGATTTTAGATTTTAAGAGAAACAGGAATAAGTCAAAAACTATTTATATCATGGGAGAAGAAGTGGAGGTGGTGGAGGAGTATAAAGACCTAGGTGTTCACCTGGACAACAGACTAGAGTGGAGATGCAACTGTGAAGCCATCTACAAGAAGGGACAGAGCAAACTGTACTTCTTGAGGAAGCTTAGGTTCTTTGGTGTTTGCAGCAAGATGCTGCATATCTTCTATAAGTCTGTTGTGGAGAGTGTGATCTCTTCTGCCATCATCTGCTGGGGAAGCAGCATCAGAGCCAGGGACTTAAAAAAGCTCAACAAGCTGATAAAAAAGGCTGGTTCTGTTCTGGGGAATCCTGTGGAACTTCTGGAGATCATTGTGGAAAGATGGATTCTTCATAAAGTGAAGAACATTATGGAGAACCCTGAGCATCCTCTTCATGAGACTGTCCTACAACAACAGAGTGTCTTCAGTCAGAGGCTTCTTCAGATCTGCTGTAAGAGACGCTACAGGAGATCCTTCCTGCCCACAGCCATCAGCATCTACAACGGCTCTTTCAGGAGACCCTCATAATGAGCTACAACAACATTTAATTTTCCTTTGGGATTAATAAAGTATTTTTGAATTGAATTGAATAAGCTTATTCAATGTTGGTTTTAGTTTGCTGAGTGGGTTTAAGAGCTAACCTTACAATAAATCAGACACATAACAAAACACAACATTTAAAAGCAAACTTGTTATATTATTTAGTCATTTTATTCACTTAAACCCTGTGAACAAACCTGTCTGAAAGTGAGTTAGCTAATTAGCTGATAATGGATGATTATAATGCTGGTGGAATATTTCTAGCGTTTTAAGAAAGGTGACAGTTGACAGACACTTTCATCCCAGCTGTTGGCATTTCAGTTACCTTTCACTTAAATACTTTTAATTCCTTCTTCAAAGCATCGAGGTAGTGGTACCACCAGACACCCCCCTCCAACCACTCAGGCTTATCCAGTTAGTATTGGAAATTAGATGTAGTGCAGACTAATTATAGAGGTAACAGTAACTGTGATGTGTTTGGGGGAAAAATGTTTATCCTTTGAGTGTTTGTTTGCATATATTTATATTCAGTCATGGTCTCTGTTGTTTATCTCCAACAGCATGCTGTGTGAGATTTATGGGCTCAGGATTAATAAAGTTCTAGAGTAATAAAAATATTACCAGCATGTCTTAATGCTGCTCACACATCTAGGAATTCCTTGTGTGTCCATTTCAGCAGTTTCTTTATTTCACAATCAGAGCATGTTGCCTCCAGCAGGAAGCCTGAAGATGCCTGAAACTGCTGGCGAAGGATAAGCGTAAATACAGTAGGATTGTTATTCAGGCTGGCGGTAATGACACCTGCTTACGCCAATTGGAGGTCACCAAAGTTAGTGTTGTTTTGGTGTGTAAGTTTGCCAAAACAATGTCGAACTACATAATTTTCACTGGTCCCCTCCCTGATCTGACCAGTGACAACATGTTTGGCCGCATGCTGTCATTCAACCGCTGGCTGTCTAGGTTGTGTCCAGAAAATGATGTGGGCTACATTGATAATTAGCGGACATTTAGGAAAAACCTGGTCCGATCCAGAGAGCTGGCATCCATCCCACTTTGGATGGAGCAGCTCTTCTTTCTAGGAATCTGGCCGAATTTCATTAGTTCTCCAAAACTGTGACACCCCAGGGTTCAGACCAGGAAGCAGGGTCGTAGTTTAACACTCCTCTCTGCAGCTTCTGTACTGTTACCCACCCATTACCCTATTAAGACAGTGTCTCGCCCACGGCCATAATTGAATAGATTGAAAAATAATCTAATAGGAGGAAACTATGAAAATCTCATAAAAATAAACAACTCAGATTGAAAAGAAAAATAAAACAAATAAATGTGGCTTACTGAATATAAGATCTCTAGGTTCAAATACTTAGTTAATGACTTGAGACTTTGTGACAATCATATTAATTTATTCTGTCTCTCAGAAACCTGGCTGCAGCAAGAGGATTATGTTACTATAAGTGTGTCAACTCCTTCTAATTATTAAAATTTTCAGATACCTCAAAATACTGGGTGAGAAGGAGCAGTATCAACCATCTTTCAGTTTGATTTATTGATTATTCCTAGTCTGATTAATAGCTACAACTCTTTTGAATATTTAATCTTTAGTTTTTCTCATCCAAAGTGCAAAGCACTAAAACCACTTCTGTTGGTTGTTTTGTATTATCCACCAGATCCTTATTCTCAATTTTTAGGTCAGTTCTCAGACTTCTTATCTGACTTAGTGTTAAAAAACAGAGGTCATATTTGGGGATTTTAATATTAATGTTGACACTGAAAGTGATAGCCTAAATATAGCCTTAATGCTTTCTTAGACTCAATTGGCTTTGCTCAAAACATTAGCAAACTTCCTGTTGGAAAATGTAAGTTATTGTTTAGTTTAAACCATGTTTATGTTTGAAGTTCAATTCTCGCTAAGATGATTCTTATGATTGTTTTTTAGTATGTAAAAGGGTTTGTGGAATGTTAAGGAATGCGGTCTGGACATGACAAGCTTATACCATATATGGGAATGACTACACTTTTAGGTTGAAATCTCTGTAAGAATTGGCTGAACCAATTCCCGCTTTTTGCTTGTAGGAATGTGAGTTGTACATAAAAGGCTGGTGCAAGGATTTTTCCCTTTGTGAGAAGGAAGTCACTGTTCTGGCAGAGGACTGTCTCATCCTTGCAAGTCAAACTTACTTGGTTCACTTGTGTCTTATTTTACACTTGTCTGTATTTATCAGATTTCGAACTCTGTCATTTCTTGGTCCTTCGAGCCGGATCGCTAGAAATCTGCCGCCCGGGGCCCTGCGGTGCGTGTGGGGTTTCAGTCTGCGCAGCCTTCAGAACGTCTGGAGAACGAAAATCCTGCACAGTGAATTCTGTGTTGGTAATTGCCGAATCGACCGAGGGGCACCGGGAAGGTGGATCAACGCGTTCTGACAGACAGTGTGAACGAACGCACAGGTAAGACAGAACCAACTAAGTATATAAAGAGAAATACGCAAGCCGGTGGGCTTGGTGTTTAACAGAACTGCAGTTTTTGAAGAGGCCTGATAGTAAACAGGGGGTGTGTATGAATGCAGAATCACGTGATTCCCTCAGTGAGACAACCCGAAACCTTGCTGGTGTTAACATAAAGTTGTTGACAGCTGAGATGTGTCATGGGGAATTCTGATTTAGATATTAGGTGCCATCAAATCTCTGTCTAAAACCCCTGCAATCTCCGAGAGTAAAACTCAATGTGGTAAATTGGGTTTTCTGGGAGATGGGGGCCCGTTAAGGAATTCTGTTTTGATTTGATGGTAAGCTACAAAAATATATATATAAAAACTATACCCCTGTTAGATAAATATATATAAATAGAGCGGAGTCCGAATAATAATAATAAACTAGAGTAAATAAGATAAAAGTATATATAATAAAGCACAAAGAATCAAATAAATAGCGCTGATATAAATTAAATATAAATTAAATATTAAATACAAAAAATAAATTAAATATACATTAATTAACTAATTTCTTAATAATAGTTTTTAATAGATAAAAAAACAACTCTTAAAATGGGGAACTGCGGCCGGAAGCAGCCCCCATTAGAAGAAGATGCAAAGTTTATGCTCTCAAAAGACCCAGGTACAGTACAAGACCTCGCTAAATGGTAGAAAGATTATAATTTTAAAATAAGTTTTTCGGTTCCTGCTTGTACCTATTTGGTACAGAGACTAAAACAGAAAGTAAACTAAAAAAAAAAAAAAAAAAAAGCAAGGAGGTTTATATAGCAGAAGCCAGAGAAGACGATAATGACGCTTGTGTACTAAGGGGGAGGGGCAGGCAGCCATAGCCCGCTGCAGCAGCTGCGATTGCCCTGAACTCTTAGCGCCATTTGAACAGATAATCCATGATTTGTGGTGTTGTGGGAAATGTTAGAACGAGAGTTTAGACAGAGAGCAGATTATACCATCATTAACCAGATTAAATAGAAAATAGAAGAGCCAATCAATGAGCACAGAATAAGAATGGTAGAAGTGTTTAAAAGGAATAGTGGACTGCAACATGATAATGCTGATGACAGTCCCAATCAACAGCAGTTAAAAAATGCCCTCCAGGCAAACGCTTTACCTGAGATTCGTAACTTGGTTACAAAACATAATATTGATCTACCCACCTGCTCGGTTAGCAGTCGGTAGATCTGGGCAATGCATGTTGAAAAGGTGGTCAGTGGAAAGAAAAAAACAACCCCCTATAACTTCCATGCTGAAGATGACATATTTTATGCAGGACCAGTAAGTAGAGGGAGGTGTAGAATCAGAGGAAGAGGAGGTGATAATGACACATGTTGGTCCTGTGGACAGCATGGTCATTGGGCTAGAAACTGTCCAAATGGGCATCCCAGTCAACTATGACTACCCAGATAGCGGACGACTCAACGTCAGATCCACTTTCTGACCAGCAGATCCGCATATCAATCACATCTGTTTTACTGCCCGCCCCTAAATCAGAGGGCGGGAGTCACCTTCGGCTCACTTACGGTCAGGAGCTGTGGAAACGGGAGCGCACTTTTTTTTTCTTCAGAATTTGTCAGGAGTGGACTGCAGACGTTCTATTGAGCATTGTATATATTTAAATTAAACTGACTTTCAGGATTATACTTCAATAAGGTAAGCCAAACTTTGTCAAAACACGTTCGAAAGAAATATTTGTTTTGGCTACGTGAAAATACAAATGCCTGTATTAGCAGTTTCGTGTAGGGTCAAAGAAATCTTAGAATTGTGTTAATTGGAAAGCTACTGCAAATTTTGTATTTGTTGTCTGTAAAAAAATAAGAAATAAATAGTATGATAGTTGCACCACCACTTATAAAATGAATAAACCCAGGCCCTGTTCCAATACCCGCACTTCCACCCTTGTGTCCCTGAATTGTGCATTCCCGTTGATGGGTTCGAGTGCGTAGTGTGTCCCAATTCTCCAGAGTGGTCCTTAGCCCCGCCCCCTTTGTGTCCCACATCCGCCCTTCGGCGAAGCCCGCATCGAAGCGGACTTCGCCGAAGTATATTACCCACAATTCACTGCTGCAGATGACGTTCTGAGCAAAAACCAAACACAACCGTCAACGTAACCAGCCATCAAATCAGAATAATAAGAACTGCGTGAACTTTAGACAGCAAGCCGACAAATATATTTTTTTACTGGTTTTCCAGGCTCAACATTGTAAGAAACCACTGGGTTCAGAGTGAGTCTGGGCAGTCAGTAGGCCACAACACTAAAGTTACCTTTCAAACAAATACTGACGTGGCGAGAGTCTGTTGTATAAACATCCGTCGCTTCCTGCACTTTCTTCTCCTAAAAACAATTGCTTGTTGCAGTTTTAAATAGTTTTTTTTAGCAGCAAGACTGTGGAAACAGTGCTGGTTCCCGCTCTTTTTGATGTTGCAGTTACGGTGCAGAGGTGCAAGTCGATGACATAACCCCTTCTGTCCCAATTCTCCAATTTTGCACACTTGTAACCTGCGCACTTCAACCCTTACATGCACTTGTACAAAGTTCACTTCATAGAGGGGCGTAGGGTGTAGTGTGGGAATTGGGACAGGTCCCTAACCACATAAAGATGATTAGCATTGTTGAGGTTTTGGAGAGGCGAGCTTACAGCCTCTTAAAATTCGACTGTACAGGTCCTTCTCAAAAAATTAGCATATTGTGATAAAGTTCATTATTTTCCATAATGTAATGATGAAAATTTAACATTCATATATTTTAGATTCATTGCACACTAACTGAAATATTTCAGGTCTTTTATTGTCTTAATACGGATGATTTTGGCATACAGCTCATGAAAACCCAAAATTCCTATCTCACAAAATTAGCATATCATTAAAAGGGTCTCTAAATGAGCTATGAACCTAATCATCTGAATCAACGAGTTAACTCTAAACACCTTCAAAAGATTCCTGAGGCCTTTAAAACTCCCAGCCTGGTTCATCACTCAAAACCCCAATCATGGGTAAGACTGCCAACCTGACTGTTGTCCAGAAGGCCACTATTGACACCCTCAAGCAAGAGGGTAAGACACAGAAAGAAATTTCTGAACGAATAGGCTGTTCCCAGAGTGCTGTATCAAGGCACCTCAGTGAGAAGTCTGTGGGAAGGAAAAAGTGTGGCAGAAAACGCTGCACAACGAGAAGAGGGGACCGGACCCTGAGGAAGATTGTGGAGAAGGGCCGATTCCAGACCTTGGGGGACCTGCGGAAGCAGTGGACTGAGTCTGGAGTAGAAACATCCAGAGCCACTGTGCACAAGCGTGTGCAGGAAATGGGCTACACGTGCCGCATTCCCCAGACCTGGGCTACAGAGAAGCAGCACTGGACTGTTGCTCAGTCGTCCAAAGTACTTTTTTCGGATGAAAGCAAATTCTGCATGTCATTCGGAAATCAAGGTGCCAGAGTCTGGAGGAAGACTGGGGAGAAGGAAATGCCAAAATGCCAGAAGTCCAGTGTCAAGTACCCACAGTCAGTGATGGTCTGGGGTGCCGTGTCAGCTGCTGGTGTTGGTCCACTGTGTTTTATCAAGGGCAGGGTCAATGCAGCTAGCTATCAGGAGATTTTGGAGCACTTCATGCTTCCATCTGCTGAAAAACTTTATGGAGATGAAGATTTCATTTTTCAGCATGACCTGGCACCTGCTCACAGTGCCAAAACCACTGGTAAATGGTTTACTGACCATGGTATCACTGTGCTCAATTGGCCTGCCAACTCTCCTGACCTGAACCCCATAGAGAATCTGTGGGATATTGTGAAGAGAACATTGAGAGACTCAAGACCCAACACTCTGGATGAGCTAAAGGCCGCTATCGAAGCATCCTGGGCCTCCATAAGACCTCAGTGCCACAGGCTGATTGCCTCCATGCCACGCCGCATTGAAGCAGTCATTTCTGCAAAAGGATTCCCGACCAAGTATTGAGTGCATAACTGTACATGATTATTTGAAGGTTGACGTTTTTTTGTATTAAAAACACTTTTCTTTTATTGGTCGGATGAAATATGCTAATTTTTTGAGAAGGACCTGTATTATGCTGAGACAAACGTTTTTCTTTTATAATTTAGCAATTTACCAAGTTTGAGAACATATATGTCGAAGTTAGTGTGGTTTAAAATGTATCATAGATGGCGCTGATGTATAGAAAATGTCTCAAACAAGATAAACTCTCAGAATGCAACGGGACAATGTTTTTGTTTCTTTCTTTTTTCTTTCTTTATTGAAAAACAAACCAGCAAACATAATAAGACCAGAACATAAAATATACAAACGACAACTTCACGTTTATGAAAAAAAGAGATTCCAGGATATGTGGACAACTATTATGCCTCCCTAACAGGAAATACCCAAAAAAATAGAACAGGACTGGAGATATCCATAAAACAATTATACTATACATAATGCTACAACAGATATATAAATACAACATCACACTATGGGAGTATGAACTTCACTTCTAAAACGTTTGACAAGAGATCTCTGTAAACCGGAGGGATAAAACAAAAAGGGGAGGGGGGTTAAATAACAGAGTTACCAGGGGTTTGTAGTAAACTATAATCTGAAATTAGAGAGAAAAGTTTAATTGCAGGGGCCTTGTTAATTTTTTTAAGAGATTTATAAAATAACAGAAACTAATTTTTCCATCCCATCCAAATAGGTAAAGATTTTATAAACGACATTTGTGAATATGAAATTTAGCAATCAAAATATTATTATTCGCCAAATATTCAGCTTTTTTATCCGTTAATAACATGCCATATTTAACGTCTTTCCAAGAGAAATAATCAACTTTCAAAAACTTAGAGATCAACCAGTTATGAATTTCCTTCTATAAATTTCGTATAGGTTCACACTCAAAGAATAGATGTTCTGTTGACTCTACAGCGGAATTACAAAAATAACATTTCTCCGTTTCAAACTTAAATATTCTTTGAATGAATTCTTGTGAAGGATAAATTTCGTTTAGAATTTTAAAGTGAATTTCTTTCAATTTAGGGGGAATTGGACATTCCAGAAATTTCAGATATTTTGTTCTGATTAATCGAATTTCTCTTTTATTAAAGTTCTTTAAATACAATGTACGTTTAGAGGTCCCAGGATACATTTCATTTATTAATAATTTTCTCAAAACCAAATTACTACACTTTGTATCCACAAAATGTATGTTGTTAATTTTTATTTCATGCATTTTAGGAGACTGAGATTGAATTAAATTACTTTTAATTATATTTAGCATAGCAGTTGGAATATTGTCAATCACATTTTGGTAATTCTCAGCGGGATAGATTAAACTATTTTTATGGCTAAATTCTTCATATTTTAATATTTCCCCTTTGTTATTTAACAAATGAACTGTAGACGAGATTCCCTTTTTCATCCACTCTTCAATAAATAATGATTTTTGTCTTCTTAGAATCACCCTATTGTTCCATAATGGGACATTATGTGGACTAAAATTATATTTATAGATCATTTTCCAATAAAACAAGACCTGTTGGTGGAAAGCAGAGAGTTTTATGGGTAATCTGGAAACCTCAAAATCACATTTCAAAAGGAAATCTATTCCATCTAATTTCCTAAATATGAAAGTAGGAACACTGAACCATATGTCCTCGCTATATCTTAAAAAGGATTGAAGCCATTTCAACTTCAACACACCATTCATTACCTCAAAATCTATGGCTTTTATTTCACCTTCTTCGAAACTTTTAATCATGTCAGCTTTTCGAATATAATGATGTTAATTTTTTCAAATAAAATTAAAGATGAGGCTGTTTATTACTTTTGTAGTTTTTACAGAAAAAGGTAGTGAATAAACAGGGTATATTAGTCTAGAAATGTATTCAGTTTTTGTCAACAAGGATCGTCCAAATAACGTTAAGTCTCTTTGCAACCAATTATTAAGGATCTTCTTTGATTTTTCAATCGGCGCTTGGATATTCTTAGCATTACTTACTTTAGAGTCATTAGATATCCATATTTCAAGGTAACGCACCTTCTTCTTCACTGGGATACCATACAACATATTTTCCGAACTATCATGAATACTCAGAAGTTCACACTTATTAAGATTAAGAAATAAGCCAGAAGCCTGGGAGAATGATTTTACCACCTGAAGGGCAACAGGTATTTGCTCCTTATTTCTTAAAAACAGTGTCGTATCGTCTGCTAGTTGACTTAAAACTATTTTTTTCCCATCAATGGTGATTCCTTCAATTTTAGATTTTTTAAATAGAGTGGACAGCATTTCTGCAACTCAGATGAACAACAAAGGAGATAAACTACACCCTTGTCTTATACCTCTTCCTATCTTAAATCTTTGACAAGTACTCTCAGGCAGGGAGACACAGCTGTTTATATCTGTGTGCAGCATCCTAGTTATATTTAAAAAATAGTCTCCAAATCCAAAATGTTTTAATGTATTATAAATAAAAGGATGTTCGACAGAGTCAAAAGCTTTTTGAAAATCAAGAAATAAGATATAAGCATCGTCCTCCACTAGATCGTTATAATCTATGAGGTCCAGGACCAATCAGATATTATTATGAATTGATCTACCTTCCATGAATCCTGATTGTGAGCTGCTTATAATTTTTGAAAGTCCTGATTTTAATCTAAATGCTAAGACCATGGTTAGAAGTTTATAGTCCGTATTAAGAAGAGTAATTGGCCTTAGATTATTTAATATTCTTCCATCTTTTCCAGGTTTAGGGATTAGTTTAATAACACCTTGTTTCATTGTGGTCATTAATTCCTTTCGATCTATACTCTTTTTAATTGCATCAAATAATAGAGCTTTAATATCTTCCCAAAAATGCTTGTAGAAATTTGTAGTAAATCCATCTGGACCAGATGAACAATCAGGTGCTATTTTTTTATAACATTATCTAATTCTGCAAGTTTTAAACTTTCTTCACAGAGATTTTTAAAATCATCATAAATTTTTGGAATCATATCCCTTATCATATGAAAAAAAGAATTAGAGTGCTCTTCACAGTAGGATGGGAAATAGATTTTACAATAATAATTATATATTTCTTTAGATATTTTCTTTGAATCTGTACATTCCTCACCATTAATCAATATAGAAGAAATGGTATTCTTTTCTTGTCTTTGTTTTTCGAGCCTAATGAAAAAGGATGCATTTTTTTCCCCATTTTCGATCCATTTGGCCCTTGATCTGATAAATGTGCCTTGTGCTTTATTTAGGTAAAACTGGTCTAACTGCGTCTGAATATTAGAGATTTCTATCTTATCTTCTTCTGACCAGTAAATGTTAGAATAATAATCAAGCAAAGTTTTGACCAACTTATTCAAGACTAATGTTTTACTACAAACAATAGACAATTGTCTTACAGAGAATTTGAAAAATTCCCATTTCTGTATTATAGATAGGTGATTGTCATTAGTAATATCTAGAATCAATTCTTTAATTTTGCTGCAATATATATCCTGCTTTAACAGGGATGAGTTAAATTTCCAGTAATCCTTTTTTTTCTACATTGAGTATGATTAAAAATAGTCAGGTTTGTTATACAGTGATCACTTAGGGGGCTAATAGAGATATTAGTCATAATTTTGAACTGCATTGTGGAAACCGAAACTAACCAATAATCAATTCTGGATTTAGAATTTCCATTAGGTTTTAACCAGCTAAATTGTCTAATATCAGGGTTGCTAGCTCTCCACACATCTACCAAACCATTTTCACTCATAAAGTTAACAATAATTGGGTTTGGCTGACACTGTGAATATTTGGAGGGCCATCTATCCATCCATTCATCTGGAGCCATTTTGAAATCACCTCCTACCACTACAAGATCCGTAAAATAAATTACTTTCAACTCTTCTATGAAATCTGTAATTTGATGAAGTAAAGTTCTATTTTTATTTTTATTGTTGTAACTATAAACATTAATTACAATAAATATTACATTTTCTATTTTCAAAACACAGGCAACCCAGTGATCTTCATTATCTGTCCTTTCTAATACCACTTCACCAGGAAACTTATGAAAACAAAGAGCCACTCCTGCCGAACGGTTGGATCCATGACTGAATATAATTTTGTCACCCCACTGCTGGAACCAAAATTTAACATCAGAATTATGAGAATGAGTCTCTTGAAGAAAAAAAATATTTGACTTTTGCCCCTTACAAAAAAGAAAAACTGCTTTCCGCTTAACTGAGTCTTTTAAACCCCTGCTGTTTTAAAGCAGAATAACATGCCGGTTTATTTAGAAATGTAACCAAGTGCTTGCTATCTAAAAATATTTGTATCTTGAACTTAAAAAAACCCCCAAAAAACATGTGCCACAACAAATGCAAAGCCCAGTGTATTTTATTTTGATAGTTACAGGAGTTGGACAATGAAACTGAAACACCTGGTTTTAGACCACAATAATTTATTAGTATGGTGTAGGGCCTCCTTTTGCAGCCAATACAGCGTCAATTCGTCTTGGGAATGACATATACAAGTCCTGCACAGTGGTCAGAGGGATTTTAAGCCATTCTTCTTGCAGGATAGTGGCCAGGTCACTATGTGATACTGGTGGAGGAAAACGTTTCCTGACTCGCTCCTCCAAAACACCCCAAAATGGCTCAATAATATTTAGATCTGGTGACTGTGCAGGCCATGGGAGATGTTCAACTTCACTTTCATGTTCATCAAACCAATCTTTCACCCGTCTTGCTGTGTGTATTGGTGCATTGTCATCCTGATACACGGCACCGCCTTCAGGATACAATGTTTGAACCATTGGATGCACATGGTCCTCAAGAATGGTTCTGTAGTCCATGGCAGTGACGCACCCATCTAGCACAAGTATTGGGCCAAGGGAATGCCATGATATGGCAGCCCAAACCATCACTCTGGGCATGCAACAGTCTGGGTGGTACGATTCTTTGGGGCTTCTCCACACCTACTCTTACCCTGCTAATTGAACCTTCACACTCTGCTCTTACTGGTGCAATGTGCAATCAATGAAGACTGGCTACCAGGCTGGTCCAATTTAGCCATGAAACCTCCCACACTAAAATGACAGGTGTTTCAGTTTAATTGTCCAACCCCTGTAGTTTGCTTCATTAAAACACAGTCCTAAGCAAATTGCCCTCTAAGGAGTTAAGAGTGCAACATTATGTTGGACCTGTTCCTCCTGACCTTCAAGCAATAGCACAGTATAGAGGATTGTAGACTGGGAAGTGGTTAATGAAAGTTTCCACTGGTGATAATGCTTTTATTATAGATGGAAATGTGTATATTATACATAATATTGTTCAGGCTGTGGAAGGAATTTATGTAGTATATAAGGGATTCACAGAAATGGAAACTTTCTACAACTATCCAGTGAGCTCTGATTTTCCCAGGGTGTTTATTGTGTCTCAGCCTACAGGGCCCTTAAAGGTGGCAAAAGTGTCACAAGTTGCTCATAAGTGTATCCTTTTGCTTTATAAACAAAGGTTTGTTGAAATGCCTCTTTTGCATACTGTTGGTTGTGGTAACCAGACATTGAAAGTTTAGGGTGTGGAGCAGGTTGTGTAGATTGAGAGCAGAGAGACTGGGCACTAACATGAAAGACAAATAATTAGGACAACTAAAGACTGACTTCAGACGTCAAACAATTATACATCAGCTTTAACCCTTTCTGGACACAAGGATTTTGATCATGTGAGTAATACAAAAAACCCACCATGGTTAGTTTTCTAATGTCATAAGTGAAAAAAAAATTTTATTACATGCAAGAGGAGAAGATGTACTACTATTAAATATTTTAGTTGCAATGATTCAAAAACTGTTAAACTTTAAACACTTGCTAAACAGCACATTGAAGCAATTTCAAGTATAGCCCACAAAAAGATTATGGTGCCCTGCTGAGGTTGTATGTTGCAGTATACTGTTTATAGTTTGCACTGCATTAAGCTGGTACAGCTTTGATTGATGTGCAGTCACATTCATTTCACACTTAATATTGCAACTTGACATACATCAGGTAACCAGTAAGAGTTGTTCAGGCAATTTGAATACTCTTAAATCTGAGCAACAATTTTTTACGTTGTCATTCTGTTCTCACATACACTGACAGTCTCTTCTTCTACGGTAGTTACACAATCAACAAAATCTATATTATTGGAAAAAAAAAACTTGTACAAGGGATGTAAGAGTGTAAGGGGATTGCTGCGCTTTGCAGAGTATGTTGTTTTATGGTTGATCTGGCCCTTTTGTGTTTATAAGCAGGTGGAACTTGAAAGCAACACTGAAACTGTCTTATGATTTTTTATTTATTTTCATGTGCATGTTCAATTTCATTGTTTTGCAGAAAACGTCAGATGGAAATAGTGACGTCACTATCAAAAATAAATAATAATATTGAACTCCATAGATACAGAGATGTTAGAATTTGTTTCAAATTATAAATATTTTGTAATTTTTAATGTAACATTTTGTTTTTCAGATGTTTTTAATTGTTGAATTTATCAACAGCAAGACTAAACATCATACCACGGTCCTGGTTTGACGATGGAACTACAAAGTGGCCAAACTATAGTAGTGATGAGCGAATAAGCAGGGCGGTTCGAAAAAATGAAGAGCCAGGAGAAGACTGGAAACTCTATGATGTTCGGGTCCTCTCGAGGACAGGTAAATATCCATTTAAAGAGGAAATTTGTTCCTATGTCCTACTTTTTCTGCAAAGCTTCACTTCTGTCACACTCCCTACCTCTTGAATGAAACTGCTGTAGAACTCTACACCTGAACATTAATGTGACTTTGCATCAATGGAGTAATTGTTAATCTTTTGTGAATTCTGAGTAGATGATTACCTAAAGGCAAGACAGAAACCGAAGGCATCACTGACCTGTAATACATCAGAGCTACAAACAGAAGTGGAGGAAGAGGTGGTTAGAAAGAGAAAAATCAAGCCAAGGTTGGATTTTTAGAGATTTGTGACAAGTATCAAACATAGGAAAAAAAAAGTTTATATATTTAAAGTACCTTAACTATTATTTACTTTTGTTTGTTATCATAGGGTTAGGTACAAGACTGTTTTTGTTATGCTTAATTTGTCCTGCCATGGTTGTGAGGCCAAATGACCCAGGGCTTTTTAGATTAGACAGATGAGTATTTGAATTATCAGCTATTTTTAATAGCTTTACCTTTTTATTGTTCTATTTTATTGTTCTTTTTTATAGTTCTAACACGGATTGATCAGTTGTCATAAATGAAGGAACATTTCAGTTATTTATGCGCAAGAGCAATGACACTTGTGATTTGTTTTATTTTTTTTTTGGTAGACTCATCTTTTGAGATACTGACTCTGATAGTGAAACAGAGGGGGATAAAAGGAAGAGACCCAGCAATTTCTCATCTACTCCAGCTCCTCTGATTCCATCGCCTACTCCAGAGCCCGGTTTCTTCTAAAGCTGGCCAGACCTCTGCAAGACCTCAGCTACACATGGGGCACACTGAATCCTTTTTGAAGGTACCTTATATTCTTTTTGGGGTTCATTAGAAATACAAATGTGTCAAATGTGATTTTAGTCATTTTTGGGTCCGAATGAGTGTGAAAATAAGAGAAGACCATAAAGTATACGTTTTTTGTCAAAATGTTGGCTGAGTCGGGTTTTCTAAAGTCAAATCAAAAATTGTTTTGTGTACAAGCAAATATTTTTAGTGCTGTTTGTGAAAGGCTGCAAACCCACTGTGTGAGAGGTCACATAGGCTGAATGGAGCTGGATTTGTTTAAAACAATTTTAAAAAGTATGCCGTTTACCTAAATGCTAAAGGCCACTTCTAAGAGTGTATGTCACAACCTGCCAAATACATTTGCCTGAGGTGCTTTATACCTAAACTAAATCCACACATTATTGTGTTAATTTGAAAGAAAATGTGCCTATATCTTTCAATTATATAGTCGTATCTACAGTAAATACCATCAAAATTAAGTCAATGTTATGCTTTTCAAAATGCTTGTAAGTTATGAAATGATGCAGTCAAAAAGGTAACTTAATTCATAATAAGTAATAATTGTGATCTGCCAAGACCGATTAGGGGGTTTGAGAAGACACAGCATAGACAGAAAGAAAAAAAAAAACACAAAAGCACTGATCTAGGAGTACTTTCAGTGTTAAAGAAAAGTAAAAAGTTTGTGGCTGTAGTAGCTCCTTTAATGGCGTCATTTATGAGAGAAACACAGCTAAACAGATCTGAGCCTGTTTTCAAGTCTATAGGATGAAAGAGAGCACATACAGTTAGACACAGTAAAAGCTCAGCTAAAACAAATTCAAGAAAATGAGGGTGGTCTAATATTTTTTTCCATAACTGTATTTGTTTAATTTGATGCATGACCCCTAAACTAATATTCACAGAAATTCATGATTATTTTAGTACTTATACTTCAGACTAACTATTTGGCTAATTTGAGTCTGGAAAAGTACATTTCTGACACACAAATTTGTTGGAAACTTGAAATGTAAACATTTTATGGCTATAAGTTGTTCAAAATAATGGATCAAAGATTTGTGATTTTAAATTTGGTATTGATATGAACTTTGTTGCTGCTTCACTGAGAACAAATTAGCTATGACTTTGGTAACACTTTTAATTGAATGATTTTTCAAATCGTTGTAGCTGCTGAACTGCACATCCTGACCCTATTGGAGCACATAAAGCAACAGCAAATGCAGCTTGCTGTGGCTGTAAACAGCCTTGCTGCTCGAATAGGGACAGAAATGCCAGTGGCTGAAATGCCCCACATTCACCTCCCATTGGACACACTTTCTGAAGTTGCGGAGTTGGAGAAATGGCTGCAAGACCAGACTAACTCCCGTGCAAAGCAAAACATGGTATTGGATTGAATCTGTATTTGCAATCTTAAAGCAAAATAAGAAAACGAGATAATAAGAGGCTAATATTTAATGCGATTCATTGCAACGTTAAGAACCCTTTATGATCTGTGTCCTAAATCTGATCCGTTTCCACTTTTTTGTATTTTTACTTTTGCTTATTCAGGTTTCTGTTCTTGGTTCTGTGGGAGGACAGAATGCAAAAAAACTACATGGAACATTCTGTCAAGGCTTTTTTCTGATGGAGTAGCCAAACAAATAAACTGGAAAGGAGTGAATGGAAAGAAGTGCTTCAAAGAGATGCTCACAAGAAATGTGTTGATCAGTAAGTATGGTGTCATAAACAGAATTTGTGTATTACCTTTCTTCAAAGGCTTTTAGAGGACATTTATTTTTGTTTCTTCACCTGTTTTGTCACACATGGATGTGTGCTTTGGTCTTCAGATGTGTGTAACTGCCATGCTCGTGATTAAAAACACTTCATACTGTCAGGGGTTGTGGTTGGTTTGGACCGGAACGCAGACAGATGCTTGGGAGCCACATGGTGCGATTAATCTTCTTTAATAATAATAATGCAGACTTACGAGATCATAAAGACAATGACAAGTAGCCAGGAGACATTGGGAAGTATGTAGGAGGAACCAACGGAGAACAAAGAGAACCGGTAAGCTTTAAACAGAGGGGAGTGTAATGTGGACCAATGGGAAGGAAGACAGAATAATCAGAAGAGTAATGACAGGTGTGATGATCAGATGTAGGGAACTGAGGGAATTAGGGGGCTACTGGTGTAGGGAACACAGAGACACGAGGAGAAACTAGACTAGAAACAAACTCAGGGAAACAGATCTAGGAAAACAATAAGTACAAGAATCTAATTCATAAACTAACTGGGAAGACAGGGACATGAGGAACTAAGAAAGACTAAATAAACAACATGTAGTAAACAAATCAGGAAGGTAACGAAGTAAATCTAAGGACAAGGAAACTCCCAATCGTAAAAGTAAATAAACTCAAACACCACTAGATTGCCTGCAACTAATAACCGGAAATAAACGTGAGGAAATGAACAAAAGAGAACTGTACTAAAATAACAGACCTCGGGGAAACCACTAATTCTAAAGGAAACAAACAAATGAGTAAATAATAACCAGAAAGGATCTAAGGACATGGGGGAAAGGAATTAATAAAAAACTAATAAGGCAGAAGTGCAGACTGAACTTAACTAACAAAACTAAGAAGCACACAGCAAGAATAAATAAACCTACTAAACCAAAAGAAACAGCAAAGTAAACAAAAACCAAAATGCAAGATACATACTATCTGTATCTATGCCTTTTTTCAGTTAGTTCTGGACTCAGGTGTTCATGACTCCTCTCACCTGAGATGTCATCTTGCTTTACAATGGACTGACTTGACTGGTTTACATGTGAGCGAGATATAAAGTGTTAATTACAACAGTTGGTTTAAAGGCGAACACAATACAGTAATTGATCACTGTGCAAGATGAGGTATTTAAATCATCTGTTGCCGTAATACACAACAGAAAATGTGAATGCACCAGGTCAATATAAAGGTTATTCCTGGAAGGTGGCACAGCAAAAAAAGTCATGTGTTTGTGGTTCCATCCTCCAACAAATGCTGCTGTGTAGTGAGGTGGTTGCGACCTGTACAATTGTCTGATTTTAGCTAATTCAACTTTGTATTTTAACCTTGTGCTTAATCATTCAATGTTCTGCATTTCAGCTATCAATTATAGGACTTAACTTTGGAGAGTTGAGTATGCTTATTAAATGCTGTTTTGTCTTCAAAGGAGCTGTGAGGAAGAACCCCTCGTGTGCAAGTGCAGCAGATACTGAAGTCGATTCTTTTGCTATCCGCTGGTTTAACCCTGCGTTTGAACGTGGAGGTGGTCGCAAAGAACGCAGAAGAGCCAAAGAAGCATAAACGTAAAGTTGCTGTGAAACGGTTTCCAATTTTGCCAGGTCTGTGATAATAAAAAACTGTTAGTTTTTGTACATGCAAAATATAAGTAATATTTCATCTTGCATTTGAGTTATTTAAATATTGTTAAACATTGATATTTCGAAAAATATTTTTTCAATTAAACAAAATGTACAATTATGTTCCATTACTTTTAAAATAGATTGAAAATGGCAAACTTTCTTCACTGTTCCCCATTTCACTGTTTCGTTCATCAATAGTTTCTAAAAAGAATATGATCTGAAGAACATTAAACATTTTTGGCAGTTATTATGCAACTCCTGTTTTTTATTTATATTGAAGGTTTAGGGGACACTAATAAAATGTGTAAAGTACATATCTGGCACTATTAGAAAGACGAGGTGTACATTTGGCCCAAATACAGACTCCATATATGGTATGGATCTGGTGCAGAATCAGTAGCTAAGGTGCACATTTGGCCCAAATTATTATTATTATTAACATCTTGGACAGCACATATTATGTATGAAAAGAAATAAAATAAAGGTATAACTGGCGGTACAATGGAAAAATACAGTTATTACTGAAATTATTAGATGCTGTGCTGTTACCAGCTAAATTAGCAGAGTGTAAATGTGAAGGGATTACTAGATGCCCTGAAGGAAAGCCTATATTACCTAAATCAATGTTCCACTGGGCTGCAAATGTGAGCCATGGGCAGAGCCATGTCTCAACTGGGGGGGATGAATGCCTTAGTGAACAAACATTTCACTACATATGGATTTAATATTTACTAAAAACTTACTATAAAAGTTTTTTGTGCATCTTGTTTGATATGTCTGAAACATAACACCCAAGGAAATCTTTCCTTTCAAAGGTGCAGATGCTATAACAGTGGCAAAAGGGACTATGTACATTTGGAATTTCAAGATGGATTTATAGTGATAATGGAACACATTTTGTTAACATAGTCAGAGACTAAAATACACCCTTCAATCAAACCTTTTGACAGGTGACCTTTGACCTTAAGGGGGGTCATGGGTGATGGGGGCGGGGAGGTCATGGGGTCAACAGGGGTGTGTCCGAGGGGCGTAACCGTGGATGCTGATTGGTTGTCGTCATTAGGGGCGATACCTTAAATGAACCAATAATAATACAGGGGTGTGTTTAAGGGTGTTACGGGGAAGTCCTTAAATGAACCAATTAAAACACAGGGCTGTGTTTAAGGGTGTTATTAATAATCTGTATGTTTTTCAGGTGTTAATACATCTAAAAATGACATGCATCCTTTTATATTTTTAAAGGTATACTCAACTTAATGCTGGCCTGTCACATGATATCCTAATAAAATGAACTGTGTAACCTGACAGTATTGTAAGTTCATTTTGCTTTACAACAGGACCTATTTGCAGAATATATGAGCCAGTCTAAATCAGTTCAAAATAGAAAAAGACCTAAAAAAGTAAATAAAGATTGTGCTTCACTACATCGGTAGAACGAGCAAACCTTCCACTTCTGCGTCAACAGACTGGAAACCAAGAGAAAGAGGTAAGACAAATATGAAATTAACAGAAAACCTTTACGATCCCTCTGTATACTGTTTCCAAGTTATAAATTGACTCTAGCGATGATGTGTTTGTTTTGAATCATGAGAGATTCCAATTTAGGAAAAAAGGAATGAAAATTTTAGTTACCTGTAGCTTTTCTAAAACTTTTTTTTTTTTTCATCTTAGAGCAAATGTTATTGAGAGACTTACTGAAATCCCAGTCAACATCAGCCTTCTGATTCAATTTCCTGACCAAGTGTGTGACACAGGGCAATAAAGTAATTAGAACTCTCCCAACCCCCCGCTCCAAAAGAGTCAATACATAGGTTCATGAACAGGTGAGGACCCCCAGGGCCTGATGTATATCAAAATTTGCTGGTTTCTCATTGCTAATACGTGCTTCTAAAAGGAAATTCTTGTTTTTGATTTTGGTAAAGTTCATAGACACAGCGTCCCCATGTCATGGCTCACTGAGTTTTGTCCACAAAGAAACAGTGCAATGAATAGCTAATATGGTAATGGACCTCTTTTTTGCATTTCCGTGTGATGGCAATAAAAACAGGTTTAGTTTCACAGTAGTCACAGAGACCTCAGAGTTGCCTACATCTTCATCAGCGTCAGGTCTGCTACAGCTAAAAAAAGGTTTAAATTTGTTACACTGAAAAATACTAGTAGAACTCTAGTTTAAAAACTTGTTACATTGAAAATACCAGTACTGACAAGAAAAAAAAAAATGTCGGTAAATATTTCAGGAAACGACGGAATTGTTACATCTGCTTCTAATGATTCTCAGAAGTACAATGCCGTCTTTACAAGTAGGTATTCATCTTTAAGAAATCATTAAGTGCATGTGAATGTTCTCTAATATTGTTTATATGTATATATATTGTTTATTTGTCTTAGAACCCACCACTGATGACCTTGAGGATTTCATCTTGACACAATCGGAATATGGTAAGTGTTAAGGGCAACAATATTTTATAGTTAACGAATAAATCAGCTAACATTGAACAAATTTATAGATTTGATGAGAGAGGTAAACCCGAATGATCAAGTTGGAGGAATCAGCGGCAGGAATTGACAGTCAAAGTTGCGAAGGCGGATTATCTTCAAAAATGAGAACCCGACAACATCTGAACGTTCTTCTAACAAAGAAATTAAAGCTGAATCTTTAAATACGCCTCCACAAATTATCATCATTTCCCCTGAAAACACATGTATTTTAAGCATAGTTCAATAAAATATCATATAAATCTGTTTACAGATGCACCCAAAGATGCGACACTGAAGGTCACTTTTCAAAGATCAAGACAGCGTTCAACAGAAACGCATCAGTCCTGTACAACAAGAAGCGAAATCTGGATGTTTTATCGAACAGACCCGGAGTAAGTTAAAAATTCCTTTATAAACCTACAAGTAATAAAGTTATGGGGATTCACTTCCCCTTAAAAAACTCGCTTATTTTAAAACTATTATTATTATCGTTTATTTATGAGCGCTGTGCTGCTTAACTTTGTTTTATTTTGTTTTTACAGAATATTTAACACCAGCCAAAAGACAGCGACTCTCTGCTCTGCATACCAGAGCAACATTAGTGAGAGCCTTAATGAGCGGTATGTTTAATTCATACCTACTGAATTAATTTGAATTCCCCCTATTTTTTTCAGCTTTAATTTGTTTATTTAAATATATATACATATATATTTTTGTTGTTCATTCTCTTTACAGAGGTAACGTTGATGGTAGGACAGATCCGTTCCAGACCTGCACATCAACGTCGCAGAAAGAAAGTTTCAATGGCCACACGGGACCGTCGAAATACAGCTACATCTTTAACGCTTCTGGCAGCATGTCAGATTCTGTTACAGAAGCAGTTCGCTGACATCAAGGTGATTTTAAACTGAAGTGATCACTGTTTTTTTTTTTTTTTCTGTAGGTTTGTTTGATTTTTCTTATGCTCATATAAATGGATAACCAAATCAGACTTGCCCTGGATGAAATAAAAAAATTAGTAACTGAGTTTAACGAAATCCCTATACCTGCACATGTTTTAGAGGATGAAGCATCTCTTGTTAACAACCACAATGAAGATCAGCACGGTGACTTTTTAAACTCATTCGATCAGGGTCTTGAAGATTTAAATAGAACACCGTCTCCAACCAGCATTCAGCAAAATGAATGAGAGGGGTCTTCTTCTTCTTCTAATACTCATGTTAATATGGATAGGCAGATCACACATGCGCTGAATGAGATAAGGAATGTTGTTGCTCCACTTAATGAAATTCCTGTTAATGCAGAAGTAGCAGATAACATCGGGTTAAATGCATCTCCTGCTAACAGTGAAAATGTAATAAATCAAAATCTGCACGGTGACTTTTTACGCTCATTAGAACAGGCTGTTGAAGATTTAAATACAACGTCTCCACCTGACAGTCATCAAAATCCTTCAACATCACACAATGCTGATCAGCATGGGGGAAATTTCAATCAGGAGGTAGCAGTCAGTTCTGATCAAATAGGGCGAGATCCTCCAGCGGTTGTTGAACGTGAATGTTTTAATAACCATGAAATAAGGAGACCTTTTACAATCCCGCCGCCCTGTTCAGGGAACGTTCCGGATCTAGGCGCATTCTATACAAACATCATGCGTATTTTCATTGAATTAGCCGACGCCGCAAGATCTTTAACCAGACGTAACGACGTTGTGCAGCTGGAATTAGTGGGTGAAAATCTCAATCGTCACGTCACATTTACTGTTACCGATGATGGAAATATGATCCTGCCTGCTTTTGAGAACTTTCTGGACGATTTAGTACAATTGAATGCTGATGTGCCTGTAGACAATAACCTGGAATTTGTTCTTCAGGTAGTTAATGAACCTGCAGGAGGGTCGAAACGTAAGGCTACAGGAAGGTTAGACTGTGAACTGATTAATAAGAAAATGCGTCACCTGTATGTTGTAGATAATACCGGTAATCAGTTATGCTTTGCAATCTGCCTCGCACATGTCTCTGACCCTGAGCTTACGGATGACCATGCTGTAGAACTGGGGAGGAGATGGCAGGACCAAGCAGGCCTCGATGAGCAGACAGCAGTTACTTTTAGTGATATTGGTAAATTTGAAAACATTCTGAAGAGAAAAATTGTAGTGTTTCACAGAACCACGGGCTCTACTGCTCTGTGTAAATTTGAGACCAGTTTCCCTGATCGTTCAAACCCTCTGTTTATGCTGTTATTTCAAGGTCATTACTATGGGATAAAAAATCTCAAAGGTTTTATAGGGTGCAGATATATCTGTGGGTACTGTTACAGCGGGTATGAGAATACAAACACACACCATTGTGAAGGTTATTATCCAGTGTGTCAAACATATGAATGTATGCAAGAAATTAGCAATCCTGTAACCTGTGCAGGCTGTCAAAGAATCTGTCGTAATTCTTCATGTTTCAGCGGACACAGGGAACCGCACAAAAGAAATAGTGCTGAAAAACCTATGAGTGACTGTGAGTTGGTAAAACTTTGTAAAACATGCAAAAGGATATACGTTATTCCAATCAGTAAACCGAATAAACCACACGTGTGTCATGTAAAATGCAGTATTTGTGGTGAAAATGTACCTCCCGGCCTAGATATTACATTCAGCCTTGCAGTGCAATTAATCAGCTTGATGATAAACTGATTTTTATGATTTTGAATGCTTCGTCAATGAGAGCGGCGTGCATACCCCCTTTCTGGTCTGTGCTAAAACATTGAAAGGTGATGAATGGCACGCTTATGGGTTAGACTGCACCCAAAAATTACTACTCCATTTAAGGAGGCCGATGTATAGAGGCTTCACTTTAATAGCGCACAACGCGCGTGGGTATGACAGCTACCTGATTCTCACAGCTATGCTGCAGTTAGGAATTAAACCTCATCTCATCATGCTATGAAGTAAAGTTCTCTGTTTAACCGACCCTGATTACAGGTTAAAATACATTGATAGCCTGTCCGTCATGTGTATGAAGCTGAGTGCCATGCCGAAAGCATTAGGCTTTACCGATCAAAGCAAGGGTTTTTTCCCCCACCTATTCTCATCTGAAGAGCACCTATGGTACGTGGGGTCCTATCCTGCTCTATCCTGCTACGCTGTAGAACGCATGAGCCTTCAAGAACAACAGGTGTTTAACAGCTGGTACAGAGAAGTGAGCAAAGAGGTCTTTGACTTTAAGAAAGGAGCTATTCGTTATTGTAAAAATGACGTTGAAATTCTTTCTCACGGCTGCTTAAAATTCAGAGACGAGTTCTTTAAGGAGACAAGTGTGGATCCATTTAAATGCATCAGAATAGCATCTGTGTGCATGAAGGTTTTTGTAACCAATTTCCTTCCTCCTGAAACCTTGGCCGTTCCATCACCTCTGGATTACAGATGTAGCAGTACAACGTTCTCCAGCGTGTCCATTCAATGGCTCGGCTGGATTGCAGACAGCAGAACCATATTTATCGAGCCTGCTTTAAATAGGGGTGAAAAGAAAATTGGTCCATATTCTGTGGATGGGTGTGCAGAGATTAACGGTGTCAAAGTTGCGTTTGAATTTTACGGCAGTTTTTTCCACGGCTGTAAAAAGTGTTATATGCCTCATGACAAGTGTCCGTTGAGAGGGGTCGCATTTGAACAGTTTTACGTAGCAACAATCGAGAGAAGCAAGGTGCTCCAAACTGTGTACGGCCTTTGTCTCGAGGTCATCTGGGAGCATGAGTGGACTGAAATGAAAAAAAACCACCCGGGGGTGATCAGGTTTCTTGAGAAAGTTAACGCACCCGAACTGTTATCACCCCGGGATGCTCTGTATGGTGGACGCACCTGCGCTATGAGACTGAGGTACACAGCGGGGCCGGGTGAAACTGTACACTATGTGGATTACACATCTCTGTACCCTTATGTAAATGCTAGCTGCGTCTTTCCCCTTGGGCACCCCACCATCATATGCAAAGATTTTGATGACCCCAGCAGCTACTTCGGAATAATAATCCCCCCCAAGTGGCCTGTTGTTCCCCGTTTTACCTTACAGTACTTCCCAAGGTAAACTTGTGTTCACTCTCTGCCGCACATGCGCTGAAATAAATAACCAGTCAGGTCCCTGCCTGCATAATGATGAGGACAGAGCTCTGACGGATGTGTGGGTGAGTGTAGAGTTTAGTAAAGCGTTGCAGTGTGGTTATCGCCTTGCTAAAATCACAGAGGTGTGGCATTTTGAAAAGACCAGTGACACAATCTTTAAAGGTTACATTCATTGCTTTTTAAAGGGTAAGCAGGAGGCTTCAGGCTACCCGTCTGAAGCAGTGGATTAGGAGAGCAAGTCAAAGTATGTAGCAGACTACAAACTCCATCAGGGTATCCAATTAGACCCTGAGAAAATCGAGGTGAACCCTGCCAAAAGGCAGGTTGCAAAACTGTGTTCAAACAGTTTTTGGGGGAAATTTGCGCAAACAAGTGATCTGTCTTAGACCACAGTCATCACTAACCCTGATGAATTTTTCAGCTTCATGTTTTTGTGTAAATATAGAGTGAACTATTTTCATTTTTTCAACCCTGAAATGTGTGTAGTGCAATGGAATTTCAGTAAACATGTCATCTCTCCACCAAGCAAGGCAAACAATGTGTTTATTGCAGCATTCACCACCGCTTATGCACGTTTAAAACTTCTCAGCAGCATGGAGAAGTTACAGGACAGATTGATTTATATTGACACGGATAGTTTGATTTATGTGACAAAAAGTGGCGAAACTCCTTTGGAGCTTGGAAAGTATCTGGGTGATCTTACTGACAAGCTCGCGGGAGACAGCATTTCGGAGTTTGCATCAACAGGACCCAAGAGTTATGCATACCAAACTAAAAACGGTAAAAAAGTAGTGATACGTGCTAAAGGTATCACTCAGACGCATGAATGCAGCGAGAGGGTCAATTTGGACAGCATCAAAGGGCTGGTCGAGGGCTACTTACAGAGGTCAGTTGAGAGTTTCATTGAAATTCCTCAGCACACGATAAGGAGGGATAAAAAGAGATTTCGCTTGACAAACGCAACATTTCTTAAAAAGTTTCGGTTGGTCTATGATAAGAGACGTCTTTTTTCTGATGGGACAACTATGCCTTTTGGTTATTAGAGCTTAAGACGAAGAAGAAAAAAAAAAAAATAATAATAATAATAATAAAAACAAAAAAAAAGTTCCATGGATTTACAGGATTGATTTTGACCCTAGATTTAGAGCACCTTTCTCATGTATGATTGTTGGACCCAGCGGCTGCGGGAAAACTTTCTTTGTAAAAAGTATTTTGCAAAATTGTAACCATGTCATGGATGTTGCACCTGAAAATATTGTATAGATTTACACTTCTTTTCAACCCATGTATGCTGAATTGCAGAAGATGAATAAAAATATTACCTTTGTGGAAGGATTGCCTCATTCTTTTGAAGATGAAAACCTGTTTTCCTCCTGATCAGAATCATCTGATCAACAATGTTATGAGCCTCAGATGATGAAAACGTGATGAAGGTCTTTACCCAGTTTCGTCACCATCGTAATATGAGCGTCATGATGTTGACTCAGAATGTATTTCATCATGGAAAGTACAGTCGCACCATCAGCCTGAACGCTAATTATATGGTGTTGTTTAAAAACCCGAGAGATAAACTCCAGCTGAATATACTGGCCCGTCAAATGTTTCCATCTCAAAAGGGTCTCTTCTTGGAGAGTTTTGAAGATGCGATGAGAGAAGCTCATGGTTATTTAATCATCGATTTTACGCCTACCTGCCCAGAACATTTCAGACTGAGAACGGGGATACTTCCTCACCAGTGGCCTGCTGTGTATGTGCCCAAAACAAAGTAAGTCATCATGTCTGCACGTATAAAAAGGAATGTCCCATTATTCAGGGCTTTGTACCAGGCCACTCCTCAGAAACGCAAGGATATTCTCGCACACTGTTCACCCGACTTTCTTCAGGCTCTGTGTGAGATTGCTCTGAATATTTTAAAAGGTAACTTTAAACTATCGCCCTCTCAACACCGACAATTGAAGAAACACAGAAAAATCATCAGATTGTTGGGTGATAATAGAACCGGAATAAAAACTAAACAGCTGGCTCTCAAAAACCAGGGAGGTGGCTTTATTCTCCCCATCTTAACGGCTCTTGCTCCCTTGATCAGTGATCTAGTGGGTAGTATAATCAGGAGATAATGTCTCTCAGAACATCGCAGAAGATGCTTCTCATTTCACCTCATCAATTCAAGCGTCTGACCCAGTCAGACACGTCCATCAGACAGACGGCGGAGGAGAATTTAGATGCTGACATGAGAGCGATATTAAACGAGCCCGGTTTGACTTCTTATGAAAAAATCAAGAAATACGATACGCTTTTGCAGAGGTATCTGACTCTACTCAAGCAAGGTGTGATAGAAGAACAGCGGGTGAGTTTGACGCAGCAGCGTGACACAGAGGTTCCTGAACATGAGCGGTCCCAAGAAAAACAAGGCCCGGGGCAGGACGAGGCCCCTAAGGATCAGGTTCTTACAGAAGTACTAAAAAGCCTACCGAAGCATAATCGTAAAAATGCTGAGTACATTTTGAAGAAATTATCCGAAAGAAGTGAGAGTTGGACTTCGCGAGGTAAATTTGTATTTGAAGGAAATGTTGTAAAGGGGTCCCACATGATTGACTTGTTGAAAAATCTCATGCTACCGTTTAAAAAATCTGGAGCAGCGCAACCCCGAGGATGGTCTGACTTTCTACATACCTTGTCAGAGGTAAACATCCCTATATCTTCAGTCATTAACCCTTATGCTCGTGATGAATATAGACGTTTCAAAACAGAGGGAGAGGTTACACCCCCCAGCGTTAAGCAGAGAAGAACAAGAAGAAGAAGAAGGCAGATAACTCATTCCCCCCATTGGTCGAGATCCGAGCTGGAAGATAAAAATGCTGATGGGAGGTCAAAAAAGTCTCTTCGTAAGACGACACTACCACCCCGATGGATTACATTTTCACCATAAACTGTTGTAAGAAAATGAAACATGTAGCCTATTTCTTTTATTCAATAAAATATTTATTGATTATATTTTCAAGTCTAGCTTCGATCTCTACTTCACACACTAACATATGATGTCATTACACAAATATTAAATCATAAGAAAAAACTATGAAAAAAAAAAAAAGACAATTTAAATTCCATAACAATCCAGAAACATCTCCAAAGAGCATGTTCCGTGAGTATAAAATGTACAACTTTGATTAATGACACATTTCTGATATTTTTTCACAAAGTTAGATACCATTAAATCATTCTTAATCACATCTCCGGTGTATTTTGCCAACACTTGATGCAGTGATAATCCGCACGCTCTATGACATAGATAAAAAATGCAATGGTGACCGCACACGGTGGACAGAGTGTTTTGAAGCTGATTATTATGATACAATATTTTTGAGGATCTGTCTTCTAAAAATGTTACGATGCTTGACGGGTAGAACTCGAAATCCGGAGAGAATCCATAAGAGTCAAAAAAGCTGGCTTGACCATTCTCATCCAAAGTCAGAGCTAACCAGTGTTCTCCCGGCATGTGTGAAGGATGTGTGTTCACAATAAAGTAGGCCGGCCCTGGGAATTTGTCAGCTAGTAGCGGCAGCTGGTCGCACGGCCACACACCACAAAACAAATCTCCCAGCAGATGATGCAGCAGGTTCTCAATTTCATGATTATTCATGCCTGATTAGATTAATAATGATCCACCAGCACACGCCTCTTTGAATCAATCTCTAAAATAGAATCATAACAAGCGTAGATGATCAGCGTGGTGGTATGAGGCAACGGGTTTCTGAAACGCATTTCCAATCTTAAATTCCCACTGGAAACTGGAAATAGAGCATCTGTGTCCTCACCCGGGTTAAGATTAAATGCGAATAGAGAGTATCCTTGATCAAATTCCTGACGTGTTATACTCAGCGGAAGATCTTTTAGATGTCGTCCTGTAGCCGTAAACAAGTTGTAATACTCTCTCACTGAATTACCTTGGTTAAAATTGGGCTGGAAGGCCTTAGCTGGAATTTGTCTGCCATCCTTACACAAAGCTAAATATTCCATATCAAAATGATTAAAGTCAAACGGATTGAGATCGCGTGTTCCCGTAAAAGCGTCATGATCCAGTAATGCAATCACCTCATACTTGGGGAAGATGCCTAAGAAAAGATTCTCTTGGTTGCATACCCTTGAATTTTCAGGGATGGAATATGTTTTTACATTCACACGTGAAAGTGGATAGAGAGCATTTGCTATCATTAAAGCTGAAGCGTGCCCCAATCGTACAGCTGGAGAGACGGTAACTTTTTTGATGAAAAGAGAGGCTCCTAATATTCTAAGTTTGTAAGTGGAGTCTCTTGCTGCCACGAGACAAAAGGCATCGTTGGCTCTTGTAAGTTTAATTTTGAGGTCAACAGAGTTCAAAAGAAGTCTCTCACAGAAAAATATGTCTGCATGCAGGGGGCCTAGGAGATGTACCTCCCTGGAATTTGCCATAAAGCCTGCTCTGCTGTTAAGGCCTTGGTTAGGGCCGTTAGTTATAACAATAGAGTTCAGAGCCCCGGCTGTGTCTTTATAAAAAAGACCAGAGCTAAACTGGCTTTTTAAAGAATCCTCAGAAAAGTTTAACAATGTCTCAATCATGGCTCTATATGGATGGGTGGCACTGGATTGTGAAATCAATCGATCTCCGAGAGTGGCATAACACTGACTGAAGATGGTGTTTAACGGGTATTTGATGAGCCCTACAGGTGCATCATCCGGCAGGTTTGTTCCATCCTCGTTAGTAATTTTCACTCTGAAATGCAACAACGTATCGTTGAGATCCAGATACTTTTCTCCGTCCCCCGGAATGAAAAACTCGATCGGGCCTCCATCGGTGATTGCTGATAAAGGCTGGATCTCGGTGTAAATTTTATCTTCGATCGATAGCTGCCTCATTGGGGCAGAAAATAAGTCCAGCTCTGCCAGCGTGCACTCTGATGATTTGTTATGTGAAAGAGCCATTATTTAAATATATCAAAACTTGCGGAAGACTTCCTTCCCCTTCGTTTGTCAGCTGATCTCCTTTTTTGTGTTTGTCGTTGTTTTTTAACCATCCTTAAACGATCACCAGGGGGTCTTGTTCTCGGTCTTTTGGATAAAACCATAATTCCTGAACCTTCTTGACCTTCGGTGTGTGTAGAACCATTCCTTTTACTCACGGCTCTACCTATGACATCCGAAGCGATATTTGATGCAGCCATTTTAAGATAGGGTTTTTCAATAGCAAATCCTTTTTTAACCAGAGGGGATACGAAGCGGAATAATTTTGAAAATAATGATCTAATTCCGCGTCCGTACATTACCGGGGCCCCATAAAAACCTGGCAGATTACCACCTGATTGACTTACATAGTAATTTACAAAGCAATTTGGATCACATCTCAGACTTAGCTGTGCCATGTTCTCTCTTGCCTGGTTGATGCAGTGTTGAAGGACCAGGGTAATATGAATGATAACCAATCAGTCTTAGAGGTTATATACATATCTCTGGAATAGTTTATACAAATAAAATTTATCTCAGGCTATGTTGTGATATCACCGGTCTGAAGTGTAGTCTTATGACAGTCTTTCCGTAGACGAAATTTACAGGAACGTTTTGGTCCGATTTAATTTCTATATTAATATTTTCAATATGTCTTCTGGAAACTGGAAGGTAGTGGGCGGGGTTAAACGTCAGAGTAACCATATCACTGAAGTCGCCTTGTACTTTGACGGTCCACAGTAAAGGTGCAAAAGTGTCGCCTACTATTTGCGGGCTGATCACGTCGCTGTAACAGTATAGGTGATAGAAACCAGCCTTTATATCCGCCGGAAAAGTAGCCAGTTTTGTTTCAGATACATGAATCCATTCCCCTGGTTTCACGCCCATCATATAAGCTAGAGTGCTGAAGAACGTATTTTATACGGACTGCTTGCTTGAAATGCAAATCTCTTTTGAACTTTGCTGAATTTAATGCGGATACCCGAGTTCATTTTTTTGAAAAACAGTTCCATCTCTGTCTCGAGTTGAATAACGCTGTTATAGTAGCCACTTCTGATTCTTTGCGTATTGATCTCCACATCACCAACCTTCCTCCATTCAAATTAGGCATCATAATCCGGTAAATTATGCCATGTATGAGGGTATGAAATCTCTGCTAATGCAACCATCCATTGGGCTTCTAAATCAATATGTTGAGCTAAATTTACACGGAAACGTGAACTGGTATTATTTTTAAACACTTCCATGCTAGCGTTAGAGGGAAGGGTAACGTAAAAGCCATCATCCTCTACCTGACGGTTCATGATGCTGTGTCAACTGTGAGGTTTAGTGCAAACCTTTTTATACGTTTCGAAGTTCATCAAACCTGATCCAACTGTTGAATTTCTCAGGCCAGTTTTTCCAGCTTACAAAAACCTGTTTGACACCCTTGACCTTACGTCGTTTTAATATTTTTTCCACTTGATACATCTTGTCGTTAAATATTTTTACCTTTTCAAGCTCCTCAGCGTAAAAGGAACCCTCGATAGGTTCTCCATTCAAATCTTTGAGTTTGTATACAGGAGGAGATCGGGGTATCCGCTCATACACTGTAAACACTTAATCCGTAAAACTCTGTTCGTATTTTTTGTCAAACACTCCACTGACCTAGGATATTCTGACAAGATCCCCTTGTTTAAACGTTGTCACTGAGTCCTTGCAATATCTGTTGGACTTGACATCATACAGATTCTGAAACACTTGAAAGGCATTTTCTTAGGTCACTTCAATAGGGCTCATTTTAATGCTGGAGTGGTAGGTATGGTTGTAGCTTCTAGCTAGGTTGTGCAGGACATCGACGTACCGCCGGGTGTTGTTAGCTGTAAAATATCTCCACATCCTTGTTTTTAATGTGCGGTTAAATCTCTCGACCACTGAAGCTTTTGCTTCACTCGCTGTGGCAAAATGTTCAATACCGTGTTTCTCCATTAAAACCTTAAATTTCTTGTTAAAAAATTCTTTACCAGCATCAGTCTGAAGTTTTATGGGGATCTGACTTTCTTTAAAAACTGATTCAAATGCCTTTACCACCTGAGCGGCTGTTTTCCTCTTCAAAACTCGTACATACGCCCTTTTTGAAAAGATGTTAATGACGGTTAATAAATAATTATAACCATCATTTTCCTTGGCCAGAGCTTGCATGTCACAGAGATCGGCTCGGAACTGTCTCAATGGTCTGGTGACAAAAACTCTGTTTCTCTGGAACTTTATTCTTGCAGATTTATGTAGAGTATAGGTATCTTCTCCTGATAAAAAATCTTTAACTTTTTCAACTGCAACCTTCTTTCCCGTTTCATCTTGCATAACCCTCCTCAGCCTATCTACACCCCCAAAACTTCCCGGATTTGAAGGGCTATAATATACTTTCTTCATCAACAGTCTTCCTGCCATCTCTGCCTTATGCTCACTGTTAAATAATGAGAAAAAACACACCGGAGGGTAGATTTATCCCTTTTTTTATTTTGTATTTAATAGTAAAAAAAGAAAAATCAGATAAAATGCAGATTAATGCAGATGAATTCAAACACTACTAGCTTTTAAACAACACTTTTGGGAAAGGTTAATATGTTCCTACTTTAATTGTATTTAATAGTAAAAAGAAAAAGAAAAGAAGAAAAATCATATAATGCAAATTAATTAAAGTACTGGAATACAAAAAATGATACAAGTCATCAAACATGTGAGATCAGTTTGTCAGTCCGTAGCACTCTGAAACAGAGTTAAGTTGTTTGAGGTGTTTCTCTTCGACCATGCGATCATAAACGTGCGCTATTGCACTGTGGATGTCTTCAGGCAGGACATTCGCGTCTACACACTCGGCCATGAATAGCGGCAATGGTGAGTAGAGGTCTGGAGAAAGCGGTTGATACATTTTCATGTTGTATCCTGTAGGTGATGCAGGACTGAAGTGGGTTTCTGAGAATGAGGACGTTGAGGTGGATTGTGAGAAGAGGTCAGGGGAAGGCGGATGATATGGTCCAATGTTGAAGCTTTCATCGTGCTCAGGAGAGAAGTGGATCTCTGCTTGGTGGTTGTAGAGGTCCCTGTATGGTGTTGGCTCACTCATTCTCAGGATTCGATTCTCAGTGTCTGTGAGCTTGCTGTTATACCCCCGTATATATATCATAGGAAGGGGGCGGGTCCTCAGAAGAGGGTTTGTTCTAGACGTAAAACAGGAAACGTCAGCGTTTTTTTCACTGACATGACATCGATCCAACTGCGTGAGTTGTGGAAAAGGTCGGAAAGACACTGTCCAATTTCACTCATCTTCTCTGCCCAAGCTTCAAACGGCAGAGCCAGCATTGTCTTGAATATATCGCAGTCCTGATTGAAAGCCTCCAACACAAACAGATCTGAGGGGTTCGTCCGGTTGTTCCTGCGTCTGCTTGCCCGAAAAGACCAGCGACCATTTGCTGTGGTTTTTGACCCCCACACTGCGCTAAAGAGAGGTTCTCTCTCAGCTATTTCAACATCGGATGGTATATGAAACATTCTCGCCCTTTTTACAGGTCTCGGAGACAGTTCTTCTTCTTCCTCCCTCTCCTGCATTGAGACTGTTTCAGGGCTATCATTAAGGTGCGGGATTGCAAGCCTTAACACAGCCCAGTCGCTGTGGGTGAGAGTACACAGAGCCAATGATCCATTAAATACCTCGTCTTGATCCAATTGATACAGGCAAAGCTCTCCTGTTTCATACATGAAAATGTAACCCCAGCTACCACTCAAGGCCATATGGCTCCAAAGACCATTCTTCCTGCAGAGTGTCGAACGGGGGTCTTTGTACCCTGCAGATGTAGTATGTTGATTTGTTAGGAGCATTCAATTCACGGGATGAATGCTGGTAGACGGTCAGTGGGGTTTTGCACAGAACTGACGTACCTCTTGGCCCACCCGAGGTCTGATTTTCAACCGTGGTTGTTGAAGTTGATGTTGGATCCTCATCATCGGTAGAGTATGTTATGACGGGAATTCCGATAGGTATCTCAGATGAGGAAGTAGATGATATAGATGATGCAGTTGCTTGTTCATCATTGTCTTGGCACGCGTTGCGTTTCTCCTCCGCTTGACGATTAACCTTCTTAACTCTAGCCATTGCTGAACGGGTGTTCTTTTCCAACGAATGCTGCATGTAAAGTGCAGAGTTGTATCCCTGTATTTAAAGTAAACACTGAAGCATGCCCATTGTTTTCATTGGGTTATTCAAGGTTTAATGAGACTTACAAACACACCCCTCTATTTTTAATTGGTGCTGATGCCATACGGTCTCTGATAATACCATATTTGTCTTGTTCTATTTATAACATACACACCCCTGTGTTTTAATTGGTTCATTTAAGGACTTCCCCGTAACACCCTTAAACACACCCCTGTATTATTATTGGTCAATTTAAGGTATCGCCCCTAATGACGACAACCAATCAGCATCCACGGTTACGCCCCTCGGACACACCCTGTTGACCCCATGACCTCCCCGCCCCCATCACCCATGACCCCCCCCCCCCCTTAAGGTCAAAGGTCACCTGTCAAAACTTTGATTGAAGGGTGTATAGTCATACAAGAACCTGGTACAAATGGGACAGTTAAAAGTAAGCATAGGAAGACAATGGAAGAAACAAAAAGAAATTGGGTTGAATGTTTAGATATAGTAAAACTTAATATGAGGATAACCCCATTAGCTCAGGGTGGATTAACACCTTTTGAAATAATACATGGCAGACCTTATTATATTCCTAATCTCCAAAAATACCTAAAAGATCCACAACAAGATAGGATGTTAGCAAGCTACATGAGGAAGATATTATGGTTTAGAGACATACAAAATGTTAATAATCTGCCAAATTATGTTTCTGAAGCCCTACAGGTTCCTGGTGACGTGAAAGAAGGTGATTGGGTGCTAATTAAGACTATTAAGAAGAAAACGTGGTCTAATCCAAAGTGGGAGGGTCCATCCCAAGTGTTATTGACAACTTGTACCGCTGTGAAAATCCAAGAGGGGGCTACTTATACAAAGCACACTGTAAAGAGGTGAGCCTGTCAGTCTTTCCACCCACAGGCTGGGAGGTGATAAAGTCTGACTACAAAGGGGTTGTCGCCATCTTGTGGAGGCTTCGTCTCAACGTCAGCGAAGAAATTATCTTTCCTAGCCCTTAGGGGTGAGAGAGAGACTAACAAGTAAATCTAAAAGAAAGATGTTGTTGAAACATTTAGTTTTGTGAATCACATGTGCCCTGATTGTGTTAATAATATGCCAGACATTTCCCTAAACTCATAATCTCCTGAAATTAAAGAGGTGGATAAATGAAGATTTCCATGGAATGTTTATACAAGACATAAACTATTTGTATGAGACTAACAGCTGGTACCAATATGCAAAACAATTGTAACCAAGTCCAGGAACATTTCTGGTTGTTATGTATGCACTGAACTTCCTATATCTTCCAACCAGCCCAGGTTGACAGCTAGACCAGTACCAGCACCAAGAGATGAGTGTTTATCAGAAACAGCGTTTCTGGTGCTAGTACCAGTTTCTATGTGGTAATGCAACATTTTACAACTGTGATGTTACAGAGTTTAAACAGTTTAATGTTACAACCTCTGTGTCCAACTATGTGGAGCTTCTTGCAGGTTCCCATTTTTTCCATTGTGTCGTAGGCACCGGTTCCATCGCAGTAGGGACTATTCCAATGTCCATGTGTAACACGACTTACTATTATCCTTCCCACCAAGCTGGACCAAGGGGAAAGGTCCATGATCTAACGGGGACTTATGCAATAGATGGATTTCACTGGATGTGTGGAACTGCCATTTATTTGCAGTTGCCTCCAAGTTGGAGTGGTGCTTGTGCACCAACGGCGAAGATGCACACAGAGTGAGCGATGCTATATGCCAATTAAATTAAATTAAAAGGGGTATGCAGCAGGATATCCATCTCGGCCGAGGAAGCTTTTTTTCGTGGCTTACTTCCGGAACCGTGGTGGCAACTGTTTTTGAAAATCATGACCCCTGTCATCGCTGTGTTATTGTTTGCCTTTTTACTGTGTCTGTTGTTCTAAAACCAGGTGTTTCAGTTTTATTGTCCAACACCTGTAGAACTAGTTAGCCATGTGTGCATGTAAGCCATGATGGTAAAAGATTATCTGGCAGAGATGTTAAAAACAGAATACAGGTACAGACCAGTGCTGAATTACCATGAACATGAAGGATGATGGTTTTGACATAGAAGTGAAATTAGAAAGTCATTGGAGTGAGGATGGAATTTATTGATACAATATGATAATGAGAAATCCAGACACAATCACGACAGTAAGCAGCGAAGGGGATCTAGAGCTTATAGAGGATACAGCACTAAATGCTAAGGTAGAGATGATAGGAGAAAGGATTAGGTTACACATCTCACCTCAAGAAACTAGAGGTAACTTGTTGGGTAGAAGCAAAATTATTTCAAGAGTAGTACTTAAAAATGACCAACGTCGAATGTGTAGCCGGTACATGGATCCAGCTTATAGTTATAGTAACAGATCAGGAAAACATAAAATACAGTTTACAAGTCATAAAAACAACATGTGGTTGGCTGTCGAAGTAGATGTGGTAGCTCTTCGAATAGATAAAACATATGAGTTAAGGGTACGAAGCTACAAATGGTGGAATAACAGAGTCGCTTACGCTTTGGAAAGTTCCAGGAAAAGATAGCATATTAATCGAGGTGTTTTCCACTGTTTATGGTTACTAGTAAAACTCCCACGATTGAGACAGATGAAGAGGAACTAAATGACATAATTCTACCTTTGGTAAATACCACACCAAAATTCATTGCATCTACTGCCACAGTAAACACAATAGCAAACACTACAAACAATACAAACATTACATCCTCAGTAGCACCCACTAAAATCGCATTAAGCTTGTTACTTGTTAATTGGATAGTCACATAAATAAACTTTGATGGAATTAGGGAGACCACAATGTACATTAAAACAGGAGAACATGCTAAAAACACTATACTTGTAAATACTACAGAATTACCCATGCTCCCCATACCAGAAAACATAACTGTATCACCAAGAACGGTTAGCATTTCAAATGACACACATGCATTGGATCCAATTGATTCTGCCCTGATCACGGTTAAAACCACACTTGCACAAAATCATTCGGTACATTTTCCAAAGCCTAACCAGATAAAGTATGGATGCTCCAAAAAGGAGGGCTGCCATGACTATCAGGGAGGCCTGGATAAATTCTATATGGAGCGTTGGGATAATAAAGTAACCCCAAGGGCAATTAATAAATTCTAAGACATTAAGTGAAATGGACTGAGACCAAGGGGGGATGGATGCACTATGCCAAAGGGCAATCCAGAGCACATGGTACAGCTGGTCATGGTACACAGCAAGAGAGTTGACGAAAAGAGATTGTTTAATATGTACTGTTACCCCTGGAGCAGCTCCTATTGTCATTCCAGAGAAGTATACATCCAAAAAATGGGCACAACAACAAAGGTGCAGAAAAGGAGAGTTTACTCTCAGAGTACATGTGGTTTTGTTCTTCAAAATTACCAATGTGCGGTATCAGTTGCAGACTGCTGTATGGCTCATGAAATTCACACCAATATATAGATAACTGGAAGTCTATAGGTTTGAATCACTGTGGGCTGAATTTAACCTCAGGTCTACACAAAGTAGTCCTCCAGTAAATTACGAAGTAGATTTTGATGAAGAATACAAGTGTTTTGCAAGGGGAGGTTTTGAAGATGACAAGGGATTCATATGGGTAACACGCCAGTGAAATGTAATGTGACTTGGGTATTATCCTGGTTTAAACATGCAAACATGACACTAATCTTTGTTAAAACTCCAATATGGTATCAAAACCCAGAATTTGTAGAACAGGACTGTGACAATATCACTATGACTGTTCCAATGTTGTTCTTCCTAGGAGACCAAACACATCTGGTGGCAGATAGTTATTGGATTTCTAGGAACGACGTGTTAGTAAATACCTTACCCTTTCGATGGGTGGGTCTTTGTGCACTTGTTGGAATGAAACTACCTATAACTTTGGTGTACAAAGGAGTAAAAAGTCTGATTGGAATAGCTGAAAATAAAACAAGGGTTTGTAGAAGCTTAGGTGACTAAATGAAGGTGTATATTTGAACCTTTGAGCCATCCAAGAGGAATTCCTGACGAATTTAAAGCACAACAAGAAATCACAGCAGGATACAGGATCTATTTTACCTTGGATCACAGTTAACAAAAATGTTGAGTGGATAAATTATGTTACTATAATCAACAAAGAATGATTAATTTTACAGTTCAGGGATTTGAGGCGTGGGGTGACCAATTACATGAAAGTAGAATGGCATTGCAAATTGACATTCTTTAGATTGGGTTTTAGCTGACAAGGGGATTGCAAAACGTGTGTCACATGTTTTGCAATCAATGTTGCACATACATCCCTATGAACA
Source organism: Girardinichthys multiradiatus (assembly GCF_021462225.1). Lineage (NCBI taxonomy): Eukaryota > Metazoa > Chordata > Actinopteri > Cyprinodontiformes > Goodeidae > Girardinichthys > Girardinichthys multiradiatus. The sequence goes on along the minus strand of NC_061795.1, from coordinate 7,634,613 downwards.
CAGCCCCAAGAGGCACTTTTAATGCTATAATGGTTAGACTCCGCAAACTGAAGGCAGAAATGAAGGAGAATGCAGGCAGGAACAGCTAGCTGTGGAAGAGTCTCGATGAAATTTTAGGTGACTGGGGAGCCTTGGCAGTGAAAACAGGGTTGACTTTGCTAATTTTATTACTTGGGATCTTTCTGCTTGTTTGTTGTGTGGTGCCTATCTTAAGAAGATGGATCTTGGGAACTGTGTACCAATGGATGACTGATGATGGTAGACATCAGAAGGTCTAATACATGTGGCTGCCTGGACCTGATGGACTTGTGAGTTGTTATATATTCCAATGGGTTCATGATTAACCTGACGTTAATTAGAGTGTTAGGTTATACTGTTACTTGTTATATCCCCTAACACCAATTTATATAATTTGACTTTATTACTCATAAATGTTTTTTTTCTTTTATTTGGTTATTTACACATTTTGTTTCGTTATTTACACAGTATATGCATCCAACACTAAACATACAAGCACATAAGGCACACACATATATATATATATATATATATATATATATAAATTTACAAAGAATATTACTTTATACACTGTATTACATACGTTTTTGCAGTAATTTGTTCTACAGAGTAGAAGATATCACTATCATGTTTTGTGTTGGAAGTTTATCTTGTCTGTTGATGCATTTTGTTTTCAGTTATCCATATGTGCTTGGGAACTTGGAGCCATAATACCCAACAATCCAGAGGGACTGCCAGTGTCAAACGAGACTCTGATAAGATGGACATTGAGCCAGTTTGGACAGATCAAAAGGTGATGCCATTGATTCGTATCTAAGTCATATATTCAGTTTCTATCATAACATGAAACATACTGCTTGTAACGGTCAATATTATGTGTTTTCATGTTTTGAGTAAGGGCTGAACTGCCATTTTTGTTTAAATGTTTTCTCCTGGTTATGTTATGTTAGGTAGGTAAGCATATTGCATTTCTGTTTGAGGTTCTTTTGGTCAGCCAAAGTGTCTTCATAAGGATAGGCCTGGGTTGTTTGTTATTTTGGTCTGGGGTCACCCTGAAGCTGTGATAATTCTCTTTAACTTTATGTAAACATGTTGGAATTGTTTTTGAAGTAGTTTATAGTAATGGCAAGGGGATGTATAGAAAACGATGTTAATGTGAGAGGAAAAGGGACTAGAAGGACATGGTTTGGCAAGATACTTGTCAGGGTTTTCTGTCTGTCCAAGGAATAATCGGGAAGTTGTCATCCCAGAGACACTGGCTGTTCAGGGACCCCTCCTTTCTGTTGTGTGTGGACTCAGAGACAAATGGAGTGAGCTTGGGGACCCTGAACCAGAACTAATGCGATGGCAGAACAACAAAGTTACAAAGGACTTGCAGAGGACGCAACAAGGGACTTAACTGCTGAGTTGCCATATTTCTATGTTATAATTTCCATTTTGTGTACGTAATTGGGTTTAATCTTTGGTTGTGATCATCTGTAGGGATGTCCTAAATCATTTTAATCTGTTTATACACCCTGAGAGAATGGGGGGATGCATGTTGTGACATTCAGCTCCAGAGTTTTGACATGAACATTGTTCTCTGTTACATAAATTTTAGTAATAGGAATGGTAATTAAAATAGATGGTAATGATACTTATTAGATTCAAAATGGGGATCTCTCATTCAGATTGGCCAAGAATAGGACTTCCTTGAGTCCTCCAGACGTTTTTCCCCTGCCTTTTAGGATGGGTGTTTTTTTTCGACTGGAAAGACCTGAGCTGACCTAGGGGTCCCCTCCGACAGCACATAGATTGTGGGTCAGAAAAACAGGAACGCTTGTTTGTCCTTGGTGGGTATTAACTAGTTGGAGGCTCTCTGGGGGAGCTGTAGAGTTGTAGCTGAATTTGGTCTAATTAGGGAACAGGTTTAGTTTATCATAGTCTAACACAGTTAAAATAATGTGTGCATAGGAACTGCAAATAGGATCTTAGTTAACTAATTGAACCCCAAAATCAAAAACCTAAAACGGGAGCAATCACTCCATTGTTTTCATCAGTCAGTCATTTCTACTGCTTATTCCATAGTGGGTCACGGGCGAGCTGGTGCCTATCTCCAGCAGTCTATGGGCGAGAGGCGGGGTACACCCTGGACAGGTCGCCAGTCCATCGCAGGGCAACACACAACCATGCACACACTCATTCATACACCTAAGGGCAATTTAGAGTGACCAATTGACCTAACTGGCATGTCTTTGGACTGTGGGAGGAAGCCGGAGTACCCGGTGAGAACCCACGCATGCACGGGGAGAACATGCAAACTCCATGCAGAAAGACCCCCGGCCGGGAATTGAACCCAGGACCTTCTTGCTGCAAGACAACAGTGCTACCAACTGCACCACCGTGCAGCCCGTTATTTTCCATATACTTCATTATTTCCCACATATTTCATTTACTCTATGTATATTATATGTGTTTAAATATTGCATACCAATTGTATACACATCCCCGCTTGTTTATACACATCCCCGCTTGTACACATCCCCGCTTGTACACATCCCCGCTTGTATATGCATCCCCGCTTAGGTTTACTCTGTAAACCTAAGCGGGGATGTATAGAAGCAATTTATTCGACTGAAGTGTGTTCCTGACCTGAGACAGCATGCTCCTGGAAAGAGGCCCGTGTTGAACCTTGTCTGGCCTAATATGGGAACGGCTGTCCAATCCAGCCTTGGAATGAAGGGAGTGATAAGAGAAGGGGGATTGTTATTGTACAACTTTTTTATGTTCTGCAGATGTGATCTTGTTCCTGTATTCTTGCTAAGAGTCCAATGTTGTGTGTTCCAGAACATGTGCGTAAATGGAAATGGTAAATCGGATTGGTCAAGAGTTTAGCAAACACACCAATGTTATGAATCTACGTAAATATGCCCTGTAAGAGTTGAAGGTAGGAAATTACGGGGAATTTTTATGAAACTGTTTTGGTGCACTGTGAGCAAATAAAGTTCCCCCGTGACTGAGGGGGACTGGGAGGAGAGAGAACTCTGAGATTTGTGTTAATTGCTTTAACTCGGTAGTACGGCCGAACTCTTCTACAGTACCTGACTTGCAGTCTGAATGATCTGAATTGAATTGACTTTGTAAAGTGCCTTGAGACGACATGTGTTGTGAATTGGCGCTATATAAATAAAACTGAATTGAATTACACATAAAGCGTACAAAGTAAATATACTACATCGCCCTGAACAACAGGATGTCTTTATAGCATTTGTTTTTAGTGGCTTTAATTTTTTTAAAGAAATGAGCACACAGGCTGCATGTCAATGTGACAACATGGCGGCATGCCCACAGATATACCTTTTTGAAAATCAGTAATTTATGTGAGGTCAATGCCAACTGTGTTACGTGAAATAATAACTTATGCGATGGATGCAGCTTCTGCTTTTCCTTATTAAAGACAATCACGCCTCCACCAAGGTAATTCCTTACCCTCTAAATAAACCTGTCTAAATGTAAACATTCATTTAACACATTTAGTCAACGTAATGTTTTCTAAAAATGGTCCTCACACAGCAGTATCAGAGGTAGCATTTTCCTAATTTTCCTAAATATAAGCCCTGATCAGGACAAGAATCAGATGAAGTTTCAGTCAAACATGCGCCATGATGCTTATTCTCCTTAACTTCTTAACATTTGGTGGCTACTAGGCGCTCCTTTGCCTGGACAGCAAGGGTGAGCCACATTCTTTTCTCCCACTTTGACAGCGAAACTGACTCTGAGGAGGAAATCTCGGATGCTTTTATCTAACTTTCATGTTTATTGCTTGATATCTATCATTATGGTATTATTACAAATTTGAAATGTGTTCATTTCCACCGTTGTTTAGTTGGACTATGGAAGCCTAACTTCCTAACTTCCAGCAGGTTAGAGTTCCTGTCTCTAAACATATATTTAGAAGAGCTTCCTACGACCGCACACCTGTATCAGACTGGTAACAGGGCAGCTTGAAGCTTGAAGCCACTCAGGAGAGGCAGCAGGATTTTTGAGTTTGTTTATAATTTGTTTTTTTTTAAAAACTGTTTGCTTTCAGTACCAGAAGAAAGGACATTCCACTTCAAGGTCACGATGCAGCTATTTGGAAGATGGTCTGTTCTGATGCTAATGATTGGTATAGCAAGTCTTTTTATAACTCTTGTGTTCATTTGGGAAAAGGTACAGCAAAGATAATGTAAGGCTAATCTGAGTAATTATGCCAATAATACTCATCAGCTGATTTGAAGAGAGATTCATCACTTTTCTGATTACCATGATCATGCTGAAAATGTCTGGTGGCAACTGATGCATCAAACCGTGAGGAATTATATTGTAAGGCAAAGCAGACATGTTTGTAGATTTTCTAGTGAGACTAATTTACTACTGGAATTCTTTATGGATTTTGGGATAATAGGAATCAGTAAGATATTCAGATATAGGTACAGATATTTGTATCGCACAGGAGGGACACACACCATATTTTCTTGGGAAGACAGAAGGTTGCAAAGCTATTATATCTGTTTCATGTGCTTTAATCAACAGACATAAATTTGAGTCATGTCCAATCAGAACTGCTGCTTATACTATTTCAAGATCTTTGGTCCCAGATCCCTTTGTGTTAACTCTTAATCTTACAGCTGTACCGAATGGAAGTAAGTTGTATGACCAGGCAGGTACCAGAACCTGGGTTCTTGTTACTTTTCCTAGTAGAGATGGGTACTCATGTCCTAAGACCATGGTTTGGATGTGTGGAAATAGTTTATATCTGTATCTGCCTGCTAATTGGTCTGGAGTATGTTATCTAGCTCACTTACTACCTACAGTCACAACTTATAATTCAATCCGCCCATTATTAGAGAGGAAGGGTTCACTGTTCTGACCACGGAGCAGCAAGCTCTTAGAACATGAGTTTGCAAAGTAGAATGGCTTTGGATTGTCTGTTAGCTGAGAGGGGTGATGGTTTTGAAGAATTTTCCTTTAGTTGTTATTATCTTGTAATCAGAAGAAAGGAGTTGTAATGGAAATTCTTTTATTAAGTGCTCCAAAGTGTATGACCTTTAGGTTACCTCACTCCTCAGAACATCTGTGTTAGAGGAGGAGGCTGTAAAAGCCATTATCAGCAGTTTAATGGTTAAAACCCATGCTTTAGGGTGATATCTTAGGAAGTGCAGATGGGTCTGTTCCTAGATAACTTTGTCACCTCTGAACCCGAGAAGGGTCTGGGGTCATAAAACACAGACTCTTTGAAGTTGAGATAACACTGTCATGTTTGGTATAAATACTGTGTGTAAATGGTGTTCGTGGCTCTGCTTCACTGACCTCAGTGACAGGGTCTTCAAATGCTTAATGCCTTTGAATAAAACTTATAAAGACAAAGTCCAGATTTTCTCTTGTCGTGAGTCAACTTCATTTTATAAATTTATTTATTTTACTGCAATGTACTTTTCCTACTATCTCTTTTTTTTCATTTACAGCATTTTGAATTGTCTTGCTACTGAAATGTGCTATATAAATAAACTTGCCTTGCCTTGCGTTTACATGTTGTACATTTCTTAATTCTTTTTAACCTTTGATGAATTTATGGTTTGAAGCGTTTTCATTTATTTAATTTAGTCTAATATTTTCAAGTGTCAGAACGATGGCATGAATTTTAAATTTGCTCCTTTTTCATTAACTCGATTACAAACAAAGAAAAAACAGTGACAGAGTTATTGTTCCCTTGTTTTTATGGGGGCCCTGAGCAGTGGCTTAGTTTGCTTGTGCCTTGGGCTGACTCTGGCTCTATGGAGGGTTCTTACAATTTAAAGCAATAGAGCGTCACACAAACCCGATCTCTTCTTAAATTTAGGTGAGTTACGTTTGTTCTTTGAATGACCCTGCAAGGAAAGGCAGGTGCTGAAGATTTTCCTATTTCTTTTAAATAAAACCCATTAGATCTCCTTTTATGTTTTTAATTTTTAAAGCATTGGTCTTCTAAATGTCCGTTCAGTTGCAAATAAATCATTTGTATTGAATGCACTTTTTAGCAGAAGAGACCTTGATTTCTTGTTTCTAAAGGAGACTTGGCAGAGAGAAGGGGAGTTCATTCATCTAAATGAACTCTGTGTCATGATTCCAGCCCTTCAGCTCACCTTGACTGTGCTGATTACTCATTGCCTTCACCTGCACTGGGCTGCTCCTATTTAATCAGCTGCTCATCACCAGCTCAGTGCGAGATCGTCTGTTGCCTCTGTCACAGCTTTCAAGCCTTGATTCATGTTTCAAGAGAGTTTTTTCTGGTTATCTGATCCTGCCTGTTTTTTGACCACAGATTTCTCCCTTGTCCTTCTGCTGTTCGGAAAAGTCCTGACCTCATGTTGCTGAAACCTGCCTGTCTCTGACTCTGTCTCTGGATTACTGGACTATCCCTGCCTGAAACCCTCCAGTGCTTACCTTGGATTGTCTCCCGCTTCTGCATCTGGTTGGTGGAAATATTCTCTGTCTCCTGTTTGTTCCTGGAACCCCCAAGACCTCCTGTTGTCCACTTCCCCTTCCTCCCCGGCTGGATTTCAATTCCCTGATAAACCTCCATTCCTGTCCTTCCTGTCTGACCGCTTCAGTGGAACCTCTTCTACTCAATTATTATTATTATTTTTTATATTAAAACTTTTGGTTAACCATTCTCTTGTCTGGCTGCGTTTTGGGTTCTGGTTGAGTTGCATCATCGTTACACTCTGTCCTGATGGATGCTCAGTCTTCGGGTTACCCCGCCCCTCGTGCCGTGGAGGGGGTCTTGCGGTGGTATTCAGAGACAGTTTGACCTGTAAGATGATGAATATGCAGTCCTTTTCTTCGTTTGAATTCATGATGGTCAAAGTGGGCTCCAAAGACTCTTTCCACTGTGTGCTGGTCTATCGCCCTCCTGGCCATGCAGCTGTCTTTTTAAAGGATTTTAGCGACTTTTTATCCTCGATAATTAAGTTGGATAATGTTGTATTAATTGATTTTAACATTCATATTGATAATAGTGCTTCTAGTGAAGCATTGGAATTTTTAACATTGACTGAACGTTTAATTTTGTGCAACATGTCTCTGGTCCCACCCACCGAAAAGGCCATACGCTTGATTTAGTTTTTTCTCTTGGCCTAAATATTGCCAATCTATCTGTGGGGGATGTCCTTATAAGTGATCATTGTTGTGTTTTGTTTGATGTATTCTTTTCTCCAGATCCTAAGCCTACTTTAATTAGGTTGCAGAGGCGTATTATCTCTGACAATTCAGCTACTAGGTTTTCTTCTATATTTGATCCAAAATTGTTTGTGGAATGTCATGATGTGGACAGTTTCCTTCTTACATTTAACAGTCATTGTGAGGCCATTTTGGATCAAGTTGCTCCTGTTAGATCTAATTTGGTGACTAGGAAGACCATATGCCCTTGGATCAATGACACCATTCGGGAGCTAAAGCGTTTACGTCGTAGAACTGAGCGTTTGTGGAAGTCCCATAAACTTGAGGTCCACAGATTGCACCTTAAGGAACTTATGTCTTCTTTAAATGAAACCATTAAAAACTCTAGATCTGATTATTTTCGCCAGCTGATAATTTTGAATAAGAGGAGACCACAGGTTTTGTTTGATACCATCAGCTCCATTGTGTGTCCCACTGTTCCTGTTACCCCCATTTTTTGCAAAGCAGACAGTAATGGACTTTTATGGTTTTTTTGTCTCCAAAAGCCAGGATATTAAATTTTCCCCTCCAACTCAGTCTATGCTTAGCACTGTTGCTGTTGAGCCTGCTTGTCATAACTGCTCCTCTTTTAAGCCTGTATCTCAGGCTGATATCTAACCCTGGTAGCCAAGATGAAGCCTTCTTCTTGTCCTTCAGATGCTCTTCCTTTTGGACTATTCTTAAAATTATTTGATGTTATCGGCCCCTGGGTTACCAAGTTAATACATTTGTCATTATCTTCTGGCATATTTCCCAACTTTTTTAAGCATACCTTTGTGGAACCTCTTCTTAAAAAACCCAATTTGGACCCCACTGTGTTAGGTAATTTCCGGCCTATTTCAAAACTTCTGTTTTTGTCCAAACTTTTGGAGAAGGTGGTCTCTGAACAATTTATTGTGTTCTTAGAAAATTTTGAGATTTTTGACCACTTTCAATCTGGTTTCCGTAAGCACCATTCTACAGAAACTGCCCTGATCAAAGTTTCAAGTGACATTATGATGGCTGCGGATGCCGGGAAATGCACTGTTTTGGTCTTGCTGGACCTCTCTTCAGCATTTGACACTGTAGTTCATGAAATCCTGTTGAGAAGATTGCGTGATCTGGTTGGTCTAACAGGATCTGTACTAGCATGGTTCTCGTCTTATTTGTCCGGTAGGAGCTTTAGTGTCTCGGCTAATCAGTTTATTTCTGACTGCAGATTTGGTGTGTGGAGTGCCCCAGGGTTCTGTGTTGGGACCTATTCTATTTTTGTTACATGTTCTTCCCCTGGGCAATATTTTTAAGAGTTTGCTGATGTCTCCTATCATCTTTATGCAGATGATATCCAGCTATATTGCTCCTTTAAGCCCACTGAGATTCATAAACTGGACTCTTTAAAGAACTGCCTTGTGAAAATTAAACAGTGGCTTGGTGATAACTCTGCAGTTAAACTCCGATAAGACTGAGGTGCTGGTGATTGCTCCAGACGATGTCGTTCCTGGAATCAACCAGTATTTGGGTGACTTGAGCTCGTCTGCTAAACCAAGCCTAAGAAATCTGGGCGTGATTTTTGATAGAGAGTTGTCACTTGAGCATCATTCAAAGCAGCTCACTAGGAACTGCTTTTTCCAGCTCAGGAATATTTCGAAACTAAGAAGATTTGTTTCCAAAGATAATCTTGAGCTGATCATTCATGCTTTTGTGTCTTCTCGTTTAGACTATTGTAATAGCCTTTTTTCGTGTCTTAACAAAAAGGAGCTGTCTCGTCTGCAGCAGGTCCAAAATGCGGCGGCTAGGGTGCTGACTCGCACCAACAGAAGGGCTTATATTACCCCAATTTTAAAATCTCTCCATTGGCTTCCAGTGGTTTTTTGCTTTAATTTCAAAATCCTGGTTCTGACTTTTAGAGCTCTCCATGGTCAGGCTCCCCGATACATTAGAGCCCTGTTGTGTCCGTATATCCCTTCTCGAAGGCTAAGGTCATTGGATCAGAATCTTCTTAAGGTCCCTTACACCCGTTTTAAGACTAGAGGAGATCGTTCCTTCCAGACCGTTGCGCCAAAGCTTTGGAACAATCTCACGCTCTCGTTACGTTCTCTTGATTCTGTGGAAGTTTTTAAGAGCAAACTTAAAACCTATCTCTTTTGCAAATCTTTTTAACAGTTCCAGTGCGTTGGATGTAGTTATGCTACTATAGGCTTGTGACTATTATATTTACCACTACCCTCATAGTGATGGTTTTTATTACATTTTTTGTGCCTTTATTGTTTTATCTTAATGTATAATTGTGCACTTCTGTAAAGCACCTTGTGACATTTAATGTCTGTGAAAGGCGCTATATAAATAAACTTTTATTTACTTACTTACTTTACTTAAATATATAAACTTCAGAAGAAATAAAATAAAGATGAAGGAACAGTAAGTATATGCATGTGTATGTACAGGCATTTTTATATACAAAGAAAAATAAAAAAAGACAGGTTGTTATAGTGCAAATATTCTTATTTTATTTCACATAGTGATAAGAAGAGCCTGAATGACACGGAAACTCATGTATTTGATGTTTGTTGAGTAGCGTAAATGATGGAGCTATGATAGTTGGTGATGTAGTCTGAGGAGCATCAAAAATCTACCTCCAAAGTGATGAAAGCATTGCGGTAAAAAAGACCCCCAAAAAACCGAAAAAATGCTGAGATTCATGTCTGAGGTCTGAGATATCAGGTTGGAATCATTTGGTCTCCAAAATATATTGATTCATTTATCAATAAAAACAAGAAATACATCTAAATAGAAACAAAAATACATACCTTTGCCTTCATACCTTAGTCCTAAACCTAACCATTAACCCACTTCACTCTGTGTGGACCTGGCAAAATGTCCATACAGTGGTGGTGTTCCATCAGGGATTGATCCACACAACGTTATATATACATGCACGTACGCACACACACTGCTGACTCATCTGTTTGTGCGATTCCTCCTCCAAACCTTCCAAACTCAATATGGAGCCTCTAACACAATTATCTAAGATGTGGATCCTGACAGCAGCACCTGATCAAAGCTTTGGTGACGCTTCAAACCATTTTCCGGAAAGCAGATGGGACACTGCAGCTTTTCTCAGAGTGCTGATGCTGCTGTTCCACTGTTTCACTCTGCTTCGCAGCTGGAGAAACACTTATGCTCACCTGTATTATCCAACACCTTGCACAAATCTTGTTTTGTGTGTCTGACGTGTTTGTGAAGTGATGATCAGCGACCTGCTCTCCCACTGAGGACGCCGTTCTGAGTCCAGCAGAATTACATGCCGCTGCAAAGAACGCTCCAGTCAGCAGGGAGAGACTCAGCTGAGGGCTTAAAGCTGTAAAAAAAAAAATCACATCCAGCAGCTTCCAGCTATCCCCATTGAGTCAAATACAGTTGTGACTCCACGGGTTTGTACAATCACAGGAAAACCTAAATAGCAACACAGCTAAACTATTCTGAGTTACAAAACAAGCTACAAGCTCACAGTGTTTAATAAAAGACCAGCTGAGCATTAACATTACTTTTCAAATAAAAATGTGACATCTGACAGTCAGCCAAAAGACTGATTCTTTATCTCAATTTCAAATACCTGCCATCAAAACATAAGAGAGGAATGGGGAGGAACACTACATTCATTTAGAGACCCCAAACATTTGAAAGATATTATAAAAATGTAGGATTTTGCAGTGAACCATCACCATGGCAACAAATCTGCACCATCTGTCAGCAGAGGCACAGATACATCAGAACTGAGTGCATCAAGTTTTATAGCATAGTTCTATATTTAGAAAATTGGAAAAAGGTTCATTTAAGTTAAGAAAATTTTGTTTGTTCTCATTTGTTCCCGATGATGATTAGACAGAGAGCAAAAACAGTTCCACATTCAAACTACAGATCATCTTCTTATGGGAATAATCATTCTTCTGGTTAAGAAATGTTATAGAAATGGAAAAACTTCATTAATCTTTCACTGGGTCTCAATTATCCAAAACTGTTGCAAATTTTAGGTTCAACAATGAGCTCAGTTCTCCATGTGATTTATCGAAGTTTTTAAAAGAATTCCTCAATCTGAAATTAATGAGACCTGTATTCTAGTTGTGAAAACACAAGAAAGAGCATTTTCCATGATTTGTCAGCATTAGATTGAGGAAAAAAAGGCAAAGACTCTTAAGAAGATAAATATTTTATGGCTGTGTGTGTTTGTGTATATATGGGGACAGCAGGGGGTACAGGAGGTTGGGACTTGCTCAGGGCGGCATTCATGCAAGAACTGCTACTGCACTCATACAGCCTGTACCCACACATGTGAATTCTTGTTTGTGCATGTGTGGCACAACTAAAAATGTTTTGTAGTAATCAATTCAGATGGTTACCATAGCTATACCCCTTCAGGGGGCTTGTGGCAACAGTTGGTTGCTTACTGGACAAGATTCTTTTGATCTCATGTCCCATCATCAAAATAATAGGCTTCACTTGTTGTCCTTTGACTGTTCAAAATGTTTCTTGTCATTCTCCTGGACATTTTTCTCCCACTCTGGATTTCTTACTAAGTCAATTTAGTCACTATCAAATTTAATGCTACCTTCCTATTTAGTAGTTGCCACTGAACTCATTGTTTATCAACATAAATGTTCTCTGAGTCCTTATTGTCATGAATCTGCCTCAAGCTACAACACAGCAAAGGTGGTATACGTATACCACTAATGCCTAATGACTATTTAACACAACCCAAGGATTATATATAAATCACTTTGCAAACATCTAGTTGTCTGAATCCTGACTGACTTAGCTAATTTTTATATTAAACACTTGTATTATATTTATTGTTCATATTATATTGTTCAATATTATTTATAGTGATAATCTCTACCTGTTTAGAATCAATCTGAAATAAAAAACAACAATTATTTATGATTGGAAATAAATTCAGGCAGTAAATGAGAGATGGGTAATTATATTTCATGCTGTAGGGTGAATATATCACACATAGTAGGGAGCTGCTGAAAAACGGACCCATCGAACAACATGTGATAACAAGCACAACAAGGTTGAAAAAGAGTTAAACTGGTTAAACAGTTGGTTCGTTCTATAGCGTTTATTTCCAGTTTCATTATTAATTATTATTTGCCTTTTATTGCCTTAAATATTTTCATTATTTAAGGCATGTTTACTGATTAGCTGGTAAGTGAAAACTATTATCAATAAAACAGAAAAAGAACTACAAAACCAGACAGTATGAGACTGCGTGTCTACAGGTGGACGAATTGATGGGACACAGGAGGACATGGAGACTACCAAGAAAACAGAGAGAAATGCTGAACAGGTGACAGAGACAGCGTTTTTTAGAGAAAGAAGAAAAAGCTGAGCATCAACCAGAAGAAAATATTCAAGACCACTGGTTGGTTAACAAAATGCTAAAAACACAAACACACAGGAGGATTTCTTGAGCAGGCTGTTTGTTTCATTGCTAAGAGAAGGTGACATATTGCAGTCTGCTCTAAGATAAAGTGTTTATAAAGTGATTCATCATAGGTTGTATTATTCAAAAAGCCATGGTGTCAATTATATCACCGTAATTGTATTTTCTTTGTTCATTTAATATTTAACTCCTGCCTCTTTAAAGGTCTCTGAAGGCCGCTGCTCTGTACGAAGCAGAACATAAAGATGCAATAATGTTCTGTCTGAAAATGTTTACTTCAAAACTTTACTAAATGGAGCAGGTTTGTCTTCCATATTTTGCTTCAGTCTCCACCACGGTGTACACTTAGTGTAATGTAGACCTGTTAAATCATTGTTTTTTAATGACCTACTGTTTTAGCTGATCCTAACTTGAAATTAATCTCACTACTTGTGACTCTGAAATTATTCTAAATATATTCAGCAAAAATTCTGAAAAAGCTGAGAACACAAAGGTAGATGACAGATATTGTTACCGTTAACGGTTTCACAAATCACAGACTTTATGTTCGGGTACGTTATGGTTCTAGTGGCAAACAGTGACTCAGTATTGTGGTGCATGCTCTTTGTGCTCAAAAGTGACATTTTCTGAGTAGGGAGAGTGGAGCTTGCCCTTTATTTGCTGAGCACATAGCATGTAGTGAAAGTTGTTCAGATAAAATGTGTTTGGTTACCAACTTTTACCCACCTGGTGTGAGTCTTTGTCTTTCTCACAGTCCGTCTGCCCAGACAAATCTCATTTCAAATTAGGAATGTGGTTGTGCGACACAGAAACATTGTTTTACATAGGGCTGTCTGTGATTGGTCAATCTAAACACAGTGATAGTTTTTCTGATCTTTCTCATTTGATGGGCAGCTCTCCTCACCCATATGATCATTGTATCTGTCACTAGGTGATGCACAAATTCAATTCAATTCAAAAATACTTTATTAATCCCAAAGGGAAATTAAATGTTGTTGTAGCTCATATTATGCAGATTTCTTCAAAGAGCCGTTGTAGATGCTGATGGCTGTAGGCAGGAAGGATCTCCTGTAGAGGTCTGTCGAAGACACTCTGTTATTGTAGGACAGTCTCATGAAGAGGATTCTCAGGGTTCTCCATAATGTTCTTCATTTTAGAAAGAATCCTTCTTTGCACAATGATATCCAATGGTTCCAGAAGACTCCCAAGAACAGAGCCAGCCTTCTTTATCAGCTTGTTGAGCTTTCTTAAATCCGTGGCTCTGATGCTGCTTCCCCAGCAGATGATGGTAGAAGAGACCACGCTCTCTACAACAGACTTATAGAAGATATGCAGCATCTTGCTGCAAACACTGAAGGACCTAAGCTTCCTAAAGAAGTACAGTCTGCTCTGTCCCTTCTTGTAGATGGCTTCACAGTTTCATCTCCACTCCAGTCTGTTGTCCAGGTGAACACCGAGGTATTTATACTCCTCCATCACCTCCACTTCTTCTCCCATGTTTTAGTCATGTTCAAGATAAGATGATTGTTTCCACACCATGCCACAAAGCGGTCCACCACCTTCCTGTACTCTCGCTTCTTGTCCATCTCTGATCCACCATACGACTACAAAATCATCAGAGTATTTCTGCAGGTGACAGGAGTCTGTCTTGTACTGGATGTCTGAGGTGTACAGTGTGAAAAGTGAGATGGTGAGAGTACAGTCCCCTGTGGTTCTCCTGTGCTGCTGACTACCTGGTTAGACACACAACCCTTCAGTCTCACAAACTGTCGTCTCTTTGTCAGGTAGTCTTTAATCTAGGAGATTGTTGAGGCCTCCACCCGAGTCTTCTGGAGTTTCTGACAAAGCAAATAAGGTTGGATTGTATTAAATGCACTGGAGAAATAAAATAAAATGATCCTCACAGTGCTTCTGGCTTTGTCCAGATGACAGTGGGTTTGTTGAAGCAGGTGTATAATGGCATCTTCAACTCCAACTCCACAGCATTGAGCAAAATTAAGGGGGTCCTGATAGTTTATCGTTTGCTTACTCAGGTGGGCCAACAGGAGTCTCACTAGGACCTTCATGATGTGGGATATCAGGGCAACAGGTCTATAGTCATTTAGGACCGATGGGTGAGATTTCTTTAGTACCGGAACAAGACAGGAGGTCTTCCACAACACTGGAACCTTCTTCTGGGCCAGGCTAAGATTGAAAAGGTGCTGCAGAATCCCACAGAACTGCTTTGCACAGCCCTTCAGGACTCTAGCACTGACACCATCTGGACCTGCAGCCTTATTCCGATTCAGTCTCTCCAGTTGCATCTTCACCTGACTTCTTGAGACACACAAGTGGAAGGGGAAGGCAAAGGGAGCACCACCATCTTCTGATTTGGTTGAAGGCAAGCATGTAGAAGCAGAAGGGTACATGGCTGACATGGAAGATAAAACATTTGAGATGTGACAGAGATGCTGTGGGTCAAAGAAGGGTGGGAGGTCTGTTTGGCTGTGAGCAGGAGAGGAGGATGCTGAGTTTGTTTCTGAACTGAACATCTTAATCAATGTGTTCAGTTCATTGGCTCTGTCCAGACCTCCATTGGTCTGATCATCCTTCTGCTTGAAACCTGTGATCTTCTTCATCCCTGATCACACATCTCTGATATTGTTTTGCTGGAGCTTGCTCTCTTGCTTCTTCTTGTATACCTCCTTGCTGTCTCTTATCTCGTGTCTTATAAAAAGACACAACTGGCGCTATCTACTGTCTGTCCCAAAAGACATGCACAATTGATGTCCAAACAGCTGGAGATTTATTTCCCAGACACTGAGCTCAACACCCACATGGATGTTAACCCCATCTTCACCAGACTAAGATCTGAGCATGAACATTACTTCAGAGGTGAGCAGGGTCCACGCTTCCTGAACCCTACTGTAGCCATTGATGCAGATATGTGTCCCCAGATTGCATGGATACCCCTGCAGAAGGAGAACACCCTCAGTGCCTAGTGAAAGAATGACAGTAAATTGACCTGTCTGGATTCCATAGTGGAAGCATGCAAAATAAATGACCTGGACAGGTACGAAGGTCCAGGGAAAAACTATTCTGGAACCCATAATCAAAACTTCACTTGAGTCCACAGAACAGGGCAATGCAAGAAGTACTTGTTCTCTTACTTTAAAATAAGAGTCTCAGACAGATAAAACAAATTTGAAGTAATGGTCATATGTGGTGCTCATAATTATATCTAAGAGTTATTTCACCAAAGAAGGTCCTGCTGATCTCAACTGGACAGCATTTTCTGAGACACATCTCACTTTAGAATTAATGTAGTGTTTTGATATGGCAATATCTCATGGTGCCAAATCTTGCTTCATACCTGTTAATCAGTCTAAACAGTTTAGTGCAGAGGTCACGTATTAGCAGACCAGGGTCTGGATTCGGACCCAACCTGATTTTAAACATGTATATATTACTGCATGTTGTCCAACAGTGTGTAACTGTTCTATGTTCTCATATTAACACACATCTTGTGTTATAATGGTATAGCCCTGTGGAGCATCTGGCCCCAGGCTGCACGTGATGCAAGTCAGGCAATGACCTGCTTCAGTCAGCACTGCAGCTGCTACCCTAATCACAAAGCATTTTCTCATTAACTATGTATATATAAACATTTTATTCCTGCCATCTGCTGTGTCTTACTTTAGAACAGGCGCGACGGACAGCTATGTAGGTCAGCGACATTCTGGTCCAAACTCCAAGCCAGCTGGTGGAAGTGATGCGCCACATCGTTGTATGCCAACCGCCAGAAAACGACAAAGAAGAAGCTATGCGGGTCCTTTAAAGCGGGTTGCTAAGTTACTAGCTTGGGAGCTCACGCTTACTGATAGTACAATGACTTGGTGGTGCACAGATGAGTGAGTAAAAGATGATGGCTTCATCAAAAATATGTAACGTGGACTACGAAAATCACACATTTATAGATGAATAGACAGAAACATACATCTCTTACAGCACAACAGTGGGCATATGAGTGTTCACTCTGAGTACAGTGGATTTTGGGAAAACACAAAAAGGCTTTCACTGACTGGGAAATGGTCAAAGAGTGCCTGGAAGCTGTGGCAGAAACACTTTAAGATGGAAAAGAAGGACAACAACTTAAGGAAAAGGTGAAGCAAATTGCCCTGCCTGTCAGAAGCACAACAAGGAGAGCAGAATTATATCAAGTTGCACACACCCAGCTCGATTGTGTCATTCAAAGTGGGTTTATTATTGATACTTAAATTGGATTGCTCTTTTCTGTTCAGCATATAATTTCACGGGTATATGAATAATTGATCAGTAGTTTTAAAAAACTCTACTGTTAATAAATAAATGTTAAATAAAGATGAAAGAAAATATTTTTGTCTCTAAAGTGTCTAAAGTGTTTGGATGAGGGAGGGAGTGGACCTCCTGCTATTTTAACTGGGAACCCCTGGTTTAGTGTCTAGAGTCATCTCCTACTGATGGGTGATACAGAAACATGTTACCCTCAGTGCAGCAGGTGGATGTAAGTGAATCTGCAAACACACTTAGGCGAAGACCTTTGGATATGATCCTTAGTCAAAAAGGGCAAAGAAAAACACCAAGGACACACTGGATTTCTGCATAAGGTGCAGAGATGGACAACACAAGACTGGTGTAAAGGTGTTTTTTCTAAAAAAAATCCTCCCTTTGATTGATCATGTTTCCAAAGGAGAAAATGTGAGAGGTCCCATTGGTTCTGTGTGGAGCTAACAGTGAAACATCCTGATACAACACATGGCAAGAAAACTCCACAGATTAACCCCATTTTCCAAACTGGGAATATTGCCAAAATCAGATCTTTCATCTCTTCCTCTGATATACATAATTTCATTCATGCCTTTGTGTCTTGCCATTTTGATTACTGAAAGTCTTTTGTTGCTCTTTTGTTGAATTAACTTTAAAATCTTATTGTTTGTTGTTATATCTTTGAACGGTCTTGACCCTGTGTATCTTTTTGAGCTTCTCACTCCTTACGACCCTTCTAGAACTCTAAGCTCATCAAACCAACTGTTGTTTTCTCTTCCTAGAGCCAGGGATGCACAGTAGGGTGTTCATGGCAAGGGCTCTTCTTTCTGAGATGCTCCCACTTGATATTAGACTGGCTTCCTCCATGTCCTCTCTTAAAACTCTCCTTATGACATATTTGTATAAATCAGCTTTTATTCACTGAGATCGGTCTTATTCTTTTTACGTCTGCTTTTTATACTGCTTTGTAATTTATTGCATGTACTGTATATTTATTGTATTTATGAATAGTATGTATTTTATCTATGTGAAGCTTTCTAACTTTGTTTTAGAAAAGTGCTATATAAATAAAGTTTATTATTATTATTATCTAACACTAATAATAGATTTTATTATTTGATGTTTATACAGAAACCGAATCTTACAGTCCCGAAGTAACAAAGCCTGATTTCTGTGTCAATGGACAGGATTCTGTTTTACCTTCATTGATTCAACATATCTTATCTATCTGAATGGAACATATTTCTCATATTTGAATAAACACTGGTAGATACTTTCTTGTATTGGCTAACATTTAAAAACAACTAGTTATGTTCATTATTGTGCCAAGATGCTGAACAGCTGTGACAAAACACTCTCTCTGGTTCTTTGGGGTTTAAAGTTTTAGTCTAGCTGTTGTTTTCAGCAAAGTTTCTTAGCAAACGGGTAGTGGTGCTATGGGTACCTGGTTCTTACAGTATTGCTGTTATTATATGTTGGTGGTTAAACATGAATGAACATGTGTCGCAATGAGGAAAGCTGCTTTAAGAAACCTCCAGTCAGTAGTGATGTCAGCCACACCAGGTCTTTACCACTGTGGTTCTTCATGTCATGCATTTTAATGAATTACATTATGAGTGATTTCTGTCCCTGCGTTGTCGCTACTCTACTTTCTATGGCTAAACTTGACAAAAGCTGGACAGAAACACACTCCTCATACTCTGTGTCACCAACGCTGACCAGGTTAGTTACGTGCACTCACACTCAGGTGAACACACGCTCCCAACAGGATGCTGATAAAAACCTGGAAAGCAGGCAAAGATATCTGTGGTTTTTAAAAGCGCTGAATTTTGTTTTGATGTCAGCATTTTCTCTTCTGTGAGCAGCAGCAGGGCTAACTCTTCTACTCCTGGTACATATGGCGAAGATACAAGTACACAAAATAGCCCAAGTGTTTTATGCCCTGCCCCTGACACGCAGCTAAGGTCCAGTTACCACAAAATAAAAGGTTTTGAGCTGGCTTGGCTGTCATGCTTTTATGTGTGGTTTGACTGCAGTATTTTTGAAACCTCCTTAACATATAGTTCATGTCATTCAGCTGTGAGGATGGAGAGAAAGAAGAGAAGAAAAAGAATCAGGACAGACAGGTCAAGGGTTGGTCTAATATTAGGTGGAAGTGCAGGAACAACCACATAATACCAAGTGATTCATTTTTAAATAGTATTTATATTGATAAACTGCATTAGCAAAATGTGTAATTTATTTAAAGCTATTAAATAATGCTTGTTTGACCATATGACTGAGCGGAGAAGAACACGGGCAAGGTGTGAAGGAAACAGACATTAGGTCAGTGATGGCATCTGCTATAGAGGAGACCAGTGATGACATCAGGTGAGGCCACAAAATCTAGATGCCCAGTATGGTTTTAATTTCTGCTGACCACAGATTCGCTGTCATTTTGGGAAAATTAGTGCAGACAGACATGGCAAGTCAATCATTAAAGAGGAGAATGTGGAACAGAGAGGTGCAGATGAGGGAGAGGAACAGATAGATCCAAATGATGAAGAGGGAGAGAAACAGAGAGGTGTAGAGGAGAGGGGTGGAGCAAGGTCTTAGTCAGAAGATTCATCTGATTTGCCTTCACCACACAAAATGGGGGACTCATTGAGGCAGTACATGGTTGAGAATGGCCCACAGAAATGTTCTGATAAACCACATGCAAGATTAGATAAGAGGAAAAGGTGTTTTTCCAGAGCATACCATTTTCGTTCAATGGAGAGAAAGTGGAACGACATTGGTTACTGTACTCCAAACGTACTACAGAGTCTATTGTTTTGCAAGTAAGCTTTTTGGTGAAGCTAGAGTTGCTGACACATGGCTTGTGGTGGGTTATAATATCTGGCAGTGTCTTCCAAAATCCTTGAAGCACCATGAAATCAGTGGTCATCACATAAATGTTTATCTGATGTAGAAAAGAATTGGGGTCCCGCTTAACAACTAGGTGAAATTATTCATAACGAATTGTAGAGAGCCATGGCCGCTGAAAAGACACACTGGAGAAGTGTGTTGACTCGAGTGATCAAGTGCATACTCTTCCTCCAGAAAGAAACTTGCCATTGAGGGGAAAAAAAGCACAGCTGGGAAATCCTAAAAGTGGATTTTCCTAGGTATACTTGAGCTCATAGCACGAAATCAAATAATTAGATCATTAACGGGAGCCTGTAGAATTTGATTCAGTCTGAGGAGCTAATTCAGCTGGGGGATTCAGGTATGTTGGACCAGGAGCCCGTGGATGACTGGAGTTTGACACACCTTCTAAAGGTGGTTTATTAACAGAGGTTCTCATTCTTCCTGATCATTAGCATAAGACCCCATGACAAGCAGAACCTGGCTGTTGCTTACAACCCTAGTTACAATTTAGATTTAGATTTAAAAAAAGTTGGAATTACTTTCAGTATTTTCTTTCACATTTATCTGCTTTGAATTATTCTAATTTTTTCTAGATCTAAAGTTGTTCGCTTCCAATACACAGTGTGGGTCACATGATCTTTTTATTTATATTGACACATAAAACCTTACAGCTGAAAGACTGTACAGTAAATTTGGTGTTTAACACTGTCATGTTTATGTTCCTTGAGACAGTAGGAGCTTTTTTCTCTAGGTGTAAGATTACAAGAGTCTGTGTGTCTTCAATTACACAGAAAGTATGGTTGGAAATGTGGGCGATTGAAGGACAAAAGGAAGTAGAAGGTTAAATGTTTAAAGAAAAAAGGAAAACGATGAACTAGTTGACCTGTGTCCTACCTGTACACTTCTTTGGGCTGCCAGGTTTCTTGCCATGCATCCCCAGCTTACAGCCAAAGTTTTCCTCCCAGAACTCAGCAAACCACACATTCCTCCGGTTGTTGGACAAAGATCGGCTCTTGAAGTAACGATCAAAAGCTGCCCAAAGAGACAAAACATTATTTCAGTCACAGCCTCAGTAAAGTCTGTTCCTGTGCTGATTGGTTTCCTGTCTCACCATCCACAGACGTCCTCTTTGGGAGGATGGTGATAGCTCCTTCAGCCACCTGCTCCTGCTGGACCACTGGAGAAATCTTAGAGCCCCAGCTGTCAGAGCCCACCCACAGAAAGTGTCCTGTTAAGTTGTTGCGTTTTGCTGCATCCAGGATTCGTCTGTCAGAGTCACAGACAAGATATAATACAGAGATCAGAAAGTCGTTTTTTTGTAGGAAGATACCAATGTAGAATCACAGAAATAATAAAATACACCTTTCCTCAATTTAAGGGTTTTACGCTTCAGAATATTAAACCATCTGGTTGTTACCAGGTTCTACAATGATTCAAAAAGCACAAAATGGATTCCAGACTCTCATTACTTATTAAACAAAAACAAAACCAGAATATAATAGTTGAGCTTGAAAAAGTATGTACACCATGCTATTCTTTTACTACATGTAATGTTTAGGTGGCCAAGTGTTGCAAATTTAAAGGCTTATCAGCACATGTGACCACTTCTGCAAACGCAAGAGTCTTGGCAGTTTGCTTCTTTCTAGTGTGAAGATGTTAGTTAACTCAATGCTAAAGAAGAAGGGCATCAGCAATGACCTTAGAGAAGCAACTGTTCCTCTACATCAATCTGGGAAGGGTTATAAGGACATTTCCAAACAACAACACCAAGGGTTAGGGTTAGGGTTTACACCATGGTTACACCTCAGCTACTCATGGAAAAGAGGAACATGTTCAGACAAGCCACAGCAGATATGGAACTGCAGCTACTGAAAGAAATAGCACAAAGAGGATAGCCAGATGAACAATGTGTAGTTCCAAAAGAAATTCAGCCCCACTGGACTTCCAGGCATGGCTGCACAGTGGCACAGTTGGTAGTACTCTTGCCTTGCAGCAAGAAGGTCCTGGGTTCGACTCTCTGCCGGGGTTCTTTCTGCATGGAGTTTGCATGTTCTCCCCGTGCATGCATGGGTTCTCACCAGGTACTCTAGCTTCCTCCCACAGTCCAAAGACCTGCCTGTTAGGTTAACTGGTCACTCTAAATTGTCCTTAGGTGTGCGCACCTTAGGTGTGTGAATGAGTGTGTGCATGGTTGTTTGTGTGTTGCGCCGCGATGGACTGGCGACCTGTCCATTGTGTACCCTGCCTCCCGCTCATAGACTGCTGGAGATAGGCACCAGCTTCCCTGCGACCCACTATGGAAGAAGTGGTGTAGAAAATGACTGACTGGACTTCCAGGGATAAGATAACCTACACATCTGGACCAATGTTAAAGGGAACAAACATCATTGTCCCATAACAGTTGAGAAAAGAAAAGCTTGTCAAAATCCATCAATCACACTTGGGAATGGTTAAGTGCAAAGAGAGTGCAAGAGATGGCCATTAAAAAATATTTATTTTTTGTGTTGTTCCTCAGTTCAGGAATTACCCTCATTTTCTGAAGTGATGGACCCGTTCTCAGTCAGTTGACAAATTTAAGCTCATACAGTGCATGAAATATCTGGAGACAAATTGAGGAAACCTTGGAGACCTAAAAATGTTCAGGCCCAGTCTGTGTCCGAGGCCGAATGTTTCACTCCTCCCACAATAATTCTGTGTGAATGCAAATAAGAGTGCACTGACTATGTACCACCTGAAGTGTTTCAGTGGAAAAGGCTGGCCAATAATCACTTTGAAAGGGGTTCCAGATTCAAGGGATTTTAGTGTCAAGTTGAAAATTTTGCTTAACACTGAGGGAAAGACCATGAAAGAAGCTACTCCCAAAGTTAAATCCACTGAGTCTATCTTGCAAGCTGTTGGTGACGTCTTGGAAGAAACTTGTAAGCCACAGTCGGAAGGTTGTTACCGGGGGTTGCGCCTCTTCTCAGGGAACCTGCCAGTCCCATCCAGTGAGGAGCCATTTGACCCCTGGCTAGAGCAGGCATGGCTCATTGTGGAAGAGAGTAAATATAGGGAAAGGGAGAAAAGGTGCAGAAAAATGGAAAGCTTAAAGTGGCCTACTCTGGAAATAGCATAGTCAGTTAGAGGTACTGACCCGGAAGCAAACCCCACCAAGTACCTTGAACCCCTAGAGAGTACACTTGGAAGTGCTAAGTCTGGAGATGACCTCTACTTTTCTTTCCACTTAATGCAGCAACAGCCCACAGAAAAGCTGTCCGATTTCTTACGATGCCTGGAAAGAGCTCTGTCTAAAGTTGTACAGAGAGGTGGATTTATGGCTGACTAGAAAGACAAAATCCCAGTGAAACAAATTCTGAGAGTCGCCATTGATTCAGATCTAACTCTAATCCAGTTACAGTTACGAGAAAGAAAGGGGACACAAGATCCTACAGCTTCAAAGCGAAATCCGTAGGGATAAAGAATATAAGGCTTCAAGAAGAAAGCTAAATACCTCTGTTAATCCAATTCAGGCAAAGCCATCAGCAGGTGCCAGCCAAGTAGCGTTAAACCGACTCCAAGCAGAGGTCAAAGAGCTCAAGTTAGCTTCATGCATGATAAGCCCCCAAGAGGTCAAAGAAAAAATTACCATGCTCTATCAGCGTCAATGGTGCCATCAAGTGAACATAGGGGTGACACGGAACTTGCTGCATTAAAGAAGCAAGTCAAAAGACTACAACAGCAGGTGGCACAGAAAGATGTTAGCTAGTAAAACTTGGCAAAACCGACCACAGTAACAGTGGTGGACGCTAAGTCAATAAACACATCCAACAGATGATAGCTACCTCTATTGTGGCTATGTAGTGGTTGATTTCCAGTGTCCTGCTGAAATTACTGGTATTAGCCACACAGTAACTGTGCTATCTCTGATTTGCCCAAGTCCAAATACAGAACAGATCCTGTTATTAAATATAACACCAGCCATGTACGCAACCTGGTAAAGCAATGCAGAAGAAAGGGCTTGGATATCACCAAACCCCTTGGTATTCAATTGGATAGAGAACAAAACCCCCAGTTTAGTGGTTCAGTGTCCCTAGCCTCAAATGATGATGAGGTAGGCAGTGTGATATGGAAAGGTCCAAGTCCTTTACTTCTGCCTCCTGGAATAGACCTGGAAGTGTCCTGTAAAGTTGACTTCAAGCAAAAGGTTGACAAAGGAATCCTCGTGAAGAACTTTTCTTCATTAGCCCCCCTGCCAGGTGATGTGCTACTACAGCCAATGGTGGTTCCCGCCAATGCAGTGCAAGTCAAAAACTTGAGGATCCTAGTCTATAATCAGTCCACCAAAGAAACCATCATTCCTGTGGGGACAGTTGTGGGCCATCTATCACAACGAAAGTGTCCTCGCTATGCCCCCTCAATAGTCTGAATTCTCCAAGTTGGACAGCAATCAGATCAACTTTTGCAGTTCCCCAAAAGCTGTCTAAGCCTTCCCATGATTTTTCAGTCCATGAGTGGGATATTGGCCTTGCCAAGGATGTGGAGCGCACTATCCGCCTGTCTAACCCCAGACCTTTTTGTCAAAGATCATGGCGACTTGCTCATGCAGTGGATGTGAGAAAGCATCTACAAGAATTACTGTGTGCTGGCATCTTCAAGGATACCCTTGGTCCCTATGTCTCGCTGAGTCATAGTTCGCAAAAAAAGTGGAGCGATAAGGACAGTGTGTGACTGGTATACAACCCCCTGCACTGGACTCCCTGTTTGACTCCCTGACTGCAACTGCATAGTGGCTACTATCAGATTGCCATGGCAGAGGAGGACAAGGAGAAGACAGGGTTCATTTGCCCACTTGGCTTCTTCCCGTTTGAAAGAATCTCACAAGATTTTGAGCCACACATAAAAGACGAATCTGTCATACGCAAGTCTCCTGTCCAGAAGGCTGTCCCGCTTTACCAAATTTCAAGTAGTGGTGTTATAGATTTGGTGTGCATCGATTTTCTCTCCATATAGGCAGATTCCCGAGGCATGAGAAATGTATTAGTGGTCACTGACCATTTCACACGTTATGCTCAGGCATTCCCCACCAAGAACCAAGCCGCTAAGACAGGGGCTAGGATCTTAGTGGACAAATATTTTCTTCACTATGGTCTGCGTGATAGCATTCATTCTGATCAAGGGTGCGATTTTGAAAGTTGTTTGATTAAAGGCTTATCCTGTCATGGAGTGACATTTTTGGACTTTATGGTTTCTTTTGCTAGTCCTTAGATCTTAGGTTGTTGTGCTACCTCCAGTTCTCAGTTTCCTTTAGTTCATGTTTATTCTTGATTCTGTTTTATCTTGGTCAGTAGTTTTCGTTTAGGTCAGTTTCACTGTTTTGTTAATCAGTCCCTTTCCTCATGTCTTAGTCTTATTAGGTTCACCTGCTCCCTCTGTCTCCCTGCATCCATGTCACACCTGTTCCCTGTTGCTTTGATTACCTGCCTTTTGTTCCCCTCTCTGTGCTCTGTGTATATTAGTTGCTCTGTTTGCTTAGTTCCTCGCTGGTTCGTTCTGTTACTACCCCGTTCCCTACCATGTCTATGCTTTGTCTATGCTTCGTTTGGAAACTATGCTACATTTTTGCTACGTTTTTGCCTTAAGTGACCTGCAGAGTTCATGTAAGTTTTGGACTGTACTTATGATTCATCCCTGCAGTGTTTTTGTTACGTTTTGGATTATTTTTGAATAAACAAGGAAGTACTATGATGCGGCTACCGAGCTCTTGTCTGCGCTTTGGTCCGACCCACAGTCCGCCCCCGACATTACGAACCAGCCAACAGATGGACCAAGCAGACAATGAGAGGATTACTTTGTTTGAGTACTTCCGACGTGCCACGGAGAAGAGCGCACGTCAGGATCAGGAGGAGAGAGAGCAGCGGTCACCGTTTTGGGGCACAAGACTGGCTAGGCCTCTTCCGGGTACCGGTCCGCTGCGTCACAGACCCTCTCCTCATCCCCGGAGTAAGTCTCTAGCTCAAGTCTACTTTTCCTCCTCGTTTTTGGAGCCAGAGTTGCCTGCAGCGCACTCTCCCAGTTCGGAGCCTGCCCCATCTCGTCGGAGATGTCGCCGGCGCCGCAAGCAGTCCGCAGCAGCAGCAACGCCTGAGCTTGTCATGTCCACTGCTGCAGCAACAGTAGCGCCTGAGCTCTTCACGTCCACAGCAGCAGCTGCAGCAGCAGCAACGCCTGAGTTCGTCACGTCCGCAGCAGCAGCAACGCCTGAGCTCGTCACGTCCGCAGCTGCAGCAATGCCTGAGCTCGTCACGTCCACAGCTGCAGCAACGCCTGAGCTCGTCACGTCCGCAGCAGCAGCGACGCCTGAACTTGTGACGTCCACAGCTGCAGCAACAGCAGCGCCTGAGCTTGCCACGTCCGCAGCAGTAGCAAAAGCAGTAGCAGCACCTGAGCTCGTCATGCCCTCTGCTGGTCTCCGGTCGTCGGTACGGCCTCCTGCTCCGCCATGGGTTCAGGAGATCAAAAAGGAACTTATGAAGTCACGTTGCCTAGAGTGTGTTCCTCACTTGACTATCAATCCTCAGGATCTGGTTGACGTGCACACTATCTTACTAGATGAGTTTCATGCAGAGGGATGGCTAGATGCTCCAGCTCCACTCTCCGCTGGAGGTCCCTTCGATCCTCTTCTTGTGGCCGTTATGGCAGCCATGCCTCTGGACTCACAGCATGCAGCTAAGCCTACAGAGCCTCAGCCGGCCGCCGCCGGATCTACAGAGACTCAGCCGTCCGTCGCCGAATCTACAGAGCCTCAGCCGGCCGCCACCGGATCTACAGAGCCTCAACCGGCCGCCGCCGGGTCTACAGAGCCTCGTCATG
This sequence comes from Girardinichthys multiradiatus, assembly GCF_021462225.1. NCBI lineage: Eukaryota > Metazoa > Chordata > Actinopteri > Cyprinodontiformes > Goodeidae > Girardinichthys > Girardinichthys multiradiatus. Next base: position 7,607,933 of record NC_061795.1, on the reverse strand, counting down.
ACACGGAGGAGCCCGTGGGCGGGCTGCCTCCATTCCCACACCATGCTTCGGTGGAGCCCATGAATGGGCTGTCTCCAAGACCTGGTCCTGAGCACCTGCTCAGTTTCCTCTGGGGGGTGTTACTGGAGATACGGACTGACTTTTTGATTTTGATTGACTCTTTGCCTGACTCTTTGCCTGACTCCGAACCGGACGCCAGGGCTAAGTCTTCAGGGTTTCTGCCTGGGTCCAAGTTGGACGCCAGGGCCAAGTCTTCAGGGTATCTGCCTGGGTCCAAGTTGGACGCCAGGGCCAAGTCTTCAGGGTTTCTGCCTGGGTCCAAGTTGGACGCCAGGGCCAAGTCTCTGAGGATCTCACCACGTCATACACTGCCTGACTCCTCGCTTCGTGGGTTTGCCTGGCATCTCCGCTGTCGGACTCCAGGCAGCCTGCATCCTCGCCGCAGACCTCCAAGACATCGACTCCTTAATCGCCGCAGACCTCTGAGACATCGGCTCCTTAATCGCTGCAGACCTCCGAGACATCGGCTCCTTAATCGCTGGCGTCGCCGCCGGCCTCTGGATCATCAACCACTTCACTGGCTGCTTCGTCACTGCCGGCCCCCGGATCATCAACCACTTCGATGGCTGCTTCGTCACTGCCGGCCCCCGGATCATCAACCACTTCGATGGCTGCTTCGTCACTGCCGGCCCCCGGATCATCAACCACTTCGATGGCTGCTTCGTCACTGCCGGCCCCCGGATCATCAACCACTTCGATGGCTGCTTCGTCACTGCCGGCCCCCGGATCATCAACCACTTCGATGGCTGCTTCGTCACTGCCGGCCCCCGGATCATCAACCACTTCGATGGCTGCTTCGTCACTGCCGGCCCCCGGATAATCAACCACTTCGATGGCTGCTTCGTCACTGCCGGCCCCCGGATCATCGGCCTCCTGGATTTTGTTAGGCTCCCCTGGAGATTATGGACTTTGGTTTTGTTGTTTTGTTTATTGGGAGTTATTTTTGTTTTGGACTCTGTCCCTCCTCCCAAGGCCCCCCTCCGCCCACCCTGTTTCGGTGGTTTGTGTTTTGGACTCTTGCCCTCCTTCCGGGGCCCCCTCCGCCCGCCCTGGTCGGGTTGTTTTGAACTATTGTTTTGGTCTCCAAGTGGTCGTCTGGAATCCGACCTTGAAGGGGGGGTATTTTCATGGAGTGACATTTTTGGACTTTATGGTTTCTTTTGCTAGTCCTTAGATCTTAGGTTGTTGTGCTACCTCCAGTTCTCAGTTTCCTTTAGTTCATGTTTATTCTTGATTCTGTTTTATCTTGGTCTGTAGTTTTCGTTTAGGTCTGTTTCACTGTTTTGTTAATCAGTCCCTTTCCTCATGTCTTAGTCTTATTAGGTTCACCTGCTCCCTCTGTCTCCCTGCGTCCATGTCACACCTGTTCCCTGTTTCTTTGATTACCTGCCTTTTGTTCCCCTCTCTGTGCTCTGTGTATACTAGTTGCTCTGTTTGCTTAGTTCCTCGCTGGTTCGTTCTGTTACTACCCCGTTCCCTACCATGTCTATGCTTTGTCTATGCTTCGTTTGGAGACTATGCTACGTTTTTGCTACGTTTTTGCCTTAAGTGACCTGCAGAGTTCATGTAAGTTTTGGACTGTACCTATGATTCATCCCTGCAGTGTTTTTGTTACGTTTTGGATTTTTTTTGAATAAACAAGGAAGTACTATGATGCGGCTACCGAGCTCTTGTCTGCGCTTTGGTCCGACCCACAGTCCTCCCCCGACATATCCAAGATAATGGGAATAAGGAAGTCCCGCACTACCCCATATCATCCACAAGGAGACCCACAACCTTCAGAGGTTCAATCACCCGTTACACTCTATGTTGGGTACTCTGGGAGTAGTTAAGAAGAGGCAGTGGAGTCAGCATGTGCCTTACCTAGTCCATGCTTATAACGGCACAAAATGTGATGCTAAGGGCTTTTCAACTTATTCCCTCATGTTCGGCTGTGAAACTAGACTGCAAGTAGGCCTGTGTTAGAATTACTTTATAAAGTATGTGCATTTCAATAACAGGAGTTAAATTATGGAAGAGTCTAACAGAATTAAAACAAAGTAAAAACATAAGCCACTTCAAAAGAACATATAAAATACAAATTCTAAATACATATAAAGGAAGGAGAGGAGCAGTTTTAACCGGGACGGTAAAAGAATTGTTAAAAAATATAATTGAGTTCTTTGTTTTCTTTTGTTTTACTTTCTCTATGTAAAATAAATAGTGTTTTTTGGATAAACAATTTATCGCTTTTTTGTCGGAAACAAGATGGAGCCGAATACCCAACCAAGTTTTAGAAAAATGCAAAATCTTCCAGTTTCCCAACTGAAAAAAGAAGGTGGAAGTGGGAAAATTAAGACGGTCCACAGAGACCACATTCTGCCCATTGGACAACATGTAAGATTGCCAGTCTCATACATGAACAAGAACTTTAATTAAGTCTGCAAAGCAAAGCAACCTACCGTTGTGCCTGAGCCTCAAGTGGCTGAAGATACAGTCGTCCTCTGGGTATGAGTACTATGACCCTCAATACACCAGAGAGTGAATTCAAGAAGGCATAATGTAAATTCTTACATCTTGAAGGAAACCACAAGAGTTTGTCATCACTGATCCAGAGGATGACAATGATAAAATCTCTTTGGAGGAGGGTGATATTAAAGAGGAAACCTCAATAGAGGATGTGATTGAGCCTAAAATGGAAAGGGACTCTGAGAGGACTCCAGATGGAAGCCTTGCAGTGGAGTCTGGTCCAGATTACGTGTCCAGGATTCTATCCCAGGATTGGAGAGTGACCCCAAACACCACCGTCTGCTAGGGGCCGTAACTTAAACGCCAGTTAGCTAAATCACAACGCCAGTTAGCTAAAACTCCTGAAGGTAAGTCTAATGGTGTGTTCCAACCGATCACGAATGACGTGACAGGTGCGATAGATTTACATGTTAACCCTACTTAAAGACGTGTTCGGGAGCAAAGGGACACAAAGGATGCGATGCAAACGGCCCGATTAGTGCGAACAAAGCGAAGCGAGTCCAGAAACTTCTAGCAGAAACATCAACATTCTACACTACTCACTCATGGACATCAACTCACTGTTATTTATATAACTGACAAAACATGAAGCAGCCCACAGAGACAAGCTTTCCCACCTGATCACTCTTCCGCAGCCCAAACGAATCTCCTCTAATCCACACACACCCCCTTCACCACTACAACTACAGCTCTCACATGTGTCATCAATCAATAAAAGATTCAATACCTTTAAGCAATTCCCCTTTTTGCCATTCTTAACATAGCAATAAGTGAAATTACACCCTTTTTAACTCTTGTAAAATTCTGCTTTGTAGACTTAATTAAGACTAAAACAATCTCATTTCATTGTCCTGGCTACACCCTCCCCCTCTAAATGTCTGGTACGCTCAACAGACAACCAATAACTAAACCAGGGAAGTAGGATAACCTTCAAGTCTACTATACATATCAATTTTGTAATCAAAAGTAATCAAAAACCCTCTATGAATGATTGTAATTGGCTGATTTTTAGATTTTCCCAGCTCATCATAAGTTAATCATACTACTGGTTTACCAGTTCTCTTATGGTTCAGACTGACCGAGATTCCAGCAGATTTTTCGCCTCATTTGCATGCTGTCGCTCACCTGACATTTCCCCAGCAATTCACATGGCCAGTGGGCAACAACACTCCACTCGCTTCACTGCACCATCAAATAGGAAGAGCTTCTATATGCTGCTTACCGGTTTCAACTCAATATAAAAACGAGTGACAGTGCTTTACTTATTGAAAGCTGAACAACGGCACCGGCGTCGACGTCCCTGGGTTCACCAGATTCTCCAGAGATGGAACCAGTTTTGAGAGTATCACCACCTACTCCCGGAGCAGCGTTGGATGACGGTCACTTTTAGTGGTACTTCCATCTATCTAGGACCCAGTTTGAGGACGTGCTGTCCTGTGTTGGAGGATGAAGCAGCCTCGGGGACACCAACTACAGGTGTTATATCCCCACTGCAGAATGCCTGTCCATCTGTTTTCAGTGAGTGAAAAAATCTCAGCTCAATAGAAAGTTGTGTGTAAAGGCCACATGTGTGCTTCACAACGTCATGCATGCCTTATTGAACAGTCCTTTTCAAGACTAAATTTCAAGGGCTTTTATCAAAACCACCCACAAACCTCTTAAGAGCAAACCTTCCTTCATCCTATGTGTACATGAATATTTCTGTCATTTTTGTATTTGTAAAATATACACATTGTAGATATTGTTATACCTTCTTTCTTCTTTGACTGATTTGCAACGTGAATTGACATTAAAGCTCATGTTTTTTAACTCCAGCGAAATTCACTTTGCGTCCGCTGCGGGTTTTGCGTCACTCTCACTTCGCCCTATTTGAGCCAATCACACTGTTCGCATCGCATGCTTCGAGACGCTCTTGCACCACTTTGTGTCGCTCTTTACATAAGATAAACATGAAAATCACTCGCTTCTGTCAAATCATTTGCATTCGTTCGGAACGCACCCTTTAACTTAATTTCAGGAGTCTTAGCTAACTGTTGTTGGAATCTATTTAAACTAGGGCCCCTAGCAGACAATGGTGTTCAGGCTCCCACTCCGACTCTGGGAGAGAATCCTTGACATCCACAGAAAACTTCATATTTTTCAACTCCAGCGAAATTCACTTCACGTCCATTGAATGTTTTGCTTCGCTCTCTCTTCGCTCTATTCGTGCTAATCGCGCTGTTTGCATCGCGTGCTTCCTTGATGATGCCAGCACACAGTAATTCTTGTCGATGCTTTCTCACATCCACTATGTCTGCAGGAGCAAGTCGTCTTGATCTTAGGCAAAAAGGTCTTGGGTTAGACAGGTGTATAGTGTGCTCCACATCCTTGACAAGACCAACATCCCACTCATTGACTGAAGAAAGAAGTGTGTGTGTCCAGATACTGTGATTTATCCCTTGAATAATAATCCACTCTGAGCACTTTCTCAATTTCGAACTTTTATGCCTCTCCCCAAAGGTCCCATTTTCACAATAATACCTCGTCCTTCATAGTAAAACATTTCCAAATCAGGGCTAGCACAGTTACTGTGTGGCTAATACCAGTAATTTCAGCAGGATACTGGAAATCAATCACTACATAGCCATGATAGGGGTAGCTATCATCTGTTGGATGCTTGTATCGATGAGGAGGAGGCGTTTTTGACTTAGCCTCCACCACTGTGACTGCGGTTGGTTTTGCCAAGTTTTCCTCACCAGCATCTTTCTGTGCCATCTGCTGTTGTAGTCTTTTGACTTGCTTCTTCAATGCAGCAAGTTCTGTGTCACCCCTATGTTCAATTGATGGCACCGTCGACACTGGTAGACCATGATAATGTTTCTCTTTGACCTCTTGAGCACTTATCAAGCTAACTTGGTCTTGAGCTCTTTGATCTCTGCTTGGAGTTGGTGTAACTCTCCTTGGCTGGCATGTGCTGATGGCTTTGCCTGAATTGGATTAATAGAGGTGTTTAGCTTTCTTCTTGAAGGCTCATATTCTTCTTCCCTACGGATTTCACTTAGAAGCTGTAGGATCTTGTGTCCCCTTTCTTTCTCGTAACCATAACTGGATTAGCATTAGATCTGAATCAATGGCACCTCTCAGAAGCTGTTTCACTCAGGTTTTGTCTTTCCAATCAGTTGGAAATCAATCTCTCTGAACAACTTTAGAGAGAGCTCTTTCCAGACATCGTAGGAAAATGGACAGCTTTTCTGTGGGCTGTTGGTGCATTAATCGGAATGAAAAATAGAGGTCATCTCCAGACTCAGCAGTTCAAAGTGTACTCTCTATGGCTTCCACGTTCTTGGTGGGCTTTGCGTCTGGGTCAGCACCTCTAACTGACTGCTGTTTCCAGAGTAGGCCACTTTAAGCTTTCCATTATTCTGTGCCTTTTCTCCCTCTCCATACATTTACTCTCTTCCACAATGAGACATGCCTACTCTAGGCAGGGGTCAAATGGTTCCTCACTGGATGGGACTGGGATGTTCCTGAGAAGAGGCGCAACAGCCGGTAACCACCTTCCGACTGTGGCTTACAAGTTTTTTCCAAGACGTCACCAACAGCTTGCAAAATAGACTCAGTGGATTCAACTTTGGTAATAGCTTTGGGCATTAGGTCTTTTATACAGTGTATCACAGAAGTGAGTACACCCCTCACATTCCTGCAGATATTTAAGTGTATGTTTTCATGGGACAACACTGACAAAATGACACTTTGATACAACGAAAAGTAGTCTGTGTGCAGGTTATATAACACTGTAAATTTATTCTTCCCTCAAAATAACTCAAGATACAGCCATTAATGTCTGAACCACTGGCAAGAAAAGTGAGTACACCCCTGAGAGACTCTGTCCAAATTGAGCACTCTTGTCATTTTCCTTCCAAAATGTCATGTGACTCGTTAGTGTTACTAGGTCTCAGGTGTTCATAGGTGTGTTTAATTTGGTAGTACATCTATCGCACTTTCTCATACTGGTCACTGAAATTTCCAACATGGCACCTCACAAAAAACTCTCTGGGGATCTTAAAAGACGAATTGTTGCGCTACATGAAGATGCCCAAGGCTACAAGAGGATTGCCATAACCCTGAAACTGAGCTGCAGCACAGTGGCCAAGATCATCCACCGTTTTAAAAGAGAAGGGTCCACTAAGAACAGACCTCGCGTTGGTCATCCAAAGAAGCTGAGTGCACGTGTTCAATGTCACATCCAAATGCTGTCTTTGAAAGATAGGTGCAGGAGTGCTGTCAGCATTGCTGCAGAGATTGAAGAGGTGGGGGGTCAGGCTGTCAGTGCTCAGACCATATATTGCACACTACATGAAATTGGTCTGCATGGCCCCTAATCCCAGAAGAAAACCTCTTCTGAAGTCTGTCCACAAGAAAGCCCACAAACAGTTTGCTGAAGACATGTCAACAAAGGACATGGATTACTGGAACCATGTCCTATGGTCTAATGAGACCAAGATTAATTTGTTTGGTTCAGATGGTGTGGCGGCAATCAGGTGAGGAGTACAATGATAAGTGTGTGATGCCTACAGTCTAGCATGGTGGTGGGAATCCCATGGTCTATGGGTGCATGAGAGCAGCAGGGGTTGGGGAGTTACATTTCATTGAGGGACACATGAACTCCAATATGTACTGTAAAATACTGAAGCAGAGCATGATCCCCTCCCTCCAAAAACTGGGTCACATGGCAGTGTTCCAGCATGATAAGGCCAATCAGTGTAACATTTGATTAAACAGTGACATTTAGCGTGGTTTTGATTAATAATGATCAATTACTAATGAAAATTAATTAATGGTAATTATTGAGTGCTTTGAGCCCATAATCACCACATCACACTCCATCTCTGATTTCTATTCGTAAGTAATGATTTTTGGCAGAGAAAATTATCTTTATGAGTTATGATTTTTAATTATAATTTAGATATGTATTAATTAACCAATAATCATAACCCTTACATAACAAAATGTTCCGGTTTTGCAATAGTAATGATTAATATTAAATTAATAAAACTATATTGCGTTACAATTAATATAATACAAAAAGAAATTACTGATCACTCAAGAATCATGATGGTGTAAAGCATTAATTGACATGTTATTGTGCTTTAATATCTGCATTCTTCCTGTTTCTTTATTGTTATATATATACACAAGTGACTTTACAATAGAATATGATGTGGGATCAGTCCAAGAATGGATGGTGTTGTTCTGGAACTCTGTCAACTGTTCATCAGAGAAACAGCCTGGTGGAAGAAACTGTCTCTGTGGTGGCTGCTTTTAGCACCTGAAGGTAAAAGTCTAAGCAGTTTATGTACAGGGTGTGTGGGGTCTGCAGAGATTTTAGTTGCCCTTTTTCTGACCCTAGATCTGTATAAGTCCTGGATGGAGTGGAGGTCAGCTCTGATGCTCCTATTACAACAGGTATGAAAGGGTAAAGGACCGGTGTCACACAAAGTACAGCACAGCCAGAACCTTGCTTGACCTTCACAGTGTGCATGAACCAGAAATCATTTCATTGCATTCAACTGACGTTATATTGTGCTTGACCTACAATGCAACTGTTTTATATATCAGTCTACAACTATTAATGTACATTTAATGTAGCTTGTAAATCTGTTTGTGTTTGAAAAATAAAGCCTTACATGTGTTATATTCTGCTCTGTTTATTTGAATAATACCTTCAACAACTACCAGAGCCTTAGGGATCAGTGCATTTGAATGCTGAATGTTTAGAAACCTATTTTATAGGACTGAACTACTTGTATTTAATAATGTGTTAGTCCTGAAAGCAGAATCAAACTATGAGCATATAACTTGCTGTAGTTCAGTAAAAAGTCCTTAAAAATGATTTGTATGACATACCAAACACAAAACACTGTCATTCTCACACACACAGGCAGTGTAAATAATTCACAATATCTATATAGGTGACTGCTGGGAGTGAATCCAACTCCACTGGCATGTTGCTTTTGTCCACCTCTTGTGGATCTATAGTGATTACAGCAATCTTTGCTTTGTACCTATTTAAGGACACAACATCTAAAGTGTTTCGGTAACGCGCTCCAGCACAAAAAAGCCATAACTCACCCCTCCGGCCGGCCATGAGGCCTGAAGAGTTTGATCCTGTTTTACAAAAAACTATGCATTTTAACATTATTTTTTGGTTATCATTCTGGACCTGGCTCTGTAGTGCACATGACAAACAAAAATTATATATTATGTCCTATATCGCAATACCATTTGTAATATCATTATAATCATTATTTCAGTTGCCCTCTCATCATTTTGTTTAACTTAAAGGTGTTTTCGGTGATTTCACCAAAAATAACAAAGGGAAATGGGATTTTACTACCAATACTCCACTACTCACTGTCTCCCTCTTGTAGCCCCACACGCAGGTCTAATTTATCTCCAAAATTGTAGACTCACAGGTTATGGCATTAGATTTGTGGGGAAAAATACATGTATGTCAGAAATATGAGCTAATATGGGGAGAAATGTGAGATAGCTTGTAAACTATGGACCACATTAGGAATAAATAACAGGTTTATGTTCCAGAACTTTCTATTACATGAGCCACTAACAGACCCACCTTAGCTGTGAAAGAATTGGTTGACATACTGTCTACTCTTTGCGTCTTTCTCTTGTCTGAGCTTTCTTTCTTTCCTTTCTTGGATCCCTGACTTATGCGGCATCTTGCCGTCTCCGCCTCCACTCGCTATCTGTGAAAGGTTGTCTGCAGCTTTCTGAAGGAGCAGGTGGTGGACTGAACTATTTTACGTAAATAGAGAAGGGGGTAAGGGTGGGCATTGAGAAATGTTTCCAAAACAAATAAACTTAGTGTTACCAATACATTGTAAACAAAATATATGTGTAATTGTAAGTGTATTGCTGAGGGTCATATTATTTTGTCAGTATTATAATTGTATTAGGGGCCTCTCTGGGCCCTTGTCAATAATATCCCTGTCAGTCAGGGGCCCTAACTTTTCTCCCCCATATGGCGCCCCTGTTCATTACTGCTGTGTCAAAATTCAGGGGCTCCATCCTTTGAAGGTCGCATTTTAAAGCGATTACGTCATGGTGAGACGATGTAGGCTATCCAACTTCGAAGGCTCCTTAAAATGCGGCCAACAAATGTGTCCTTTTCCCCAGATTTGAAGGATGGTTCTGGTGTATGTATCCATTGTGGCCCATCCTTTCCCATGCTTCATTGTGGTTTGAAGAAGATGGTTCAAGGGAGGAAATTGGATATATTGCGAATTCCATGAAACAAAATTTACTTTTACAATGTTTTCATATGAGAATGTAGCTAAGTAAACCTGAAACATTGGATAGGTTTACCAAAATATCGCCTAATTGCACAAGTGCTTCGACGTGTTCGGAGATGTCCCCTCCTACTGCCCTAACAGCTGGCTCACCTCATCAGCTATTAGCTGACCGGGTGGTTGAGGTGCCCTAATAGTAATTCAAACATCCCGCTTCCAAACTTTGTGACGTGGAACCATTTGTCAAGCAACAGGTTACAAATATTGGTGTAACACTGGATTCAGGACTCAATTTCAATAAACAGGTCAGCAATGTCTTGCAGAAAAGTTTCTTTCACCTATGTCAAGTAGCAAAAGTAAAACCAGTCTTGTTACCATGATCACCATGATCTGGAGAAAATAATTCATGCATTTATCACAACGCGTCTAGATTACTGTAATTCACTTTATGCTGGGATCAGACATGCCTCTCTTTCACGCCTTCAACTTGTCCAGAATGCTGATGCTCGTCTTTTAACAGGAACATGCAGACAAGAACATATCTCTCCCACTCTGGCTTCTCTCCTGGCTGACTGTGCGCCAAAGAATTGATTTTAAAATTCGACATTAAGCTTTTAAATGTCTAAATGGTCTTGCTCCTTAATACCTCTCTGATTTGTTTCAGCCTTGTTTCACCAAGGGATCTTAGGTTATCAAACATCTTCTATTAACTGTACCCAAAACTAGGCTGTAACTCAGCAGAAAATCGGGCCTTTTCAGTTGTGACATCTAAATTATGGAATGAGTTGCCATTAAATGTCAGACAGGCCTCTTCTACTGTTTTTAAGTTTCTCTTAAAAACATACTTATTTTCAGTAGCATTTGACAGTGTGAGTTTGTCTGTTGTTCATTTATTTTGGTACAGTTTGTTGTGTGATTTTACTCAGTTTTTATTTTTGGTTTTATTTCACTATTTTATTATTTCTGTCTTGATTTTACCTTAGTACTGTACAGCACTGTGGTTTAAACAATTTGTTTTTAAATGTGCTTTATAGATAACATGGATTGGATTGGAAGATCATAAAACAAGAACATTTTGAAGCAAAATTGGATTATTAGCCATCAGGAATATGTAAAAGGTTAAATAAAAACCATGTAGTTATATACAGTGGAGACCGCAGTATTAACCTTCAGGCTCCATTTGTTGGGCTTCACAGCTCTGTGTTTCATGATATCACAGTTGCTAGGCAACAGAAGTTAGTCTGAGGTAACGACAGGTAAAACGTTGACCAACGTAACACCTATGGCAAACTATGGTAATCTGGCCTATTTAGCTAATAGCTACCAGTAGCGTCAGTGTTACTGTTTGACCATCATTTATTTACACGATGCTTCTTAAATGCATTCAGACTGACAGCGAATGATGAGACAGGAGCTAGTGATTTACATGTTAACCCTATGTAGAGGCACGTTCAGGAGCAAAGCTATGTGAATTACCAGTTGCGAATGTCATGATTAGAGCGAAGCGAAACCCACGATGTACGCGAAGCGAATTTCACTGCAGTTGAAAAATCTGAACTTTTCTGTCAATTCGCGGCGCGAATCAGTCAGTGCAGTCCCTGCAAAACAATAAGGGAAAACAGTACCTTGATACTACCCTGATCTGTGTTTGGACTGTTTTGATCCTGTGGAGCTCCCTGGGTTATCAAGAATATTAGCTTCATCTAAACCTTCAACTTGTATGTTACACCCAATCCCAACCAAATTATTTAAGGAAGTGTTCCCTGTGATTACCAGCCCCATTTTATATTTGATTAATCTATCCTTAGTAAATGGATAGATACCACAAGCTTTAACGGTAGCTGTAATTAAACCTTTACTTAAGAAACCTTTGCTTGATCAAGATGATTTAATGAATTAGAGACCTATATCCAATTTTCCATTCTTATCTAAAATTCTTGAGAAAATAGTTGCTTATCAAATGTGTGAGCATTTACACTGTAATGAGTTGTTTGAAGAGTTTCAGTCAGGTTTCAGAGTTCATCATAGCACTGAAACAGCTCTGCTGAAAGTCACTAATGATATTCTTATGGCCTCAGAAAATGGACTTGTATCTGTAGTTGTTCTGTTAGATCTCAGTGCTGCATTTGATACAGTCGATCACAATATTCTCTTAGAAAGGCTGGAATATGCTGTAGGGATCAGGGGAACAGCGCTAGGCTGGTTTAAATCTTATTTGTCTGACAGATTCCAGTTTGTTCATGTAAATGATAAATCATCTTTAAACTCCAGGGTTAATTGCGGAGTACCACAGGGTTCAGTGCGTGGGCCAATTCTGTTCATGCTTCCAAAGGTAAAATTATCAGGCAGCATAGGATAAATTTTCACTGTTACTCTGATGATACTCAGCTTTATTTATCCATAAATCCTGATGAGCCCAACCAGTTAAGATAGACAACAAGCATGTCTTGAAGACATAAAAACGTAGATGACTTTAAATTTTCTCCTTCTAAATTCAGACAAGACAGAAGTTGTCGTCTTTTGACCGGAGTCTTTGAAAATGAAACTGCTTAGTCAATCGCTTAATCAGGATGGCATTAAATTGACCTCCAGTAATAAAGTAAAAAACCTTGGTGTTATATTTAATCAGGACATGTCATTTAAATCCCTTATTAAACAAATTTCTAGGATTTCCTTCTTTAATCTCCAGTATTGCCAAAATTAGAAATATTCTATCCAGGAATGATGCTAAAAAACTAGTCCATGCATTTGTTACTTCAAGGCTGGACTATTGTAATTTGTTACTATCAGGATGTCCACAAAATGCAGTTAAAAGCCTTCAGCTGATCCAAAATGCTGCAGCAAGGGTTCTGATAAAAATTAAAAAGACAGATCATATTTCTCCTATTTTAGCTTCCCTTCATTGGCTCGATGTTAAATCCAGAATATTCTCACAATTCCCACATATAAAGCCCTTAATGATCTATCTCCATCATACATCAGAGATCTGATTGGTCCATATGTTCCTAACAGAGCACTTCGTTCTCAGACTGCATGTTTACTGATGGTTCCTAGTCTCTAGAAGTAGAATGGGAAGCAGATCCTTTAGCTATCAGGCTCGACTCCTGTGGAACCAGCTCCCAGTTTTACTCCGTGAGGCAGACACCCTGTCTACTTTTAAGGCTAGGGTTAAAACTTTCCTTTTTGATAAAGCTTACAGTTAGAGTGGCTTAGGTTATCCTGAGCTATCTCTGTAGTTGTCCACAAAATGCTGTTAAAAGCCTTTAGCTGATTCAAAATGCTGCAGCAAGAGTTCTGATGAAAATTAAAAAGAGAGATCATATTTAAATCCAGAATAGAATTTAAAATTCTCCTCCTCACATGTAAAGCCCTTAATGATCTAGCTCCATCATATATCAGAGATCTGATTGTTCTATATATTCCTAACAGAGCACTTTGTCCTGTAATTATCAGGCTCCTCTCCTGTGGAACCAGCTCACAGTTTTAGTCCGTGAGGCAGACACCCTGTCTACTTTTAAGGCTAGGCTTAAAACTTTCATTTCCAATCGATCTCTGTAGTTATGCTGCTATAGGCTTAGGCTGCTGGAGGACATAATGACCACTTTCTCTCTCTCTGCTACATTCTCATCCTACTCTCCAATGTTAAATTATTTGCTGTTATTTCAGCTTTTAACTCCGTCTTCTCTCTCTTTTCTCTTCCTAGAAGCTACACCGGGCCAGACTCTGTGACACCTTCTTGGAGGGGGGCATCGTCCAAGCTTCTGCTGCTAACAACTTAATGCTCACCTTCTACCGATGATACACTTGGCCCTGTCTTTCAGTGTTTAACCATATTTTTCTCCGAGACATAGTTACTGGCTGAGCTTTTACTGTGACTAAGTGTATGTGCTCTCTTTCATACTCTAAACTTGAAAACTGTCTCAGAGTTTCTGTTTTTTCTTCCTAGATGAAACGTACGGTGGCCAGGGGGTGCAAAACACTTTTACAAGTACCGAAACAAATTTACATTTCAGAAAACAAATTTACATTCCAGAAAACACTTACATTTCAGAAAACAATTTAACAGGAAGTGAAACAAATTTACATTTCAGAAAACAAATTTACATTTCAGAAAACAAATTTACATTTTCAGAAAACACATGTTTTTAACTATGTAGACGTGAAATATCTGCTTGATTTATCTAGACATCGCTTAATTTCAAACGTGTTCTGACGTGTTTGGAGTTTTCCGTTCCCAGCATAGTAACTGACTCGCCTCGCCAGCCCTACCGGCGGTGAGGCGAGCTAAACTTGGGAGATATCTGACCGGACTCCCGGCACTAAGCTCCCGCTGGCAGTCATCACAGTGAACGTTTAACACAAGTGATTTCTAACAGTTTATGTTATTATGTTAATTGTTACTGAAAATCGATTTAACATTTCAATTCAATTCAAAAATACTTTATTAATCCCAAAGGAAAATTAAATGTTGTTGTAGCTCATTATGAGGGTCTCCTCAAAGAGCCGTTGTAGATGCTGATGGCTGTGGGCAGGAAGGATCTCCTGTAGCATCTCTTACAGCAGATCTGAAGAAGCCTCTGACTGAAGACACTCTGTTGTTGTAGGACAGTCTCATGAAGAGGATGCTCAGGGTTCTCCATAATGTTCTTCACTTTATGAAGAATCCATCTTTCCACAATGATCTCCAGAAGTTCCACAGGATTCCCCAGAACAGAACCAGCCTTTTGTATCAGCTTGTTGAGCTTTTTTAAGTCCCTGGCTCTGATGCTGCTTCCCCAGCAGATGATGGCAGAAGAGATCACACTCTCCACAACAGACTTATAGAAGATATGCAGCATCTTGCTGCAAACACCAAAGGACCTCAGCTTCCTCAAGAAGTACAGTTGGCTCTGTCCCTTCTTGTAGATGGCTTCACAGTTGCATCTCCACTCTAGTCTGTTGTCCAGGTGAACACCGAGGTATTTATACTCCTCCACCACCTCCACTTCTTCTCCCATGATAGAAATAGTTTTTGACTTATTCCTGTTTCTCTTAAAATCTACAATCATCTCCTTTGTTTTAGTCACGTTGAAAATGAGATGATTGTTTCCACACCATGCCACAAAGCGGTCCACCACCTTCTTGTACTCAGCTTCTTGTCCATCTCTGATCCACCCCACGACTGCAGAATCATCCGAG
The DNA here is from genome assembly GCF_021462225.1 of Girardinichthys multiradiatus. Classification (NCBI taxonomy): domain Eukaryota; kingdom Metazoa; phylum Chordata; class Actinopteri; order Cyprinodontiformes; family Goodeidae; genus Girardinichthys; species Girardinichthys multiradiatus. Next base: position 7,592,898 of record NC_061795.1, on the reverse strand, counting down.
TATTTCTGCAGATGACAGGAGTCTGTCTTGTACTGGAAGTCTGAGGTGTACAGAGTGAAAAGGAATGGTGAGAGTACAGTCCCCTGTGATGCTCCTGTGCTGCTCCTGTGCTGCTGACTACCTGGTTAGACTCACAACCCTTTAGTCTCACAAACTGTGGTCTCTTTGTCAGGTAGTCTTTGATCCAGGAGATTGTTGAGGCCTCCACCCGAGTCTTCTGGAGTTTCTGACAAAGCAAATCAGGTTGGATTGTATTAAATATACTGGAGAAATCCAAGAACATGATCCTCACAGTGCTGCTGACTTTGTCCAGATGACAGTGGGTTTGTTGAAGCAGGTGTATGATGGCATCTTCAACTCCAACTCCACAGCGATAAGCAAACTGAAGGCGGTCCTGATGGTTTACAGTTTGCTTACTCAGGTGGGCCAACAGGAGTCTCTCTAGGACCTTCATGATGTGAGATGTCAGGGCAACAGGTCTATAGTCATTGAGGACTGATGGGTGTTTTCTTTGGTACCGGAACAAGACAGGAGGTCTTCCACAACACTGGAACCTTCTTCTGGGCCAGGCTAAGGTTGAAGAGGTGCTGCAGAATCCCACAGAGCTGCTCTGCACAGGCCTTCAGGACTCTAGGGCTGACATGATCTGGACCTGCAGCCTTATTCCTATTCAGTCTCCAGTTGTCTCTTCACCTGACTTCTTGAGACACACATGTGGAAGGGGGAAGCAAAGGAAGTATCAGCATCTTCTGATATGGTTGAAGGCAAACATGTAGAAGCAGAAGGGTCTAGGGTTGAGGTGGAAGATAAAAAATGTGAGGTGTTCTTAGACAGCTGTGGGTCCTGTGGGTCAAAGAAAGGTGGAATGTCTGTTTGGCTGTGAGCAGGAGAGGAGGATACGAAGCTTGTTTCTGAACTGAACCTATTGAAGAATGTGTTCAGTTAATTGGCTCTGTCCAGACCTCCATCGATCTGATCATCCTTCTGCTTGAAGCCTGTGATCTTCTTCATCCCTGTCCACACATCTCTGATATTGTTTTGCTGGAGCTTGCTCTCCAGCTTCTTCTTGTACACCTCCTTGCTGTCTCTTATCTTGACTTTAAGTTGCTTCTGTATAATCCTCAATAATTCTCTGTCTCCCTCTCTGAAGGATGTTTTTTTCTTGTTAAGCAGGTCCTTCAGGTCACTGGTGATCCAAGGTTTGTTATTGAGGAAGCATCTCACGGTTCTGGTGGGGATGATGTTATCCACAGAGAAGTTTATATAGTCGGTTACACACTCAGTCATGGCATTGATGTCCTCTCCATGTGGCTGGCACAGTGCATCCCAGTCTGTAGTCTCAAAGCAACGTTGCAGAGCTTCTTCAGCTTCCTGTGACCATTTTCTCACAGTCCTCTTTATTACAGGTTGCCTCTAAACAAGGGGCTTATATTTTGAGCAGAGAAAAACAAGATTGTGATCTGATTTGCCTAGAGGAGGTCTTGCTGTAGAGATGTATGAGTCCTTGACATTTGCATAAAACAAATCCAATGTTTTGTTTTCTCTGGTAGAGCAACTGACAAATTGTTGAAACGTTGGAAGTGTAGCAGAGAGTGAAGCATGGTTAAATTCACCAGAAATTGCCACAAAAGCATTGGGGTTTTGTGTCTGTAGCTTAGCAACAACTGAGCTGATGGCATCACATGCAGTGTCAGCAACAGCGGATGGTGGAACGTAAACTGTTGCCAAAATAACACTGGTGAACTCTCTGGGTAAATAATATGGACGAAAACTTACTGCCAACAGTTCAATATCTGGACTGCAGAGATGACACTTCACAGTAACATGTCCTGGATTACACCATCTGTTGTTCACAAGTACTGCCAGTCCACCTCCTTTACATTTGCCGCTCCTCTTTAAATCTCTGTCTGCTCGTAAGGTTAAAAAGCCCGGCAGAGAGACGCTGGAGTCGGGGATATGATCCTGCAGCCATGTCTCAGTAAAACACATGATACTGCATGCCCGGTACTCTGGCTGGGTCCTTTGTAGGACTTGGAGTTCATCCAATTTGTTTCCCAACAATCTCACATTGCCCATCAAAATCGACGGAAGAGATGGTTTGAACTTCCTCCTTCTCTCTCTTCTCTTAGCTCCTGCTCTGCATCCACGGCGTCTCCTTTTCAACTCATCAGGGATTTGGGGTTGTAGCTGAAGTATTATTTGAGCTTTTGAGATATTAATCAGCTGCTCCCGGTTGTAAGAAACAACCCCGTTTTTTCAGGTGATATTAAGGTTAACCAGAATAAATGGACAGTTTTATGTAATCCAACAGTATTGCTGGAGAGTGTGATTGAGAATAAATAAGCTTTTCAATATAAAATTTTAACAAAGAAATTTGCTATATGTTTTAAAAGTTTATTTATAATTCAGTTAGCATTATAATTTCTGATTCCAGGTACAATCCAGAGACAATCATGTTCAGGTAAAAAAGATGTTTGATTTAACTAGCCAATAAACAAAGAGATAGCAACTTTATGGCTAATGTATGTCGACATATTTTGTATATATATATATATATTTTTACATATATATATATATATATATATAATATATATATATATATATATATATATAATATGACTATATATATATATTTTTTGACCTAGATCCATTTTATATATACATTATACATAATATATACAAATACACATATATGCACCCTCTTTTAAATTGTTTTCAGGTTATAACAGCATGCGCCATCCTCCACAACATCTGCCTTGGTGCTGGGGATGTCATGGCCCAGAGGATGACCCAGAGGAGGCTGTAGAAAAGGATGAGGGTGAGGTCGGGACTGAGGCAGTCAGCGGTGCTCTCTGGCAGGACCAGCTTTCAGTTGAGGTGTCTGCCCTGGAGGAGGTACCACCAGAACATGACTACTGTGTCAGCCAAGTATAATATTATAGATGTGATTAATTTTTGAGGGGTATAACTAATTGTAATATTTTGTGAGCACCATCTTCTAATTCTGCATTTTTCTAATTACCTCTTAGTGATGTGGCAGCCGTCAATTCAGCCAGCCCTTTAAACACACTTGATGGACGATACCGTGGACAACAGAGAGAGGAATCACAAACATCTGCAGACCACTTGTGTGATGCTTCGCTCACCATCCAGAAAGACTAACCACAGGTCTCAGTTGCAGCATCCCATCCAAGTCTCTGACCTTGTGAGAGATTTAGCCACACCGCCAGACTTTCTGTTCAGAAAGACATCTGCCTCTTTGTTCTGTTGAAGAGGTGTTCCAGGAACCAGTCACTCAGGTTGATCCTGCTATCGCCATTGTAAATACTTGTACATAGTTTTATTTTATGCCTTTTGTCTTGTAATCTTGATCTGTTTGAATGTTTTCTTCCCCCATTCTGTTTAAAGTGGTTTGTATTTTTCATAATAAATTCTGTTTATAAATTTAAATGAAGTTGATGTATTGTTAGATCAAATGTAAATAACATTAGTGACAAAAACAATTTTGAAATTTATTAGAACACCTTAAAACTTTATGAAACAATCTGAACAAAACTTAATATTTCTTATGTAGCACCTTATTTTGGTGCCATTCTTTGGAAAACAGTGTCCATTCTCTGCCCTCATGTCCTCCCTGATCAACTCCATCATCTCTGTCCCTCTTTCTTTTCTGACCCCTTCCTGCTGGCTCACTGTGTTCCTTCTACATCTGGTTGCCCACCGCTCCGCTTGGCCCTGGAGTGTCCTCAGGGATGGAGGCAATCAGGACAGGAGGCGTTGTGGAAGGCCTCTGTCCCAACACCTCATCCATAAGGACAAACCAGGGCCAAGTAGCAGCAGTGGGCTTTTCACTGACTCCCTCTCCTGACCCTGGATACTTACAATCCTAAAGTTAGATGGAATAAAAAAAACATTTGACTAAACAGAGAAACCAACAAGACTTTTAGAAATATTTTTTTTATTTGTGTGTGACATGAGAACTTCTGAACATACTCTAAATTCTTAATTTTTTTCAAATTGTCCCACATTGTTTTGGCCTGCAAAGGGGGTGACCTTCCCCTATTGGTCCATCTTGGCTTCCCTTGCTTAACCAATCCGCTTCGACCCTCAATGAATGATGGGAAGGGATGAACCGCGAAGGATACTCACGACACGACCCATCCTTCAAATCGGGCAAAATAAGGACACATTTGTCGGCCGCATTTGAGGGAGTCATGAATTGGGACAGCCTTCGTCGCCGCGCTGTAACGTAATCGGCCTACAAATACGGCCTTCAAAGGATGCAGCCCCTGAGGCTGACTTCCGGGTCAGCCTCGGCGTTGGTACATTCCCTTTCCGGTTGATTTTCTGAAATGTAAAAGTATTTTCTGAAATGTAAAAGTGTTTTCTGAAATGTAAATTTGTTTTCTGAAATGTAAATTTGTTTTCTGAAATGTAAAAGTGTTTTCTGAAATGTAAAAAAGTGTTTTCTGAAATGTAAATTTGTTTTCTGAAATGTAAATTTGTTTTCTGAAATGTAAATTTGTTTTCTGAAATGTAAAAGTGTTTTCTGAAATGTAAATTTGTTTTCTGAAATGTAAATTTGTTTCGGTACTTGTAAAAGTGGTTTGCACCCCCCGGCCACCGTAGAAACGACTAAAGGAGCTACATCCATTAACATTTAATTTTACTTCCCATAGAAAAGACTCCTGGATTAGTGCTTCTTTGTTCTCTTTGTGTCTCTGCTCTGTTCTCTCAAACCCCCAGTCGGTCGTGGCAGATGGCTGCTCACACTGAGCATGGTTCTGCTGGAGGTTTCTTCCTGTTAAAAGATAGTTTTCCGCTCCACTGTCGCTATATGCATGCTCAGAATGAGGGATTGCTGTAAAGTCAACGCCAGTGACTGTCCACTGTCTCTACATGCTCATCCAGGAGGAGTGACTGCTACAAGTCTCTGACTCGATGCAATCTGCTGGGTTTTCTTAGATAGAAAAACTTTTTTACCAATTTAAATAAATAACTGAATCTGAGTGCACTGTTTGATAGTTAGGAATAATTGGAATGTATGAACCTGACTTGAAATTTGAATGATTAAATTGAATTGACTTAGCCCATTTTAAAGTAACCCACCTTTCACACAATGCATCAGGAAACAACACTCTCCGATTGTTTTTAACTCTGCCTTCCTCCCTCCTTCTTGGATGGAGTAAGGGGAGTCAGGTTTAGCCTAAACTGGCTCAGTTATGGTTGAGGTGCAAACACACTCTCCATTTCTGCTACCTGTGCGACCCCTTCTCTTTTCCAATGGTTATAATCAGTTTGACAGAGATAGGTACCCCCCAATCCTTGTGGTTTTTAGTATAACAATAGCCACCAGTGGGCTTTAGATGGACAAACTTTATCAGTTTATGATTTACTTAGTATCCCTACACATAGCCCATTCTAAAATTACCAAACTCTAAAACTCAGTAGTTTAACCTCCCCAACAACCCCTCACCATTCCAAACCCATTGTGAGGTGCCTTGAAACGACATGTGTTGTGTATTAGCGCTATATAAATAAAACTGAATTGAATTGAATACCTGCAATCCGCAAACATCACATATATAAAAAAGACAGTAACATTCATGTACACATAGGATGAAGGAAGGTTTGCTCTGAAGATGTTTGTGGGTGGCTTTGAAAAAAGCCCTTAAAATTTAGTCCTGAAAAGGACTGGTTAATAAGGCACTTATGAAGTTGTAAAGCACACATGTGGCCTTCACACACAACTTTCTATTGGGCTGAGATTTTTTTACTCACTCACAGACTCACTGACTGACAGGACAGACATTCTGCAGTGGGGATACAGCGCCTGTAGTTGGTGTCCAGGAGGCTGATTCGTCCCCCAACGCGGGGCAGCAGGTCCTCAAACTGGGTCTTGGATTGACGGAAATACCATTAAAAGCGACCATCATCCAGAAGCAGCTCCTGGAGTAGGTGGTGGTGCTCTCCAAACTGGTTTCATCTCTGGAGAATCTGGTGAACCCGGAGACGTTGACGCCAGTGGCGTTGTTTGGCTTTCCATAAATAAATCACCGTGACTCAGTCCATGTTGAGTTAAAACCGACAAGCAGCATATAGAAGTTCCTCCAATTTTATGACGCAGTGAAGCGAGTGGATCATTGTCGCCCATTGGCCACGCAAATTGCTGGCGAAATGTAGGGACAAGCGACAGCGACAGCTGGTGAAATGTCAGGCGAGCAACAGCACCTGAGTGAGTGAGGGGAGAAATTCGGTGGAATCGCGGTCGGTCTGAACACACTATTATAGATGGTCATTTGACTTCGTGATTGACATCTGCCCAGCTCATGTATGGTGCACTGCTCCAGCTCAAAATACCATAAGGGAAGTTTAACCTGATGTGAGACATAAAGGAATGCGAAGGATGCGGCCCCTGAATTTGTACACAGCAGTAGAGAATGACATCTGTGAATCAGTGAACCTGTGTTTGTCTAATCTGTGAATCAAGGACCCGGGTGTGTGACACAAAAAACTTAAATTTTGAACTGAAACTGAATTTTAGACCTGAAAGTGAAAGTAGTCAAACTGAATTTTTAATACCATGACATACATTTTCAAAGCAAATGAAATCAATTTCAAAACATTAAATTCAGTTTCAGTTTGGTGAAATTAGGTTTCAAATCAATGCATTTAATTTCGAATTACACAAATACAGATTTAGTCTGAGCAATTCAAATTCAGTTTCTGATGGCACAAGTTTCTGCCCATATATTTAGGCTAAATACTCATCTGCATCAAAACTACAACTAGAAGCTACATCTGACCTGGCTCTGTGTTTAGCTGTTGCACCTTTCTAGAGGGGGACATCGGCAAAGCTGCTGCTGCTGCCATCAACTTCATGCTTACCTTCTACAGATAATACAGGTCCTTCTCAAAATATTAGCATATTGTGATCAAGTTCATTATTTTCCATAATGTCATGATGAAAATTTAACATTCATATATTTTAGATTCATTGCACACTAACTGAAATATTTCAGGTCTTTTATTGTCTTAATATGGATGATTGTGGCATACAGCTCATGAAAACCCAAAATTCCTATCTCACAAAATTAGCATATCATTAAAAGGGTCTCTAAACGAGCTATGAACCTAATCATCTGAATCAACGAGTTAACTCTAAACACCTGCAAAAGATTCCTGAGGTCTTTAAAACTCCCAGCCTGGTTCATCACTCAAAACCCCAATCATGGGTAAGACTGCCGACCTGACTGCTGTCCAGAAGGCCACTATTGACACCCTCAAGCAAGAGGGTAAGACACAGAAAGAAATTTCTGAACGAATAGGCTGTTCCCAGAGTGCTGTATCAAGGCACCTCAGTGGGACGTCTGTGGGAAGGAAAAAGTGTGGCAGAAAACGCTGCACAACGAGAAGAGGTGACCGGACCCTGAGGAAGATTGTGGAGCAGGGCTGATTCCAGACCTTGGGGGACCTGCGGAAGCAGTGGACTGAGTCTGGAATAGAAACATCCAGAGCCACCGTGCACAGGTGTGTGCAGGAAATGGGCTACAGGTGCCGCATTCCCCAGGTCAAGCCACTTTTGAACCAGAAACAGCGGCAGAGGCACCTGACCTGGGCTACAGAGAAGCAGCACTAGACTGTTGCTCAGTGGTCCAAAGTACTTTTTTCGGATGAAAGCAAATTCTGCATGTCATTCGGAAAACAAGGTGCCAGAGTCTGGAGGAAGACTGGGGAGAAGGAAATGCCAAAATCCCAGAAGTCCAGTGTCAAGTACCCACAGTCAGTGATGGTCTGGGGTGCCGTGTCAGCTGCTGGTGTTGGTCCACTGTGTTTTATCAAGGGCAGGGTCAATGCAGCTAGCTATCAGGAGATTTTGGAGCACTTCATGCTTCCATCTGCTGAAAAGCTTTATGGAGATGAAGATTTCATTTTTCAGCACGACCTGGCACCTGCTCACAGTGCCAAAACCACTGGTCAATGGTTTACTGACCATGGTATCACTGTGCTCAATTGGCCTGCCAACTCTCCTGACCTGAACCCCATAGAGAATCTGTGGGATATTGTGAAGAGAACGTTGAGAGACTCAAGACCCAAGACTCTGGATGAGCTAAAGGCCGCTATCGAAGCCTCCTGGGCCTCCATAAGACCTCAGTAGTGCCACAGGCTGATTGCCTCCATGCCACGCCGCATTGAAGCAGTCATTTCTGCAAAAGGATTCCCGACTAAGTATTGAGTGCATAACTGTACATGATTATTTGAAGGTTGATGTTTTTTGTGTTAAAAACACTTTTCTTTTATTGGTCGGATGAAATATGCTAATTTTGTGAGATAGGAATTTTGGGTTTTCATGAGCTGTATGCCAAAATCATCCGTATTAAGACAATAAAAGACCTGAAATATTTCAGTTAGTGTGCAATGAATCTAAAATATATGAATGTTAAATTTTCATCATGACATTATGGAAAATAATGAACTTTATCACAATATGCTAATATTTTGAGAAGGACCTGTACATGTGGCCCAGTCTTTCAGTGTTTAACTCTGTCTCTCATAGCTACTGGCTGAGCTTCCACTGTGACTAACTGTGTGTGCTCTCTTTCATACTCTTAACTTGAAAACTGGCTCAGAGTTTATCTGCTTAGCTGTCTTTCTCTCCTAGATGAACCCTCTAAAGGAGCTATAACCATTAATGTTTCACTTTTCTTTCCTATAGAAAGTACTACTGGATTTTGCTTTGTCTCTGCTCTGATCTCTCAAACCCCCAGTCGGTCGTGACAGATGGCCGCTCACACTGAGCCTGGTTCTGCTGGAGGTTTCTTCCTGTTAAAAGGGAGTTTTCCTCTCCACTGTCGCTACATGCATGCTCAGTATGAGGGATTGCTGCAAAGTCAATGCCAGCAACTGTCCACTGTCTCTACATGCTCATCAAAGAGGACTCAATGTTGCAATCACTGACTCGATCACAATCTGCTGGGTTTCCTTAGACAGAAAACCTTTTAACCAATTTGAATAATGAACTGAGTCCGACTGCACTGTTTGATAGTTAGGATTCAATGGAATGTACATCCAATCGGACTTGAAATCAGTATGATTCGATTGAATTGACTTTGTAAAGTGCCGTGAGTTGTGAATTGGTGGTACATAAATAAAACTGAATTGAACTGAATGGAACTGTGCAGTTGCAAGCACTGTTGTCTTGCAGCAAGAAGGTCCTGGGGTCGACTCCCGGCCGGGGGTCTTTCTGCATGGAGTTTACATGGTCTCATGTAAGAAGGCGGAGCCTGGGGTGCAGCGCTGGTGGTGTAGGGGATTGAGCGTGCGAACTGTATACAGAGGCCTTAGTCTTCGACGTGGCTGTCCTGGGTTCAAATCCCAGACCTGGTGACATTTGCCATATGTCTTCCCCTCTCTCTTCATTCCCATTTCCTGTCTACCTACTGTCAAAAATACAGAAAAATAAAGGCCACTCGTGCCGCAAAAAAAATATTTAACAAGGCGGAGCCCAGAGTATATAATGATGTGTGTTGCTTTGTTCAGAGTTCCACATTCATCCACGTGAGGAGTAGGACTGGGCCCGGGTGCCGTGGTTATGCTATTTTTCTGCTTTTCTACATAACATATCAAATTTAATTACAGAGTTATAGTATGTTATTTATAGCTTAAAAGGGAAATCAAATCTCTTTGCCTGGTAAAAACGACTTCAGAAACCAAAGCCGAACGGTTAGAACATATGACAATATATTTTCGTTTAAAATGTAAAACTGTATGTTCCCACATGTTTCCCAACCATATTTGTTCTGTTTGTTGTATATACTCAATTGCTAAACTGTAATTTGCCAGCATCTACCTGCCATCTCATCACCCAGAGCGTTGTTGGCTCCTTGTTGAAGCCTAAGACTCCTCCACTCAGGGCTAGTTCTTGGCATGCCACATAGGCGGTTTTCTAGAGCGCTAACTGCTGAAAGGGGCGCTGCTGCAACAGCTAAAATAAAAAACTTAACTGAATAACAAACAGAATTAAATTAAGTAACAGCAGTAATGTGCAACCCTGACTGGTGCCTTTTTCTGATGTTCTGTATTGAAAATAAACATTCCAAAAAAAAAATACAAACCAAAACTGCTCCCCTTCTGGTTTCTGGTTCTGCTGGACCTCCAACTGCTGTCAATCAAATGGAAAACTGGACCTACTGTACCTACCCTTGTGCCATAACCAGCTGATTCAACATAAGAAGGTAAAGAAATGTTTGAATAAATCAGCAGAGGGTTTGAGAGTGAATGCTAACCCTTCATACACGTTCCTTACAGATGAGCTAAATAACGTTAGGAGGAATGTTCTCAATTCAATTCAAATTCAATTCAAAGATGCTTTATTGATCCCCGAGGGGAAATTAGAATTCCAGTACAAACCATCCAAACATACATCATGACACAAGACAATGGGGGGACGAGTCACCGAGGCTTTACTGCCCACTCACAGGCGCTGCCCTTGCCAAATGAAAAAAGAGGCCACATTAGGTAAGTAGAGGGAAACAAAATCCTATTTCACACTTTATCCTTAGCAGGATACAGTTTGAGATTGCAAAAAACCTCAGCACAAAGAAGCAACAAGTTTACAAAACAACATCATGCCGGGAACGGTGAAGGTGGTGTGAGGGGTGCATATGTTTATCTTGAGCATGTGTGTGTGTGTAAGTGAGTGTGTGCAAGTAAGCCCATGAAGCACTGTCACAGAGGCCATTGTCCTTGATGGTTCGTTGGAATGTACATCAACCGGCCAAGTTCTGAGCAGGTCCACATATGTCCTCAGGGAAGGGAGGGGGCAGAGGGAGCAGAACGTCATGTTTACATAACTTCCAGGAGAGGTTGAAGATAGCCAGCCATCAAGGCCATGCAGGGGAGCCAAATTCAGAAAAACAATAATTATTTGGGTTAGGCTGACTCTTAATTTTCCGTCAGCCTTGAGAGTCTCGCTGGTGCTTCTCAAAGGCGAATCCAAACAGCCAAATTCCTGGTCTTTTGTCAGATCCGAGCGAACAACTTTCTCCAAGATTTATCCCATTTCACCCCTGAGTCCAGTAACCGCAACCTGCCTGCGATCCTGTGTAAGGATCACATCCAGTCTGCGATTCAGCTCACGTAACATCTCAGTCTGTGTGTTGATTGCTCTGAAGATCCCATCACACATGCCAGACAGCCTTACAGTGGCCAGAACAGCTGCTGACATTCTCCGAATTTCTTGATATGCCAGGTAACCGCTGACTCCAAAAAGCAGAAATCCTGATATCAAACATCCAATTATATACACATCTTCCACATCCTCGACTGACATTATTGACAGACACACAATCCTCCACTTCTACCAGGAGTCCATCGTGTATCCGGAGAAAAATGTCCCGTCCGGGCAAGTGGGCTCTCCCGACCCCTGTCTTCTCGTCGAGAAAATTTGATCAATTGCATTGAGAGACCAGCTGACCAAATCCATATTTTGGAAGAATTTGGAAGATGTGCAAAAAAAAGACAAGACACAGAACTGAAGCAGGGCAGATATGGGAGCGGTGCGGGAGACAGACAAAAATACATTGCTAAAAATTAAGGGAACACTTTTAATCAGAGTATAATATCAGTTTAGTTAAAGTACTGGAATATTTATCTGATCAATTCAGTAGTAGAGGGGGTTGTCAATCAGTGTCCCTGGAGGATGAAGTAATTGATACCGTTGACTGGCCTCCATGCTCTCTTGACCAAAGTCAAATAGAACAAATAAATCATGTGTAGGTCCATTTGATGCTACCGAGTTGCACGTCAGAATGTCCAGGAGCTCCATGATGCCCTGGTCAAGATCTGGGAGGTGATACCCCAGGACACCATCCATCATCTCATCAGGAATATGCCCCGATGTGGTCAGGCTTGCATAGAAGTACGTGAGAGCTATACAAACTACCGAGTATCAATTTGAATTACTGCACTGACATTTCAGTAAACTGGCCTAGCCTGCAACATCAGTTTCTCAGTTAAATGTCTCTGTGAATTCAGATTAAGCCCTCTGTGGGTTGATAATCTTCATTTTCATTAAATAACGTGGCATCCTTTTGTTCCTAACTCATTACCCAATCCATATAAGCATGGAAATCCATCAGCTTTTTCCAATGAAGATCTGATGTGTTTTCAGTGTTCCTTTATGTTTTTGAGCAGTGTACATTTCACAAGATAATCTGACCACAGAATAGAATAATAAAGCTTTAAATTAAATAATAAAGAACATACATTTTATGTCCCCATTTAAAAAATCCCTGAAAATAGATGCAGATTAAACTATTGGGCTTTATTACTGCTGAAGATCAGAGCTGCTTTAAATGTTGTTACTAAGAACATATGCCTCTTTCTCAGGTTATTCCTGATTATTGAATGTAGAACATGTTGCAGATTAGCTCTCATTTTATGTTGAGGGTCTGATTTTTTCAGCCTAGTGTTGGGACCCACAGCCATGGATTACAACATGAAAGTCCGGTACGAACTTTTCTGGAACTTTCAAGATAAATCGCATTAACCTACTTCCAGCCAGACAGCGGAATTCCCGTGATGTCAATGTCCATATTAAAACCCCCCCTTTCCAACGAACTGACCTCTTCCACACTGGTCTGTTGGCAGATCTGGAAGGAGAGACAACGCGCGCTAATGTCTCTTTGCTGGCAAACAGACATAACTCTTCAAACTGGATCCAAGAGTGTCATACGATCAGCCAATCATGTGCACTAAGTTAAGTATGAATAAATTGCTGTTTGTGTATCCGCTATTCATTCATGGACGGGGTAATTAAGGTACAAATGTTGCTTGACTTTCTCTTTGAGGTCTACAGAAGCAAACTGTGTTCCAGAGAGTTCCCAGCAGAGACCCTGTCTCTACGACGCCGAGTGGAGCAGTTTTCCTGGTTTGAAGGAAGGACAATGGGGGCCGCGTCACCGTGGTTACAGCTGTAACATGCAGTTTGGCCGGCCGACAGAACGAACCGCCCCACCCAACAGCTACGGAGGTTAGCTAAAGCTAAAGCTAACACTTTTGTACACTGTGGATGTTTCTTCAACTTTGTCGCCCCGGACAACTTTTCCTCAGAACAGTTCACCTTAGAGATTAGGTTTGGGCAGAGAGAAGTAATTTAGAATTAAATAATCTAAAAAGTCTTTTTCATTTTATGAGGTTTGGTTTTGTTTGTGTTGAAACTCAACTTTCTTAGTGCTAGTAGGCTATCTGCTCAGCACACGTGCTCAGTTTGTGTTCTGTGTTTGTGTGTTTTTAAAGTTAAGACAAACTTTATTTAAAGGATGTTTTTAAACACAGAAGATCGGCCATAACGCGCCGTTCACGCTTATGCATTTTAACCCTATTATTAGTGGTATTTTAGAGGTATGTGTTTGATTCGGATGCTAAGTTATAAGCTTCTTTTGTAAGCTCCAACCACTAACAGCTAAGAACACGCGCTAAGATCATTTACCCAAAATGGTTGTTAGTTTTCAATCCAGTAAAATAAAATTTCCCTAAATATTATTTTGCCAAACTTGATAACTAAGTAACACCATTAAGCCCCATTTCTCCAGAAAGATTAGGTTCTTTTTCAAAATATTTCCTTAAACATTTTACTATTTCCTTAATATTTCTTTAAATGGAGTTGTTGAGTACAATGTATGCCACTGTTGTATTCTTTTGAGTTGGCACTACTTTGTAGAGTGGAAGGTTACACACTATTGTAAAAGGTAATAAAGACGGAGCCTCCCCGCGTTCGAGTGTCAGTGCATGTTCGAACCAGAACGGGCTGTGTAGCTACCATTTCAACAACAGAAAATGTCTCCTGTGTCTTATGTATCGGAGTAAGTTAGACACCTGAGAAGATGTCTACACAAGCTGCAGATGATGGGGAAGACTCTGTAGCTCCAAGGGTGAATAATGAGAGATAAAATGTGCAGACCCAACCAATGTGAAATTTGTCTAGAGGGTAAATTTTCTCAAAGCAGAAACAGGCAGAGCGATGTGAGGGCCAAGGAGCCATTAGAGCTAGTACACACAGACCTGGGTGGACCTATTGCACCAGAGTCACACATATGCCATCACTTTCACAGATGACGTTTTAAGGAGCCATTTATGTGTACTTCCTTAGGAACAAAAACAAAGCAGTTGAGGCAACTAAGCAGTGTGGCCTTACGCAGCCAGGACAGCTGCAGTTATAAGAAATAGGTGTTACTGTAAGAGAACAGGGGAAACCCCCTATTTCCTTTTCACTGGAAAGAGGCCAGATCTGTCCAAAATGAATAAGTTTGGTTCTGAATGTATGGTGTAAGAGCAAAACAAGAAGCTTGATCCTAAAGGCAAAAGGGGAATTTTTGTTGGTTTTGATCGTCATTCACCTGCTTACATGGTTCATTTTCCAGAGACAAACAAAGTTCAGAAACACAGATTGGCCCACTTCGTTACAAGGGGTTTGACTGAGAAGTATACTCAGACTGACGGGGACCGAACAGAAGACCACTACATAGAGTGGATAACAACACCAAGTCAAACTAGTCAGCCACTAACCAAAGAAACAGAACTGACAGACACAGAGAGAGACTCAGAGCTGAAGATTGACACACATCCAACTAATGACTCCCAGGCTACTCGTACTACTGGTAGAGTCAGAACGAAACCCAAATACTTGGAGGACTATGAATGTGTAGTGCAGAGTAGTGAGTTAACCATTGATTACTGCTACAGAGCTACAGCTGGACTGCCACAGACCCTTAACGAGGCTATGGCATCGCCAGTATCTGATAGGTGGAAAAAGGCGATGAGAGATGAAATGGTTTCATTTAAAGAAAACAACACCTTCTCACTTGTACCATTACCAGAAGGTAGGCAGACAGTGGGGGGAAGGTGGGTATATGCTCTCAAAGAAGATGATAAAGGAAACGAGACATATAAAGCCAGGTATGTAGCAAAGCCAGGTATGTAGCAAAGGGATACACTCAGGTAGAGGGACTTGACTATTCAGAGATGTTCTCTCCGACTGCAAACTTAACATCACTACGTATGCTGATGCAACTAGCAGCACAGCATGACCTTACACTAAACCAGATGGACGTTAAGGCTGCATACTTACATGCGCCCATTGACTGTGAAATATACATGGAGCAACCCGAAGGTTTCCAGGTTAAACCAAAGAACGGTGTGCAACTCGTGTGCAAGTTGAATAAATCTATTTATGGGCTCAAACAATCCGGGACGAATTGGAATATGATGTTGCATGAATTTCTGATTATGAATGAGTTTGTACAGAGCCAAGTTGATCATTGTATCTATACAAAGTTGTCTGATAAAGAAAAAGTTATTTTATTAATATGGGTCGATGATATAGTTTTGGCTGCAAGCAATGAGATGTGTCTAAGAGAGGTCAAGGAGAAACTGAAAAGTAAGTTTAAAATGAAAGACCTTGGGAATCTCACCCATTTTATTGGGATTGATTTCACACAAAAAGAAGGTTCTATCAAAATGAACCAGTCCAGGTACATAAAGAGAATACTGGAAAGGTTTGGTATGGCTGAGTGTAAACCCAGAGCCACCCCTAGTGAAATCAAATGTGACCTAATGCCTGAAGGGGAACAAACTGATCAAAGAAAGTACAGAGAAATGTTGGGCAGCCTCATCTATATAATGACTTGTACTAGGCCCGATATCAGCTGGATTGTGAGTAAACTGTCACAGCACATGTCAGATCCAAGGGAGAAACATATGACAGCTTTAAAGCATGTGTACAGGTATTTACAAGGAACCGAAGGTGCTTTCGTTTCATGGAAAACAAGAAAACAGCAAATGGTCTCATTGTCAACATGTGAAGCTGAGTATTTAGCATTGGCAGCTACTATTCAAGAAGCGCTCTATCTATCTCAACTACTACAGGACATGGACCACAGTTTTGAACAAACAGCTAAAGTGTTTGAGGACAACCAAGGGACTATATGCCTTGCAAAGAATCCTGTGAATCGTCAGAGGAGCAAGCATGTGGACATTAAGTATCACTTCATAAGGTCAAACATTTTACAGGGTAAAATTGTTTTGGTGTACTGTCCTACAGACAACATGGTCGCAGATGTGTTCACAAAATCTGCCACAAGGGCCAAGATTGAAAAGTTTTGTTCATTTTTATTTGGAAACTAGTGTCATGGCTGAAGCGAGTGGCACCATTGAGTGGGGGTGTTGAGTGTTGAGTACAATGTATGCCACTGTTGTATTCTTTTGAGTTGGCACTACTATTGTAAAAGGTAATAAAGGTGTCAGTGCGTGTTCGAACCAGAACGGGGCAGTGTGGCTACCATTTCAACAACAGAAAATGTCTCCTGTGTCTTATGTATCGGAGTAAGTTAGACACCTGAGAAGATGTCTACACAAGCCGCAGATGATGGGGAAGACTCTGTAGCTCCAAGGGTGAATAATGAGAGACCCGCTGCAAGAGAGTCAACAGGAGTTTAAACAAAAATTCAACATGGAAGATTCACCACCCCGTCTCGTCCAATCACTCCTCACTGGCTGAACCAATTAATGGCAGGTCCGCACTCCTTCTCGGCCAATCATCTCCCAGGGCATCACTTTTAAAGACCTTCTGCATGGAAGACACCCCTCTTCAGCTGAGCTTCGACGATCAGCTCCGACATGTCCGACTAGCTTCTGGCGACTTGGTGGTTCCTCGCACTGTTTGTGTCGAATTCTGCCCTCCTTGCTCCTCCTCCGCTTGTAGGAGCGTTCGACTGGCCTCCTGCCTTGATGGCCCCTTTTCCCCTCGTCTCAGCTCCGGGCATGTGGAAAGCGCCTTAAGAACTCCTCCAATCCTCCTACTAAGCGTCGCCGAGGTCGCCCTGCCTTCACCCCGGCTACCGCCGCCGCATCATCGGCCCGGCTTCTGCAGTGGTTCTCCTCCGATCTCGTCTCTCAATCCGATCTTCCCGCACCCCAGGCTCCGGCGTCTTCTTCTACTCCGGTCATCTCACAATCTTCCCTGCTTCATTCATCTTGTCCATTGATTTTCTCCAGAGCTTCATATCTTCTTTACTCAGCTCCTCCAGATGTTCGCCTCCAATTCTGCCACATGAGCATTTCCTCCGCTCAGATAATGTTCAACTCGCTCCTGGCTCCTCCCACTGACATTCAGCATCGCAATGCTCTTCCTGGCTCATCTCTAAGGGTGAGATGTATATCACTCCTTTCTCTTTTCTGAACTGTTTCCTCATTCATATGCCCTTTAAGCACGCTGTGTTTCCCACTCCTCGTTTACATCCAGGTAGATCATATACTTCCATGCATTCTAACATCTCACTCAGGCGCCGCTCCAAATCCTGCAGGGTCAGCTCATTCATCTGGTTTCTCTCATTTACTATCTCCCGAGGTTGATCACTGTTTCGCTTTACTGATGGCTTTAATGCTGTGTTTAAATTATCTACTCCCCACCTTTCTAAGAATCCCCTTTGGCGAGCTTTCGGCCACCTTTAAGCATTTCAGAGACGTCTTCTACTCTGTTATCTGAGCATAGAATAAGCGCGTTACCTATTCCTCTCTCATTGTCAACCTTCTTTTCAAACAGGGCTTCCAGATTTTTCTAACATATCACAAATCGTTCTCTGCCAAAGCTGCATCCAAACTCGATCAATCAGGAGTTTGCCTAGACTGGTTTATTCTCGCCACTGAATTTTGTCATAACGCAAACTACCTCTGATTCCTGTGGCTCAATTGGCCTCGTTTCAGTTCTTTATGGTCTGTTGCATCTTGGTTAAAAAGAGGGTCTCTCAAGCGGATGGTTCTCAATCCTTTCGTTGTCAGAGCCTTGCATGTGAACACATCATTATTGCTAAAAAATATACATAACATAAAACCTTCAGTAACTCTAACAATATGCTACTTTTAATCTTTGCCTTATTATTTACCATAATTGAATTATTGACCTTAAATATTTACAACCCCCGTTTATCCTTGATAGTCTTTTCCTTGAGTGCTTTACCATGTATATTTATTAAATTTGTAACCATCGCTTTCATATTTCCTCCGTACAATCAATTAAATGCAACGCAAATTATTTTTATTGTCTGAGTTTACTTAGTTTATTATATTAAAACTAGTAAACCTTCGTATTAGCTCCCTCTACTAGGGGGATGTAGTTTTAAAAGAAACCTGTTTGCTCTGTAGAATATAAAATATTAATTTACGCATTCGGACATTTATACCAACCTTCTGCCTTCCCCGAGTCAGTTCTTAGGTCACTCATTTCGAATTGGGGCGGCCACTACAACCGCCTCACTAGGAGTTTCGACAGCTTCGCTCCAACACCTCAGCCGCTGGTCCTCATCAGTGTTCCCTTTGTATGTCCGTCCTGACCTCCTATCTGTCTTATTCGCACAACTATTTATCAGTTCTTAGGTAAGAACTCTCACAATTACTGGTGGTGGTCGGGCTTATCCAATCCTTTCCTCTAGATAGATCAATTATTAATCTTCCTTCTCTATTCCTGGCTCTCATATCTAACCTATTTAAATTTGCGTATTCACCTATTTCAATTCATTTACCTCGTTTTTAGACAGTTTTATTTTAGTTTTCTCTCTTTCAGATGCACCAGGATCTTCGCCACTGGCAGGCATATCCAACCAAGCCTTGTCATGCTCCTCATTCAGCCTTTTCAGGCCCATTAGTCTACACTATTGACAAGCGTATCGAAATATGCCTTGGCAGGCATAGCAATCCTGCCTCTTTAGGCTCATCACTATCTATGCCATTGCCAGGCATTTCATTCAGCCGTCAGGCTGATTCACGCCATTGGCAGGCGATTCATTCATGCCTTTATAGACATCTCTATCTCTATGGTTAGACTTCTCTATCTCCGCCATTGGCAGGCGCTTTCATTGATGCCTTGACAGGCATATCTATTTAGTTAGTTAGGCTTTCTCTATCTCCGCCATCTACAGGCGCTTTTATTCGTGCCTTTATAGGCATCTCAATCTAGATGGTTAGGCTTCTCTATCTCCGCCATCTCCATGCGCTTTCAATCATGCCTTGACAGGCATCTCATTTAGATGGTTAGGCTTTTTCTATCTCCGCCATCTCCAGGCGCTTTCCATCATGCCTTGACAGGCATATAAATCTAGATGGTTAGGCTTCTCTATCTCTGCCATCTTCAGGCGCTTTCAACCATGCCATGGCAGGCATTCCCATTCAAATAGTTAGGCTTTCACGATCTCAGCCATTGGCAGGTGTTTCATTCAGCCGTTGGGCTCTCACACACCATTGGCAGGCGTTTACAAACATGCCTTGGCAGGCATTCATCTAGCCACCTTGACGCCTGTCAGGTGCAGCCCATCTTCACCCGACCTGACAGCGGCCATCCACGCATCTTCAGTTATAACTCAGGGTAAGCCCATTCGAGTCTAATCTGTTAAAACATTTTGGTCTGAGTTTTTACTCCCCGCTCATCTCAGATCATCCATAACTGATCTCCATTTTCCTTCAGTTCTGCCTCGCTTGGCTTCGGCCCTTTTGGGGGGAAGACATACCTAATCATAATCATAAGATGTTTATTCAAACTCATTTTCATCCTCCTCACGTCTCCCTCAGGGGTCCGAGCGCCGAAGAAATAATCTTTCAATAATAAACTCTTTAACCGTCTTCTTGTTGTTTCTCCATTATGTGAGTCTTTCCAGGTTGAAATATTATTTTAATAAATAAAGGCAGCTAATTAAACACCATTGAGAATTGGTCATCCAGAAGGTTGGTTTTATTCAGCAGATCATTCTTTAAAATATTATTTTATTAAACTAATATTTTATATGATCTTGCATTGTGAATGGTTGTTTAAAGGTATGCTGATTACTGCGTAAGTTAGTTCCAAGACTAACTTAAATACATTTCCAGATTCTTCAAGACAATTCTTGGTTCATAAACATAAATATTGCATGATAATATCGCATCACTCTTTCAGTCATGGTTTCAACCATCTTTGATTAACTTGTTTATATTGTACATAGCCCATTAGTAGTTTAGTTGGATTGTTTTAGCATGGTGAAGAGTTTGTTGATTGAAAAATGTTTGATTTTTAGTTGACTTATTTTTGTTAATAAATTCTTGTATTTTAAGAAATTGTGTGAATTCATTCCATGTGTGTGCAGAGTTTTGCTGTTCAATAATGTCAGAGCTTGGCTCATTCCTTTTGACTTTGTCCTAATACCACTGCCTTATTGGACCGGTATTCACAGGACAACCCTTAACAGACCAACATATTATTTGATAAAATATTAAAAAAATTATATTAAATATTAAATAATATATTCATATTCATAATTATAACACTAGCTTTAGTAAAATAAAGCAAAGTCTTTTAACAATGTTACTGTACACACTATAGCTGCTGTGAAACCTTATAAGTTCAATGCAACCTCCTTTATTTAATGAATCCATAGTCTAAACTAAATGATTTATGCTGAAGCCTACCAGCAGTCTCTATGCTGCAGCTGCATGTTTTGCTTGTTCCGTTCAGCAACAGGTAAATCTAATGTACATCTGGCCTGGAGAGACCCACTGAGGATATAAACACATCTGTCCATACAAACTCTGTTCTTAAAATAATTAAACCTTTAAAGGTTTCTAACCCTCCAAGGAGACAGAAAACAACATGAATTGTAACTTTCACATGGATTCTCCTTTTATCCAAGTTTTCTAAAGGACATATGAAGGCTCCAATAGCTTGTATGCATATGTGAAGCTGCACACCGCCTCCCCCTCGCACTCCCTTCAACAATGAGGTGTGTCACTGCCAAAAGCACCAAAATGGCCATTTTGTCTTTTGTTGTCTATAAAACCTATGTCCAGGTTTTTCTCTGAAGGTGTTACACTTTATTCATAAGGTAACCTATGAAAATGAAGCAATCAGTTCAAAATGACATGCGGTAGATGGTGGGTGTGAGACGCTTTTACCTTATATCATCCTCATTGGCAAACATGATGACAGCGCGGGCGTTAAGTGTCTCCAACAGTCGGAGAACAATCTTGTCAAACTCTCCAGGTCTCGGCTCCCGAGGGATCTTTAGGGACTGAGCAATACAAACACCGCCTAAGGAGAGGAATAAAATAAAAATAAAATAAATTGATTAATCATGGGGTTGGTACGGGGAGAACATGTAAACTCCAAGCAGAAAGAGCTCAGCCAAAGAATCTAACTGAGGACCTTCTTGCTGCAAGGCAACAATGCTACCCCCTGCTGCTCTGAGTTACAGTGGGGTTCTCCTATTTAGAAAGATGAGAAAAGTCTGTAATTTTCATCATCACACGCTTCAACTATGAGAGACAAAATGAAAAAAAAAAATAATCCAGGAAATCACACTGTAGGATTGTTAAATAATTTATTTGTATGTAATTATGGTGGAAAATAAGTATTTGGTCAGCCACAAATAAGCAAGGTGTCTGGCCCTCACACACCTGCAACTTCTTCTTTAAGAAGCTCTTCTGTCCTCCACTCATTACCTGTATTAATGGGACTTGTTTGAACTCATTATCTGTATAAAAGACAACTGTCCGCAGCCTCAAACAGTCAGACTTCAAACTCAACCACAGCCAAGACCAAAGAGCTGTCGAAGGACACCAGGATTGGGATTGGGAGAATATCATGTGGTCAGATGAAACCAAAAATAGAACTTTTTGGCACAAACTCAACTCATCGTGTTTGGAGGAAGAAAAATGCTGAGTTTCATCCCAAGAACACCATGCCTACTGTGAAGCATGGGGTTGGAAACATCGTGCTTTGGGGCTGTTTTTCTGCAACAGGGACAGGACGACTGATCCTTGTTAAGTGAAGAATGATTGGATGATTGGGCCCATGTATCATGAGATTTTAAGCCAAAACCTCCTTCCATTGGTGAGAGCATTGAAGATGGAATGTGGCTCGGTCTTCCAGCATGACAATGATCCCAAACACACTGCTCATGCAACGTGCTAAAGATAATACCTATAAGTCTATATAAATACATAAAATCCTGGGGAACTGAATCATACATAAAGCAATAAGGTAAATAACAAATCCAGTAATCATAATCTATGTGAAAGATGAACCCAATGAAGTTTAAAGCACAAGCACTTTCATTTAATTAGTGGAAGATGTGTGGACATTCATTTTGTGTATTGGATAACATAAAATAAACCAAATCACATGTTAACTGCAAGTAAATCTGATTGAAGAGTCCAAAGTTGGTAGATTAATGGGTTTATAACTTGGTCACCATTGGGATGGAAAGGATACTTAAATTTGTGTGGTTTAGCATGTTTCATTTATGTAAAATTTCTGCATGACAGCAACACACGCACACACGGAGGTCCTGGTCTGGAGTAGGTCTTTCCAGATTTCCCTGGGATTGTTAAGGGGACAGGGTTGTGTGTAGCGAGGCATTGCATCACCAGCTACATCAATAATTTATCTCAGAAACTAAGACTAACTTATGTTGCAGAAGTACAGCTGTAGCCATTAAAGGGTGAATTTGTTTGGTCTCTGACTGATCGGACCAATTGATGCCTGTCAACATGGAGAACCAAACTCAACATCCACAGCATAAACTGCTGGACATTGAGAAAAGAGGACAGAGCTCTGACACACAGCCTGCTAGGCAGACAAGGAAGAATGTTCTCCATGTCTGTTGACAATGCCTGAGGTTCTGTACAGGCAGCCATAACAGACAGCCTCAAGATAACATTCCTGACGCCCAAGGAGCAAATCAGACTCTTAAAAAGAAGAACGGCATTGAAAATGTTATCCTAAGAGATAAATATTGTTGTCTGACAGGTCATGTTGTTACAAGCTACACCTTTTGGCATTTAGCAGAACTGTTTAGAAAAACCCTTTCAATGCTGGAGTTTTCTTTTCTAAACAGCTGTGAAATGATATTAGAACAGTATATTTGAGTTTAGCGGCTGACTTAGTGCTTTGGTTGTGTTTATACTGTGAAATGGTTAAAAAGTTAAAACCATACCAGGTCCGATATAAATTAGTAACGGTCTGTAAAAACTTGATAAATATCTTTGTACCTCATATTCTGCCTGTCAGTCAGTCAGTCATTTTCTACCGCTTATTCCATAGTGGGTCGCGGTGGAGCTGGTGCCTATCTCCAGCATATTCTGCCTGTTATTTTTTTATTTTGGCAGCATGGTGCCCAGTAAAAAGTTTTATTTTAACCTTTAATTTATGTGGAATTTTTTTAAATCACAGTGAACAGAACATGAGACTGTTTAGTTTTTCAGTTAGTTTATTTTCGTACTTTGTGCCTTTTACATAGAAATAAGTCCAACTCTGACATCACTGTGTCCTCTGTTGAAGGTGTTAAATAGGAAACACACTGTACAAACACATGTGGGATTATAGAGATTTTATGGTTATAAACCAAAATACAGCCATTTGTATTTCATTTTTAACTGTTTTGCTTATCCTGTCCACAGAATCAGTATCACTATTAATAGTGGAGGGACTATGTCTCAGACTAACCCAACTGTTCAGCTCTGAGTTTTCTCTTCCTAGATGCTGCTAACCTTTTCCATTCTACCCACCTTTATTCCAAAGGAAGACACCTATATGTGCTCCATTACAATCTAAAGGTAAGACTCCAAGGCTCTCTGTGCCCACCTCATAGTGTGAAAGTACAATTAATGTTACTTCCTGATCAAATGAATCACAACTGCATGTGCCCAAAGCCCATCTTTTCTGGTACTGTGAAGGAAAACCCCTACATAATTATCTTCTACACATACACTTATTATCAATTTGATTATAAGGTTACATCTGATTCATTACTACAGTTCAGTGTCATTTTAGCATTGCAATTATTTTCTAAGAAATGTGCATTTTGCCAGAATTGATCAATCCATCTGGAGTGCTGATTAAACTGCAAGAAAATTATATCATTCCAGCTTACATTATAAAAACTATTACCTGGATCAGACTGAAAAACATAAGGCAATATTTTCCAAGCAATTTTCAGTTTTTCAATTAGCTATATTTTATTTTACTGCAAGCTAAAAATCAAGTTGCATTTACAAGAGAAAGCAAATAAATTGATAAAATTCTAAGTAAAATATATGAGATTTCAAACAACAAATACGTTATTACAAGTAACTTTTGACATAAATGTTAATTTCTATCTACTCAATAATTTATAAAATTTACTAAATCTTTTTCAGTGATTTAAAAAGGGCCAAACATCTTCAAAAATAAGTTAGCTTTCACATTATTTTTGAAAAATGGTTGATACAAATTCCCTTTTTTAAAACAAATATTAATTTAATTACTTTATGTAAGAATACATATGAAAACATAGTATTAGACACGATACCAAGCCTTGTGAGCAGAGCTTATGAAAGAATAACTATGGAATTTCAGAAGCCAAACGTTGTCTGTTCCTTAGTAATTTTGCTGAAGATGAAATTGGCCAAATGTTGGTGTCCACTGGAAAACAGGTTTCTAGGATTTCCTTCTTTCATCTCTGGAACATTGCCAAAATTAGAACTATCCTGTCCAGGAGTGACACTGAAAAACTAGTCCATGTATTTGTTACTTCAAGGCTGGACTACTGTAATTCTTTACTATCTGGATGTCCACAAAATGCTGTTCAAAGCATTCAGCTGATTCAAAGTGCTGCAGCAAGAGTTCTGATGAAAATTAAAAAGAGAGATCATATTTCCCCTCCTTTAGCTTCCCTTCATTGGCTCACTGTTAAATCCAGAATAGAATTTAAAATTCTTCTCCTCACATATAAAGCCCTTAATTATCTAGCTCCATCATACATCAGAGATCTGATTGTTCCATACGTTCCTAACAGAGCACTTCGTTCTCAGACTGCAAGTTTACTGGTGGTTCCTAGAGTCTCTAGAAGTAGAATGGGAGGCAGATCTTTTAGTCATCAGGGTACTCTCCTGTGGAACCAGCTCCCAGTTTTAGTCCATGAGGCAGACACCCTGTCTACTTTTAAGGCTAGGCTTAAAACTTTCCTTTTTGATAAAGCTTATAGTTAGAGTGGCTTAGGTTATCCTGAGCTATCTTCCTTATTTTTTACTTCCATCTTCTTCCCTCCCTGTTGGATGGAGTAAGGGGGAGTCAGGTTTAGCCTAAACCACTCTGCCTGTTGGTTGAGGTGCAAACACACCCTCCATTTCTGCTACCTGTATGACCCCTTCTCTTTTCCAATGGTTGTTGTCAATCTGACCGAGAGAGGTATCCCAATCGTGGTTTTTAGTATAATCCATCAGTGGGCTCTAGATGGACAAACTGTATACTTTTAAGGCTAGGCTTAAAACATTACTTTTTGATAAAGCTTATAGTTAGACTGGCTTAGGTTATCCTGAGCTAGCTCTGTAGTTATGCTGCTATAGGCTTAGGCTGCTGGAGGACCTAATGACCACTTTCACCCTCTTCGCTACATTCTCACACTACTCTCTAATTCTGCATAATTTGCTGTTATTACAGTTTTTAAATTTATGTTCTCCCTCTTTTCTCTTCCTAGAAGCTACAACTGGCCTGACTCTGTGTCTACTTGTGACACCTTTCTGGAGAGGGGCATCGTCCAAGCTTCTGCTGGCAACAACTTAATGCTCACCCTCTACCAATGACCCACATGGCCCTGTCTTTTAGTGTTTAACCCTTTCTCTCTCCTAGACATGGCAATTGACTGAGGTTCTACTGTGACTAACTATGTGCTCTCTTTCAGACTCTAACCTTGAAAACTGGCTCAGCATTTATCTATTCTTTCTTTCTAGGTGAAACGACTAAAGGAGCTACATCCATTAACATTTATTTTTCCTTCACATAGAAAGGACTCCTGGATCAATGATTATTTGTTCTCTTTGTGTCTCTGCTCTGTTCTCTCAAACCCCCAGTCGGTCGTGGCAGATGGCCGCTCACACTGAGCCTGGTTCTGCTGGAGGTTTCTTCCTGTTAAAAGGGAGTTTTTCCTCTCCGCTGTTGCTACATGCATGCTCAGTATGAGGGATTGCTGCAAAGTCGCCAGGGACTGTCCACTGTCTCTACTGTCAGGATCTGTGCCATGTCTGTGTGTTTGGTGCTGTTTACTGTGCTTAGCCTCTAAATGGCGTTTGAACCTGGAGGAGAGGTGACAGGTGTTCTCTATCTCCCTGATCATCTGCTGAGGAGTATTTAAGGAGGAGGCTGCCAGCAACTCACTGCTAGAGTGTTGCCCTTAGTGGTATATCTCAAGCCACAATTATCCTTGCCCTGACTTTGCTTTGTCTTTGCCTTCTTGTAATTAAATAAAATCCTTGCCGTCAAACTCTGTCTCCTGATTGCTTTCTGCATGTGGGTCAAAGCTGTTAAAAACAATATGACAGAACACTCTGGCCAACCTGACCCAGCATAAGCTTTCAGGAGAACCCTTTCAGAATAACATCACTAACTTCAAACCCATGACTCCTCTCTCCGTTTCCTCATTGAACAGCAGAGACAAACTAATCAACAAATCGAGCAACTAGCTTCCTTAGTACAACATACCCTAAGCAATTTCACCTCCTCGGCCTTAAAGGGCACTTCAGCTTCTCCTGCTTCTCAGCAGCTTCCGCACTCACGTGATGTCACTTCCCCTAATCCTGAGAAGTTTTCCGGAGAAAAGGGAGACTGTAAGGGTTTCCTTCTGCAATGTATGCTCATTTTCAACTGCTCCCCGCAGTCTTTCCCACATGACTATGTAAAGATTTCCTATGTTCTGGGGTTGCTTACTGGTAAAGCCCTGAAATGGGCTGAGGCGCGTTTTTCTGACTGTTCCAATTTTGGTTGCATACTCTCAGAATTTGAGAAAGAGTTGAGACAGGTTTTTTCCTGTGAAATAGATCAGACCGCCACAGCGTGAACATTGTGGTCTTTAAAACAGAGGAACCAGTCAGTTGCTGAGTTCTCAATTGATTTTCGTACCCTTGCAGCAACCTCTGGGTGTGACGATTGTGCACTTAGAGCTGCCTTTTTCCAGGCTTTAAGTGAGCCATTAAAAGACGAGTTGGCCTTAATTGATGGGCCTAAGTCATTAAATTAGTTAATCAATTTAACCACCAGACTAGATCATCGGATGAGGGAGAGAAAGAGATCCCGACTTGAACAAAGCTTTGTTAAGACCCATCTCCCTAGTCAAACTTCGTAGACTGTTCGCCCCACATTTGTTTCTCAGAGTTCTGAGGTTGAACCCATGCAGGTCGGGCATACTCGGCTTTCCCCCGAGGAGAGACTGAGAAGCCGCCAGACAAACCGGTGTTTTTACTGTGGATCTTCTGAGCATTTTCTTGCTGACTGCACAGTCTGCTCCACGGGACCAAAAGGCCAGGTCCGTCAGTAAGTGAGGGAAAACTGGCAGACCGTTCACTAGCCCCCAGACTTAGTTTACCAGCCTCATTAATTTCTCACCATCCTATTCGGAACCTGTCTGCTCTGATTGACTCAGGAAGCGACCAAAACCTTATAGATCAGAGGTTAGTTAGTGAGGCACAGATAGAGACTGAGCTGCTTCCCGCACCTCAGTTAGTTTCAGCGTTAGATGGGCAAAAATTACAATCCATCGAACCAAATCTCTGACTCTAATACTTTCTGGTAATCATAGGGAGAAGATTTCTTTTTTTGTGTTTCCTATTGCATTGAACTCCATTGTTTTAGGTTTCCCTTGGCTTAAGAAGCACAATCCACATATTAATTGGGCTGAAAGCCGAGTTGAGTCCTGGTCTACTAACTGTCTTTCCTCTTGCCTGCAGTCAGCTGTCGCCTCTCTCCCCACTGATTCAGCTCCAGCAGAAAATGAGATTACCGATCTCTGTAGCCTTCCTTCAGAGTACCATGATCTAAGGTTAGTTTTTAGCAAATCCAAGGCATTATCGTTGCCTCCGCATAGACCTTATGACTGTGCAATAGATTTGCTTCCCGGTGCCCCCCTAACCTTCTAGTAGGCTATATAACATCTCAGGACCTGAACAAAAAGTCATGGAGAATTATATCAATGAGTCCTTGGTAACTGGTTTAATTCACCCCTCTTCATCTCCACTCGGTGCAGGTTTTTTCTTTGTCGGGAAAAAAGATGGTTCTCTCCGCTCATGTATCGACTATAGAGGGCTAAACCAAATCACAATAAAAAAATAAATATCCTCTCCCACTCCTGTCCTTGGCTTTTGTACTGGTTCATGGTTCTACTGTTTTCACCAAATTAGAGCTCAATAACGCCTACCATTTAGTTAAGATCTGCCAGGGGGATGAGTGGAAGATCGCCTTCAAAACCCCGTTAGGAAACTTTGAATACATGGTGATGCCTTTTGGACTGAGTAACGCTCCAGCAGTTTTTCAGTCACTCATAAATGATGTTCTTAGAGAGGTTGACGCCTCAGAAACAGGAGTTGGAGCTGTGTTATCTCAGCAGTCTTCCACGGATGGAAAACTCCATCCATGTGCTTTTTTTTCTCATTGACTAACCAGCAAAGAGAGGAACTATGATGTGGGAGACAGAGGGTTACTTGCTATAAAGTTAGCTCTTGAGGAATGGAGACATTGGCTGGAGTGTGCTAAACACCCCATTTTAGTATGGACCAATCACAAAAATCTGGCCTACTTACAATCAGCCAAAAGACTGAACCCACACCAATCACGTTGGTCACGTTTCTTCTCCCAGTTCGACCTCTCCATCTCATATAGGCTGGGTTCCAAGAATGTTAAACCGGATGCTTTGGCCCGGCTTTACTCACCAGATACCACGGAGAGGGAGGCAGAACCTATCATACCACCTCATTGGACTTTTTGGGCTCTAGTTTGGGAGGTTGAGGATCTTGTGAATCAGGCCAAGTGAAACAAACCTGACTCAGGCACTGGACCTCCTAACAGGGTATTTGTTCCTGCATCTGTTAGGTTTAGGCTAATCTGTTGGTTTCATACCACTAAGTTTTCAGGTCATCCAGGGGTTAGCTGTACTATTTCACTCATTTCCAGGCGTTTTTGGTGGCCATCCCTCCATAAACATGTCAGGGAATATGTACAAGCGTGCTCATTCTGTTCCTGGCAGAAATCGGGTAACCAGCCACCATATGGGTTACTCCAACCTCTCAACAGCCCCAAACGCCCCTGGTCACACATAGCTCTTGATTTTGTGACCAGGTTACCCATCTCTAAAGGTATAACGGTCATCCTCACAACAGTGGACTGTTTTTCTAAGTCCTGCCACCTTGTACCTTTAAAGAAACTTCCATCTGCTTTTCAGACTGCTCAGCTGTTAGTACAACATGTTTTTCGCTTACATGGCATTCCGCAGGACATTCTGTCTGATCGTGGCCCTCAGTTTGTTTCTCGTGTTTGGAAACAGTTTTGTTTAGCTCTGGGAGCTAAGACCTCCCTGACCTCTGGGTACCACCCCCAATCTAATGGACAGACCGAACGTATGAACCAGCAGGTAGAGTCCATTCTCAGGAGCATGACTCCCACAGAACCCTTAGATTGGAGTATTTATCTCCCCTGGGTAGAATATGCCATAAATTCACAGATTTCATCAGCTACTAGCCTTTCACCATTCGAGGTCTCCATCAGCTACCAACCACCACTATTTCCTACTGATGAGAAGGACATAGCTGTTGCCTCCGTTCTGGGGAACAGCTTCCGGAGCTCTTCTTCGCACTGTGAACCAAGACAAGAAGTATGCTGATCGAAGACGGTGGCCTGCTCCGATGTACCGTCCAGGCCAAAAGGTTTGGTTGTCCTCTCGGGATATACCGTTAAAGCCTATGTCCAAGAAACTGTCTCCTCGCTTCATTGATCCCTACACTATTGACTCTGTCATCAGACCCTCTGCTTTTCGTGTTCGTCTGCCTTCTAGCCTATGTATTAATTCTGTGTTTCACATCTCTCAGATCAAGCCCTTCATTTTCAGTGCTTCTTTGTGTCACCAAAAAACAATTGAAACTTTAAAAGACTGTGTGGCAGGAAAGAACATTGATTGCAGATTGCTCGTCAACTGAGTCTTCCTTGATCCGAGTCTTCTGCTCCGTGTGCACACCGATGGCACACAGCTCTGCCCTCCTGTGCAAAAGCCTGTAATCCAATATTTTTATTAAAGGCAAAGCAGAATGTAGTCTTTGCTTCAGTGGGTCCGCCCGGACCACAAACATAAAGCATCTGCTTCAAGAACTTCAAACTCAGCCTTCTGCATGCACAATTACGCACTCAGAAGCGCCCAGCGCAGATTAACAAATAGGAGAAATAATCTTGACAGGGGAGAGGCTGAGATGACAAACCTGCTGCTGTGAATAGCAATGACAAAAGTTAACTAACTGTAACCGTCCAGAAAAACAGGACCAGAATGGAACAGAAGGAAAAACTCAGCAATTGGATCATTTATAATGATGCAGAGCAACAACCCCTGCATGCTTCAAGCAACACAGCTTTGTTCGCTTTTCCTCTTTTTCCGCTGGGGGCAGTGGCAGCCAGCCAAGTAGCACATGTAATGTCCTTATTTAAATAGGGCGGTCTGCACCTCTTTTCAAATCAAAGAAGGAAGGTAACAACTTACCTTGTTTCCTTCATCATTAAGGACGAGAATAACAGATGCTCAATCTTTGAAAATCGCATTCAACACGCCTACTTATTGCACATGCAACTTTCTTTGTACAAGCAATTTAGCGCGATCTTCCAAGATCAGGGCCATAGTGTCAATAAAATACATTGAGGGTTCTGGTTGGAACATGAGAAAAGGTCTCACTGTCCATAAATGTCTGCATTAGGAAGCACCAAGTTCTTCCCTAACTACTTTGTAATGGTTGTGCAATGTACTGAATACTACATTGTTTGGTTGGGTCACTGATTGGGTTATTAATAAATGATTGTTAACATTGTTAACATTATTTATCTGAAATTGAATCTACTTTGTTTTCTCCATTCTCCCTGTGATGTGATAGGCTAATTTGAATTGAGAATGTGGGTTCTAAGGGTAGATATGGGTGGACTCCTGGTGTGCCAGGGAGATGGATGGGCTGCCATTTAGCGAGCTGTGTTTTTGTGTACTGCCTGGAAGACAATAAACTCACTTCTGACTTTTGTTGTTCAGTCAAGTCAGAGGGATGTCTCCTCTTTTCCACACCCCACCTCTCTTCGTAACAGTCTGTTTCAACAATGTCTAATTCAGGTTCTGTAGCAAAGTATTGACAGGTTCACAAACTCTGTCTTAATACAGGTCCTTCTCAAAATATTAGCATATTGTGATAAAGTTCATTATTTTCCATAATGTCATGATGAAAATTGAACATTCATATATTTTAGATTCATTGCACACTAACTGAAATATTTCAGGTCTTTTATTGTCTTAATACGGATGATTTTGGCATACAGCTCATGAAAACCCAAAATTCCTATCTCACAAAATTAGCATATCATTAAAAGGGTCTCTAAATGACCTATGAACCTAATCATCTGAATCAACGAGTTAACTCTAAACTCCTACAAAAGATTCCTGAGGCCTTTAAAGCTCCCAGCCTGGTTCATCACTCAAAACCCCAATCATGGGTAAGACTGCCGACCTGACTGCTGTCCAGAAGGCCACTATTGACACCCTCAAGCAAGAGGGTAAGACACAGAAAGAAATTTCTGAATGAATAGGCTGTTCCCAGAGTGCTGTATCAAGGCACCTCAGTGGGAAGTCTGTGGGAAGGAAAAAGTGTGGCAGAAAACGCTGCACAACGAGAAGAGGTGACCGGACCCTGAGGAAGATTGTGGAGAATGGCCGATTCCAGACCTTGGGGGACCTGCGGAAGCAGTGGACTGAGTCTGGAGTAGAAACATCCAGAGCCACCGTGCACAGGCGTGTGCAGGAAATGGGCTACAGGTGCCGCATTCCCCAGGTCAAGCCACTTTTGAACCAGAAACAGCGGCAGAAGCGCCTGACCTGGGCTACAGAGAAGCAGCACTGGACTGTTGCTCAGTGGTCCAAAGTACTTTTTTCGGATGAAAGCAAATTCTGCATGTCATTCGGAAATCAAGGTGCCAGAGTCTGGAGGAAGACTGGGGAGAAGGAAATGCCAAAATGCCAGAAGTCCAGTGTCAAGTACCCACAGTCAGTGATGGTCTGGGGTGCCGTGTCAGCTGCTGGTGTTGGTCCACTGTGTTTTATCAAGGGCAGGGTCAATGCAGCTAGCTATCAGGAGATTTTGGAGCACTTCATGCTTCCATCTGCTGAAAAGCTTTATGGAGATGAAGATTTTATTTTTCAGCACCACCTGGCACCTGCTCACAGTGCCAAAACCACTGGTAAATGGTTTACTGACCATTGTATCACTGTGCTCAATTGGCCTGCCAACTCTCCTGACCTGAACCCCATAGAGAATCTGTGGGATATTGTGAAGAGACCATTGAGAGACTCAAGACCCAACACTCTGGATGAGCTAAAGGCCGCTATCGAAGCCTCCTGGGCCTCCATAAGACCTCAGCAGTGCCACGGGCTGATTGCCTCCATGCCACGCCGCATTGAAGCAGTCATTTCTGCCAAAGGATTCCCGACCAAGTATTGAGTGCATAACTGTACATGATTATTTGAAGGTTGACGTTTTTTGTATTAAAAACACTTTTCTTTTATTGGTCGGATGAAATATGCTAATTTTGTGAGATAGGAATTTTGGGTTTTCATGAGCTGTTTGCCAAAATCATCCGTATTAAGACAATAAAAGACCTGAAATATTTCAGTTAGTGTGCAATGAATCTAAAATATATGAATGTTCAATTTTCATCATGACATTATGGAAAATAATGAACTTCATCACAATATGCTAATATTTTGAGAAGGACCTGTATATTGAACTGAAGAAAACACAACTTTCTCAAGACTGTATGTGTGGAAGTAATAGAGATAGAGACAGTGATTTAATCAGCATTAGCTTCAGCTGACACACTTTTTCCAGGTTTAAAAAAACTAAGTGGAAAATCACCTTTGAGGCGGCTCCTGCTACGCTCAGATCCACTAAATTAACTTTGATGTACAAAGTGAGAAAAATCAAATAAACAGACTTCCACTGACATGATATATTCAATTTTCATCACACACACAAATTTACTCACAAATCTGTGTGGATGTGCCCCCATCTCGGCACTAGCTGGAGACTCACAATGCTACACTATGCGAGGCACAAGCAGGAAATTTAAAAAAATGATGTCTTTGCAAACTGGGAAAATTTCTGAGGATGTTTGTGTCATGGAAGCAGCCTTAGAGACGAGAAACTATTGCTAATGGAGAACAACATGGTCTGGCTAACAGCCCTGTTGCTAGTCATATACCTCATGTTCATAGGAATTTCAGGGGAAACTAGGTTTTGCACCGCAGATGTCTCTGAGGGTTAGGGTTAGTGTTACGCCCCCAGTTGGCACAGAAGAACAGGGTAACATAAAAATTGTTGTCCAGATGGTAAGGTCAGGTTAAAAGGTTTATTTACAAGGTTTTGGGAACAAAAAGAGACAACACTACAAGTGTTGTAGGCGAAGGAAATATAAATGTCAAACCCAAGGAACATTTCTTAGGGCATGGGCTGTACTAAAATATACAAAAACCAAAATAAAATCTCTAAATTAAACCATCAGTCCCAAACTAAAAGACGTTATTGGTCCAGTGTTCCAAGGCCGGTCCAATCGGAGATCAGCAGGAAGGAGGCGGGCCCAGAGTCCAAATCAGCCAATCTCCTCAGTGTGCTGCCTTAGTCAAAATTGCATACTGAAGCTGCATCATGGTAATTCAGGTCAACAGCCGTAACAGTTAGGGTGGTTACAATGACTACCATGATTATCTCTGCAGACCTGATTGTTCGTTGTAGTGTAAAACTTTTCTGTTCTGTAGATGAGCCAAACCACACTGTCAGAGCAGACACAAGACAGACTGAATCATGGCAGAGTAAGAGATGACCAGGAGTTGCTGTGGAGGGTTATACTTCTTGAGTTGACCCTGGAATTAAAGTCCCTTCTGGGCCTTTTTCCAAACAGTGTTTATATGTGATGACTAGGTATGGGTACCTTTCACATTTGAACCTATACGGTACCGATGCCCGGTACCTGGGGATCGGTACTCAACGTTACCAGTTTTTGGTACTTTTGTGTGTGTTTATGTAGTTATAAATGTTAATTTATTTAATAATAAAATCTCACTTTTTCTATTTAACGTATTTTTTTCTCAATATGTAAACGTTGATGAATATATCCAAACATCATCCAGCTGTTTGTAATGTAACATCTCAGTTTTTTCAAACATTTCTTCTTCGATGTTGCTGGTTGCAGACAACGAATTGCTAATGGATGCAGGCGGGCTAATGGTACCAAATGCAGGAGTTTTAGCCATATATCTGGGGCTGACGAGAAAAATCTTGTGCTTAACCAGGTGCTTCCTCAGATTAGTATTCCTGCCACTGGCCTTGCACTTCGCATCACAAATATTGCAGCGAGCGTAATCTGCATTGCTTTTTGAAAAGTGGAGCCATACTTTCGAGCTCTTTCTATCGGCCATGCTTTGTTGACAGTACCAGCGACGTCTTTACACTCTTGTGCGTGCAATGCTGCGTTCATGTCCAGCATGGAAAATCGCCCACTCTTCCACTCCCTTAGTATCACAATGATGCGTTCAGAATCAGAAAGCTTTATTGCCAAGTTTGTACAAAAAAACAAAGAATTTGACTCGATACACTTTGCTATCAGTGAATATTTTTTTTATACAATAATGGAAATAAAAAATATCTTTTTGAATGTACAGTACAGACCAAAAGTTTGGACACACCTCATTCAAAGAGTTATCTTTATTTTCATGATTATTGTAGCTTCACACTGAAGGCATAAAAACTACGAATTAACACGTGAAATTATATACTGAACAAAAAATTGTGAAACAACTGAAAATATCTCTTATATTCTAGGTTCTTCAAAGTAGCCACCTTTTGCTTTGATTACTGCTCCGCACACTCTTGGCATTCTGTTGATGAGCTTCAAGAGGTAGTCACCTGAAATGGTTTTCACTTCACAGGTGTGCCCTGTCAGGTTTAATAAGTGGGATTTCGAGCATTATAAATGGGTTTGGGACCATCAGTTGTGTTGTGCAGGAGGTGGATACAGTACACAGCTGATAGTCCTACTGAATAGATTGTTAGAATTTGTATTATGGCAAGAAAAAAGCAGCTAAGTAAAGAAAAATGAGTGGCCATCATTACTTTAAGAAATGAAGGTCAGTCAGTCCAAACAATTGGGAAAACTTTGAAAGTGTCCCCAAGTGCAGTCGCAAAAACCATCAAGCGCTACAAAGAAACTGGCTCACATGAGGAAAGGAAGACCAAGGGTCACCTCTTCTGCGGACGATAAGTTCATCCGAGTCACCAGCCTCAGAAATCGCAGGTTAACAGCAGCTCAGATTAGAGAACAGGTCAATGCCACACAGAGTTCTAGCAGCTGACACATCTCTAGAACAACTGTTAACAGGAGACTGTGTGAATCGGACCTTCATGGTAAACTAGCTGCTAAGAAACCACTGCTGAGGACAGGCAACAACCAGAAGAAACTTGTTTAGGCTAAAGAACACAAGGAATTTACATTAGACCAGTGGAAATCTGTGCTTTGGTCTGATGAGTCCAAGTTTGAGATCTTTGGTTCCAACCACCGTGTCTTTGTGCGGCGCAGAAGAGGTGAATGGATGGACTCCACATGCCTGGTTCCCACCGTGAGGCATGGAGGAGGAGGTGTGATGGTGTGGGGCTGCTTTGCTGGTGACACTGTTGGGGATTTATTCAAATTTGAAGGCATACTGAACCAGCATGGCTACCACAGCATCTTGCAGCGGCATGCCATTGCATCCGGTTTGCGTTTAGTTGGACCATCATTTATTTTTCAACAGGACAATGACCCCAAACACACCTCCAGGCTGTGTAAGGGCTATTTGACCAAGAAGGAGAGTGATGGGGTGCTGCGCCAGATGACCTGACCTCCACAGTCACCGGATCTGAACCCAATCGAGATGGTTTGGGGTGAGCTGGACCGCAGAGTGAAGGCAAAAGGGCCAACAAGTGCTAAGCATCTCTGGGAACTCCTTGAAGACTGTTGGAAAACCGTTTCAGGTGACTACCTCTTGAAGAATGCCAAGAGTGTGCGGAGTAGTAATCAAAGCAAAAGGTGGCTACTTTGAAGAACCTAGAATATAAGACATATTTTCAGTTGTTTCACACTTTTTTGTTCAGTATATAATTCCACATGTTAATTCATAGTTGTGATGCCTTCAGTGTGAAGCTACTATATTCATAGTCATGAAAATAAAGATAACTCTTTGAATGAGAAGGTGTGTCCAAACTTTTGGTCTGTACTGTACATATATACACAATTAACTTTACAACGGAATATGATGTGAGATCAGTCCAAGTATGCATGGTGTTGTTCTGGGACTCTAACTTTCAAGTGTTCATCAGAGAAACAGCCTGGGGTAAGAAACTGTCTCTGTGGTGACTGGTTTTAGCAGACAGCGCTCTGTAGCGCCACCTGAAGGTAGAAGCCTAAACAGTTAATGCGCAGGGTGTGTGGGGTCTGCAGATATTTTAGCAGCTCTTTTCCTGACCCTAGACCTATATAAGTCCTGGATGGAGGGAGGTCAGCCTGATGATTCTCTCTGCAGATCTAATAGTTTGTTGCAGTTTGGACCTGTCCTGTTTTGTGGATGAACCAAACCACACTGAGATGGATGAAGATAGGACAGACTGAATTATGGCAGTGTAGAAAATGACCAGCAGCTCCTGTGGAAGGTTGTACTTCTTGAGTTGCCTCAGACAGTACAGTCTCTGCTGGGCCTTCTTCCGAACACTGTCTATATGTGAGGACCATATCAGGTTTCTGGAAATGATGGCTCTTGTGCAGGAGATGCTCCCCAGCCTCACCTGCTCCTGCAGGTCCTTCAGGAAGCTGGTGATCCACTGACAGGTAGAGGCAGGGACCTTGAGCTGGGTGAGCTTCTGTTGGAGGATGTCTGGGTTTATGGTGTTCAAGGCCGAGCTGAAGCCCACAAACAGGATCCTGGCGTATGTCATTGGGGTGGTGCAGGATGTAGTCCCAAGTTGAGTGTATCATTTGCTGACCTTTATGCCTTTTAAGCAACAACAGTAGCTGAAAGGATTTCATGACAGATGTCAGGGCGACAAGTCTATAGTCATTTAATCCTGTGATGGTACATTTCTTGGGAAACATGATGATGGTTGGAAGCTTAAAACAGGAGGGAACCTGACACAGCTAAAGACTTGTTGAAGAACTGAGTGAAGATGGGGGCCAGTTGGTCAGCACAGGCTTTCAGGCAAGAAGGGTGAAATGTTATCATGTCCTGGAGCTTTCCTGGACTTTTTGACACTGATAGACCCTGCTCCACTTAGCCCTTTTCCACCAATATGGTTTGGAGTTTCCTGAAGGGTAACATTGTTGCATGTTTCCACCGAAAAAAAAAGGTTTCCAGAATGCTTACTGTGGTTCAGTTCAAGCACTACAGAATACTTGGTTTTTCTGCATGAGCTGTGACATCACCCGGAGGCCGGTCAAAGCTGGAGACAACAGAAACAACTATTGTGGCAGCAACAACGAAGAAAAATTTATTGTGGTTTGTGGAGGAAACATGTTTTATTCTGCACTTGTTCAGAATTTCTAATGAAATTCAACACAAACACTAGGAAGGAAAAGGTTTACGATGAGCTGGTTGAATAGATGGAGAAGGCTGGCCATGTTTGCTCTGAAGATCAAGGCCCGTATTCACAAAGAATCCTAAGACTAAAAGTAGCTCCTAGTGACAACATTCTATGAAAATCTCAGGATTTTTCGAATTCTACGATTTTTCTTAGAATTTTGCCTCGGTAAGATGTTTCACAAAGCTTAGGCTTTAAGAGAGCTCAAAACAAGAGGAAATGTTAAGAGTACTGAAGAGGACTTTTAGTGAGCTCAAGAGTGTCTTAAGCAGAGAAGATTATGGAAGGACAGA
This sequence comes from Girardinichthys multiradiatus, assembly GCF_021462225.1. Taxonomy (NCBI): domain Eukaryota; kingdom Metazoa; phylum Chordata; class Actinopteri; order Cyprinodontiformes; family Goodeidae; genus Girardinichthys; species Girardinichthys multiradiatus. The sequence continues at coordinate 7,554,886 of NC_061795.1, read as the reverse complement.
AAGAAAGGAGAGATATTCTCTGAACAATGAAAAACAGTGAATTAATAAAACACTACCAGCTCGATCATGCAGGGATCCATCCTCTCAAGGGCCGGTGTCCCACAGCGTTTTAATGTGTTCCATGTCCAACACCCTGAATCAATGGACTGAATCAACTCCTCGTGCACTCAAGTTCTACAGAGTCCTGCTAATGACCTAATTATGTGATTCAGGTGTGTTGACAGAGAGATACATCTGAAAGTTGCAGGACACCAGCCCTCAAGGACTGGAGTTTGACACCCGTGCTCTAAACAGTCAAATAAAGGGACACATAAACTTCTACAACAATTACATAATTATTAATATACAGATTAGACAAACTTCATCAACCCCTTAAGGCAAAATGAATTAGTTTCAGCAGCAGGACAGATTAAAGGTAATATTAGGAAGGATAAATAATAGAAACAATAATAAATAACTATGAAGAAAAAGTAAACAAAACCAAGAAGGGTCATTCCAGAATTGGAGGACAATTTAGGCACCAAACCTTTTTAAAACTGACTATTTATTGTGTAATTTTTTATATGTTTCTAAGAAAAACAGGTATTAAACCATCATATAATTTGATTTGTCCAGCCACACTGTCAACAGTTCACTTTTTATGAGATATTTAATTTCAACCTAAAAAGACTCACAAAGAGAAGACAGGAATGCAATTAGAAAAGTTTATAAGTGAATGTTTATTTCTTTGGCGCTCAGAACCCAGTGGAAAAGATGAATGCTGAGAATGACATGCGCTTGAATGAACACCTTAGGGTTATATTTAGAGAAGTCTCCCCTCCAAAAAAGGGGGCTGAGGCTGGGGCCGGAAATGAGAAAGGAAGGGAAGTTATTGAGGTTTATAAAGATTCGAATGATGGGCATGAAGAAGGGATGATTTGAGCCTAGAGTGAAGGAATAGGTTAGTGTGCCTGACCAGGCATTGATGGGGCTGTGCCTGACAAGACGTAGATGGGGCTGAAGATCTAAAAGAAGAAAATAATTAATTAACGATGGTGCCTGTAGAGGAGAAAAATGAGGCAGAGACTGAGAAGACGAGGCCTAATTGAGTACTAAAAGGGAAATCTATCAGGAAAATAGAATGAAATAAAAAGGGAAGAAAGAAGCGCAAGGCGTGGAAAGGATAAATAATGCAGAGAAATATTGTTTGTAAATATGCTATGAAAGCAAGGAAAATAATAGGGATGCAAAGCAGATGATAGATATACCTAGAGGGCAATGCAAGATGATAGATATGCCATGAGGGCAATGCGAAATGATGTATATATGCCGCAGAGGCTATGCAGATGATAGAAATGCCTAGAAGGTTATGCAGATAAAGATATGGAACAAAGCTATAAAAACAGATCCGCCGAGCAAAAGAATAAAAAAAATAAATAGATAGATCGGGTAATGAAGGAATAAAAGCAGGAAATGAGATAAGTAATTAAAGGGAAGAAAAAGTTTAAATGAAACGGGAAATTGGTCCGCATAAAGAAAAGAAGGGGAAATAAAGTGAAATGAAGAAATTTCAGAAGAGCTGTGGAGTGCTGGAAATGCCATGAAGGAAATGCAGATGAAGATGTGAAATAAAACAATAAAACAGATATATTCAAAAGGAGTTAGAAGATAAATCGGTCGTGAAGACAGAAAAGAACATAGGTGAGCTAGAGTGAGGGAGAATAATTAGACACGACTGGCAGGTGCTGAAGGAAGAGTCCTGCAAAATGGACAAATGAAGACTGAACAAAGCCAATGATGGATAAAGGCCAACCACCACCAGTAAATGCAGGAAGCTCATACCTAAGAGCTGGGAGATTGTTTAACAGCAAGCACAGAGTGGAGGTCTGGCAACCGTGGCTGAAAAAGGCCAATGGCCTAGTTGATGGAGGGAAGCTGTATAAACGCCTCGGGTTGCTGCTGTAGAGGCAGCTCCAATTCTAAATAAGTGAATTGAGACCTGACTAGGAGGCGGGTTGTACTAGTCTAAAGATGCCTCAAAACTTAAAGAACCAGGAGGCGGACATGGGGGCTCCTTCTAGAGTGAGAAAGAAGGGCATCCTGGGCAAGCTAAGTTTGCAATGTTTCAAGAGTGGATTTAAGCATGCTTGAGATGGGCAGAACGGGCCATCGAGGCGAACAATAGAGATTAAACATGGGCCTTTCCCTTTGATATGTTAAGGTTGAGATTGTCAGGATAGAAACTTGAGGTCTGAGAATGCTAAATTTCTTGAAGGAACTAACAAGCCCATAGAAGGCTTGAACAAAATAGAGTCAAGATTAGAAAAGTCTTCCCCCAAAAAATGCTGAGCAAGACCATCCGCGCCGTGCTGTGACGTAATCGGCCCACAAGTACAGACTTGGAAGGATCCAGCCCCTGAATTGGGACACACCCTCGACCTGCACATGGATCCTCCTCCTTCCTGTTTATTTACCAATAGTAGAGGAGCTGGAGAGAAGAAGGCAGCCCTCCTCATTTGCATAATGAAGAAGAAATGCATACGGTAAAGAAAAAAGAGAGATGAGGAAATGTAAAAAGAACAAAGGCATAAGGAAAAAGAAAAACAAAATATTTACATTTCTTGATGAAAACCAATGTCTAATTAAATGGAAAAACAAAATATATACAATTCTTGATGAAAACGCATATGTAAGGAAAGGGAAAAAGAAAATATATACATTTCTTGATGAAAACGCATGTGTAAGAAAAAGGAAAAACAAAATATATATATTTGTACTTTTATTTTTTATTTTGTCAGGATCAGTCCTCCATACTGAATAAATCTTTTATAAATAAATAAACAAAGTGACATTTTATTTGAACACTAATTTAATTTCTGATAATACTTGACTTATATTAATTTAAGCAACTTTTAAAATCTATCTTACTCCAATTTTGAAATTCCACATTTTTGTTTTACTAATTTCAAGATTATTTTTTTTATATTTGTTGAAATCCATCATTAATATACATATTTAATCTATTGGAAGGACAATACATTAAATCCTTGACAGCTGAATACTTAATTTAAGGTTATTTTAATAAAAACCGACAAGGTTACTGGGTTGAAATTAGAGTAACAGGGTTGCACAACGTAACTGGGTTAAAGGGATACATTACAGTTGATTGTAAATCGTTCGTTCGTTCGTCGTCTTCCGCTTATCCAGGACCGGGTCGCTGGGGCAGCAGACTCAGCAGAGACGCCCAGACGTCCCTCTCTCCAGACACCTCCTCCAGCTCCTCCAGGGGGAGCCCAAGGCGTTCCCAGGCCAGCCGAGAGACATAGTCCCTCCAGCGTGTCCTGGGCCGTCCCCTGGGCCTCCTCCCGGTGGGACGTGCCTGGAACACCTCCCGAGGAAGGCGTCCAGGAGGCATCCGGTATAGATGCCCGAGCCACCTCAACTGGCTCCTCTCAATGTGGAGGAGCAGCGGCTCTACTCCGAGCTCCTCCCGGATGGCCGAGCTCCTCACCCTATCTCTAAGGGAGTGCCCGGCCACCCTACGGAGGAAGCTCATTTTAGCCGCTTGTATCCGTGATCTCGTTCTTTCGGTCATGACCCAAAGTTCATGGCCATAGGTGAGGGTAGGAACGTAGACCGACCAGTAAATTGAGAGCTTTGCTTTTCGGCTCAGCTCTCTCTTCACCACAATGGACCAGCACAGCGCCCCCATTACTGTGGCAGCTGCACCGATCCGTCTGTCGATCTCCCGCTCCATTCTTCCCTCACTCGTGAACAAGACCCCGAGATACTTAAACTCCTCCACTTGAGTCAGGAACTCCCCTCCAACCTGAAGAGGACAAGCCACCCTTTTCCGGTCGAGTACCATGGCCTCGGACTTGGAGGAGCTGATCCTCATCCCAGCCGCTTCACACTCGGCTGCGAACCGCCACAGCGCATGCTGTAGGTCTTGGCTAGAGGGGGCCAGCAGGACCACGTCATCCGCAAAAAGAAGAGACGAAATCCACTGGTCCCCAAACCAGACCCCCTCCGGCCCTTGGCTGCGTCTAGAAATCCTGTCCATAAAAGTTATGAACAGGACCGGCGACAAAGGGCAGCCCTGCCGGAGTCCAACATGCACTGGGAACAGGTCCGACTTAGTGCCGGCAATGCGGACCAAACTCCTGCTCCGCTCGTACAGGGACCGGATGGCCCCTAATAAAGGGCCCCCAATTCCATACTCCTGGAGCACCCCCCACAGGGCATCACGAGGGACACAGTCGAATGCCTTCTCCAGGTCCACAAAACACATGTGAACCGGTTGGGCAAACTCCCATGAACCCTCGAGCACCCTGTAGAGCGTATAGAGCTGGTCCAGTGTTCCACGGCTGGGACGAAAACCACACTGTTCCTCCTGAAGCCGAGGTTCGACTATCGGTCGGACTCTCCTCTCCAATACCCTGGCGTAGGCCTTACCAGGGAGGCTGAGGAGTGTGATCCCCCTGTAGTTGGAACACACCCTCCGGTCCCCCTTCTTATAAAGGGGGACCACCACCCCAGTCTGCCAGTCCAGAGGCACTGTCCCCGACCGCCACGCAATGTTGAAGAGGCGTGTCAACCATGACAGCCCTACAACATCCAGACACTTGAGGTACTCAGGGCAGATCTCATCCACCCCCGAAGCCTTGCCACCGCGGAGCTTTTTAACCACCTCGGTGACTTCAGCCTGGGTGATGAAAAAATCCAACCCCGAGTCCCCAGCCTCTGTTTCCACCACGGAATGCGTGATGGCAGGATTGAGGAGATCCTCGAAGTACTCCTTCCACCGCCCGATAATGTCCTCAGTCGAGGTCAGCAGTCTCCCGCCCCCACTATAAACAGTGTTGGCAAAGCACTGCTTCCCCCTCCTGAGGCGCCGGACGGTTTGCCAGAATCGCTTCGAGGCCAACCGGTAGTCCTTCTCCATGGCCTCACCGAACTCTTCCCAGGCCCGAGTTTTTGCCTCTGCCACAGCCCGGGCTGCAGCACGCTTGGCCTCACGGTACCCGTCAGCCGCCTCAGGAGTCCCACAAGCCAACCACAGCCGATAGGACTCCTTCTTCAGCTTAACAGCATCCCTTACTGCCGGTGTCCACCACCGGGTTCTGGGATTGTCGCCACGACAGGCACCGCAGACCTTACGGCCGCAGCTATGGGCAGCAGCATCGACAATAGATGCAGACAACATGGTCCACTCGGACTCTATGTCTCCAACATCCCCCGGGATCTGGTCGAAGCTCTCCCGGAAGTGGGAGTTGAATACATCCCTGGCCGAGGGCTCCGCCAGGCGTTCCCAGCAGACCCTCACTATGCGCTTGGGCCTGCCGAGTCTGTCCGGCTTTCTCCTCCTCCAGCGGATCCAACTCACCACCAGGTGATGATCAGTGGACAGCTCAGCCCCTCTCTTCACCCGAGTGTCCAAAACATGCGGCCGAAGGTCTGATGATTGTAAATCATGACATTTAATTGCTAAATGTCTTTTTCTAATTGTAGGAGTAACAGGGTTGTGTTGCTTAGAGTGACACACTCCATTACGTCTGAAAACATTGTAAAACTATGAAAAATAGAGCAGAGGATGTACCTTAAATCTACCCATGATCAGAGCAATTAGTTTGATGATGCCATTTCTGCTTAATCATGTAGCTGACTTTTCTTCTCTTCTTCTAGATAGCTAAAAAGGTTTTAGTAATAGGGTTGCATGTATGTTGAGAGACAACTTCAGAGCATTATTACTACTATTTAAAATACAGTATGTCTGTGATAAAACTAAATGATTTAGCAATTACAAGAAAGATATCAACATCATACAAAAAAATTCTGATTTAAAATGTGTTTTATCTGTTATATTTGATATGTAAGTTGGTCATCATGAGGGAGGGGCAAGAAAAAAAAAAACATTTTAGGGGTGCTCAAGAGCTATTTGGTATTTTAAAAAATATTTTGAAATGACTTTACTACAGCTACAGTTATATTTTCTCTAATGACAGTTTGAATTTACATAACCAGTGCATGTTTCTGTATTTTGTGCATGAACTCTTTGAAATTTAATGGGGGCGCACAGAACATGTCCTCCAAATCTGGAATGACCTACAAACAATATAGTACAGAATTAATAAAATATTTACAGAATATAAATTGCTTTTCAAAAATAAACATTTGACAAATAGATATATATAAATACAAATTCTAGACAAGAAAATGTTCTAAGCACTATTTAATATAGAAGGAAGATATGAATGAGGTGAAAAAGTATTTGGTGTATAGTACATGATGATGTCAGCTGCCTAAGCCTAAATGGTCATCTACAACGTTCCCCGTCTGTGGAAAAGTTCTGTAACGTGCTGCTCTCTACCCTCTAGCTTCAGGTACCAGCAGGTACCAGAGCTGCTCACATTCCAAGCTGGTGCTGAAAGCAGAGGGACCGACGCATTGATCTGCTTGGGAATGCCTGTTTGCTCGCACTGCAATCCCAGGACCAAACCTACCCTTCAACGCTCCTCTCTTCTCCAGCAACAGGTTCCGCTCCTCTGTTCAGTTCAGTTTTCTTCACCTTTTTTTCTACGTTTTGTTTTGGTCATTTTACCAAATAAACCTCATTATACAAGAAGGTGATCACAGTAAAATGCTGAATTTTAATATTAATATGAAATTAATTAATATGAAATACAGTAGATGCAGTATGAAAATGACCAGCATGGTAAGCAAACATAATAATAAGCAAATCAAAATAATGACGATCATGTAAATAAGCTACGATCAACCATTTTGAAGCTGTTTGACAATTAATTTCCTTTTGCTAAGTTTTATCATCATAATTTAAACATTTTTGAATCCAGTCTAAATTCTATCATCGGTTAATTTCACTCCATTGTTTTTTTTGTTTTTTGCAACAACCAATCACAGCTCTTATAAGACAGCATCACACCTAGCAAAGGGGTCAACCACTCCTCCTCACTAAGAAAGGACTTTCTGTTGTCTCCTCGCTCAGAATCGCCCTCAGCAGCGAAGTGAATCACTCTTAAGCAAGGAATCCTTGGCTCAAATTTTTGGGCTGAGATAGGAGCTCTCTGAGAACCTTTGTGAATATGTGTCCAGATCATAAACAAACTAAAAGGTATACAGGGGTGCCAAAAACAGAGTTATCCTGTAGTGGAGCTGGGCGAATGCATTTACCAGCCCACTATGACGAATTTGACAGCATATTAGGCTGTAGTCAGCAAATCAGCTGGCGTGCACCTCAAATAAAACATTTCTTTATTTAAAAATAAGCACAAAATCAGAGACTGGAAAGTGTCTCATTGTTCAGACTATTCGTTTGTTGCTCCTAATTCAGTTGTTTATTTAAACATCTAATGAACAATTAAACTATAATAAATGTGCAATTTGAATATAGTAGTTAATGATCATCTTGTTTGAATTGTTTGCAACCAAATGTTATTACACATTTTGTTTATGTAGTATTTTTTTAGTAAGTACACAAAACAACTTTTGAATTTATTATGGTATTAGTGCAATCAATCCTGATTTACGAATTTTAATACTTGTCCAGCACTAATAGATATAGATAGATGAAGACAGACAGATGAATAAAGCTAGAAAGAACAAACAGATGAGGACATATAGTGAGAGACAGATGAAAATGGAAAGATAAATACATTGACATATGTGGACAGATACATAAAGAAGTGTTTGTTCATTAGCTGTTGTATTTTTTTTCTATTAATTTTTATGTTATATTGATTGATAGAAACAGGAAAACTAGGAGCAACACTGCACTGTAAATTCAAAAACAATTTCCAGCTCCACATGTTTAAACTGAATCAACAATTCAATCTTCCTGTTAAAGCAGAGCTTTCCTTTCCACTGTTGCTACATGGATGTTCAGGAAGAGTGATTGCTGCAAAGTCAATGACTCGATATAATCTATTTGGTTTCCTTAGATAGAAAAAGTTTATCAATTTGATCAGCAGTGGAGGAAAGGTTAATTCAATTCAATTCAGTTTTATTTATATAGCGCCAATTCACAACACATGTTGTCTCAAGGCACTTCACAACAGTCAGGTACATACATTCCAATTAATCATAACCATTGAACAGTGCAGTCAGAGTTAGTTATTTATTCAAATTGAATAAAACGTTTTTCTGCCTAAGGAAAGCCAGCAGGTTGCATCCAGTCAGTGACTTGCAGCATTCCCTCCTCCCAGATGAGCATGTAGAGACAGTGAACAGTCAATGGCGTTGACTTTGCAGCAATCCCTCATACTGAGCATGCAAGGGTCGACAGTGGAGAGGAAAAACTCCCTTTTAACAGGAAGAAACCTCCAGCAGAACCAGGCTCAGTGTGAGCGGCAATCTGCCACGACCGACTGGGGGTTTGAGAGAACAGAGCAGAGACACAAAGAGAACAAAGAAGCACTGATCCAGGAATACATTGTATGGGAAGGGAATGGATGTAGCTCCTTTAGTCGTTTCACCTAGAAAGAAAGAACAGATAAACTCTGAGACAGTTTTCAAGGTTAGAGTCTGAAAGAGAGCACATAGAGTTAGTCACAGTTAAGCTCAGTCAATCGCCATGTCTAGGAGAGAGAAAGGGTTAAACACTAAAAGACAGGGCTATGTGGATCATCGGTAGAGGCTGAGCATTAAGTTGTTACCAGCAGAAGCCTTAAAAGTAGACAGGGTGTCTGCCTCACGGACCAAAACCGGGAACTGGTTCCACAGGAGAGGAGCCTGATAATCAAAGGATCTGCCTCCCATTCTACTTCTAGATACTCTAGGAACCACCAGTAAACCAGTTAACCAAGAAGATCCATCACTTCACCAATCATTACAATAAATGTGTTAAACCTCCATGCTGTGTCTGTAACTGTTGAACTTAAAACAAAGATGACAGCTTTCCTCTATTATCAGATGAGAAAAGATAACTCTGCATTGTTTTGTTTAAACAGTAAATGTTTGACATTGTAAAGAAAAATGCGGACCTCGCTATATTGTATAGATGTAATGACATGTTCAGACTTTCCACGCAACTGTACTTATGTAATTTTTGGATGTTCTGTGACTATGAGCCTATGTTCTAAATGAGGACATCTGTCACTAAAGTGATTAAATTCCAAGAAGAAGTCTGACATGGTGTTCTTCTTTTGCTTGTTAAAATTAGTAGGGTGGATTTTATCATCACTACCCCTCATTTTTCAAGCTGAGGACATGGTCTTCCACATGCAAGTGATAATGCACCATGGTTTTAATCATGTTCAATCAAATGAGATGAATTAATCAGCCGTAGGACAAAATTAAACAAATGACAACATTTCACTTTGCAAGTGAGCTCAGCCGTGGAATGCTTCACAGTAGGAGCCTCTGTAGTCAGAGCATAGGCAGAAACAGATAAAGCCGTGCTTTCAAAGGGAATTATTTGGTAATGCCCGATATTATTAAAGCAACCCTCTGGAAAAGCCTTCATGTGACCTTTTTAATGAAGAGCTAACCCTGACACCAAGTGTGCCCAAGTCCTTCTTCTAATTTTGCATCACATAGGCAGACAGACCAAGACCTGGGTGCCCACTCACCTTTTTCATTCCTTGTCTCTGAGCCACAGAATGCTGGGTGCTGAAAGGTTTCCTGGGCAACATGTGTGTAGCCTTGACTTGAAAGCCTGATCTAAACAAGAGCAGCAGTGTATCTGCAAGCTTTCAGACTGCACTGAAGGTAAAAACACCCTCAAACTTCAAACACATATTCCTGGCTTATTTGACTTTCTTCACTCACATCAACTTCAAAAGTTGGCAGCTACATGTAAAATCTTAGTCACATCAAATAATGTTTCTCTCTTGAACCAGATTTATGTAAACATTTTGATTAAATATTACAAGCTCTTGAAAGGTAAAGGATGGCAGAAAATGCCATTAAAGCTCTTAAGTAGTACATCCATTTTCCACAAAAAGATTGTTTTTATTGGTATATTCTAACCTCAGACTCCTTAAAACCTACCTATCATTCTGCCTGTAAACCGGTCTGAAGCAAACTGATAAGCAAAAAAAGTGACCAACAAAATAGAACAAACAGGAGCAGTACAATAAATCTAAATTCATTTGCAGTTTTGTTTCAAGTCAAACTATTTCCTTAACTTAAAGCTTTTCTTCTGGAACAAAGCAATAACAATTTAAGAAAGGAATGAAATGCAGTTAAGTAAAAAAAAAATAGAGTGAAAATAGTTGACTGTTCTGATAATCAGCTGTTGTATGCTGTGGAGCTTATTCTATGTGGACCAAGTAAAACTTGATAATATTCTATTCCTCACAATTCAAGGAGAGAAAAGGTTTAGCCCACCTAAGGCTAACCATTCAGCTGGCTAGATGTTTGGTTTAAGCTCTAACCCTCGATAGCCAAAGCAGTTATCCAGTCTGCTAGCAGAGCTAAGAGATAATGGCTGAAGTGGGAAGTGGAAAAATTAAAGGGCCTTCACCTTTTGTGTTTGATGTCCTTTTACTAAAAGTACATGTTGAACTGTAGTAGGTTTAGCAGACAGCGTTCCAGTGATGAAAATAAATATGGAACACATCACTGTTTTTCCTCAGTAAATGTCTTTCTAATGAGGTCAATGGAATAAAATCTACACTGTATGTTGGAAACATCATTGTCACAAATACTGGTGGCCTTGGTTAACTATGTGTGTCTAAACTTCTGAATGTTCCAGTGAACACCATTCGGGCCACACACTAGAATATTCAGAGAACATAATTTCCAAATAAAGCAATTGCAACCAGATCTTCATCACAAGATTTCTGACAGAGCAGTCAAAAGTACACTGCTCAAAAAAATAAAGGGAACACTTAAACAACACAATATAACTCCAAGTAAATCAAACTTCTGTGAAATCAAACTGTCCACTTAGGAAGCAACACTGATTGACAGTTTCACATGCTGTTGTGCAAATGGAATAGACAACAGGGGGAAATCTTTTGCAATTAGCAAGACACACTTAATAAAGGAGTGGTTCTGCAGGTGGGGACCACTGACCACTTCTCAGTACCTATGCTTTCTGGCTGATGTTTTGGTCACTTTTAAATGTTTGTGGTGCTTTCACACGCGTGGTAGCATGAGACGGACTCAGGAAACCCAAACAAGTGGCTCAGGTAGTGCAGCTCATCCAGGATGGCACATCAATGCGAGCTGTGGCGAGAAGGTTTGCTGTGTCTGTCAGTGCTGGAATAATTTTATATATTTTATCTTATATTTCCTCGTCTTTATTAACTTTACTATTTGACTTTTATAATTTTTCATGTTGTATGTGTAAATAAACATGTGATGAGTTGTTTGCAGGCAAGGAGGAAAGGTGGAATCGGGATGATGCAGTCACAGTTGAGGACACCATAAAGATGAAGACTGATTGTGCTGAACAAAGAGTGCACATATCTTAAGATTATAGAGACTGTGCAAGTGTGTTTGTACAAGATAACGGGGTACATTATCTATGTCACGTTGCTACTGTTGTTCCCCACCCTTTAAGAGCAGCAACGTTTATGTAACTAGGGACCACCCTAAAGATAATAAAAAGAGGATGTCGGAGAGATGGTTTTCAGAGCGGTAGGAGATTTGTAACTGAAAGCACATCTCTGTCCATTCTCCTCGCAGCGAGTAAAAACTAATTCTCTTGTCTTTCTCTTCTTTTTGTGATGTTATAAGTATTTTAGGTTAATTTAACCTAACATTTTTGGTCCTTTTGAGCCGGAGACCAATACGCCCGAGGATTCCAGCGGGTTGGTGGAATCCAGTAAAGACCGTGCGCACGGCAGGCTTCATCAGGAAGACTCTCAGACCCTTTCCGGGACTGGACCTCAGCCTGCCCGCTGGGGTCTGACGGCTGACTGAACTCCGAGAGAGAGGGGAAAGACAAGTGGTGAGTTGAGTTTGGATTAAAAAGTGTGACGAATGACTGGGGGTCATTGCGTGATATAAAACCCTGTGTATCCTAGGCCCTAACAAGTAAAAGTAGGATGCCAGAGTCCTGAAAAAGTATTAAGAAGTAATACTGAAAATTCCGTGTTTAAAAAGGGGACGACGGAGTCCTAAAATGTATTAAGAAGCAATACTAAAAATTCCGTGTTTAAAGGACGGCGGAGTCCTGATAAGTATTTAAACAAAAATGCTAAGAAAATTCCGCGTTTAAAAAAAAAAAAAAAAATGAGTGTGAATGTGAGAAATGAATGGAGGATTTAAACCACTAGGTTTGCCTCATACCAAAGCAGTAGGATTGTAAGTGACTAACTTTTGTGGATGCAAAGGCAGGAATTCTCCACTCGAAATAGTTGAAGTGAGAATTACTACAAAAGGAGAATTTTTCTGTCACCCTACTGAGCAGAATAATCCAGAATTTAGAATGCCCTAGGTATTTATATACTGGACCAAATTTTTTCAAAAATGGGAAAAGGGGCAAGTACAAATAAACTTATTGACAAATTACAATGCAAAGATTGGAAATTAATAGAAGCACAGAATTCAAACAAAATAAAAATATTTAGATAAATGGATAACCACATATAATTATGATGTTCGATTAAACTCTCATAAAATGTGTTAATCTACAGGATGCAATAATTAAAGTACAAAAACGTGATTTGAGAAGAATGGAAAAAGAAGGTTATGAGGCTGTAGATTATTGGTTAAAAGTAGCTAAAAGAGAGAGATGTGATGCACCATAGACTGTCCAGGAGTTGGCGGATGCTTTAGTCCAGGTCTGGGAGAAGATCCCTCAGGAGACCATCTGCTGTCTCATCAGGAGCATGCCCAGGCATTGTAGGGAGGTCATACAGGCACGTGGAGGCCACACACAATACTGAGCCTCATTTTGACTTGTTTTAAGGACATTACATCCAAGTTGGATCAGCCTGTAGTGTGTTTTTCCACTTTAATTTTGTGTGTGACTCCAAATCCAGGCCTCCATTGGTTAATAAATTTGATTTCCATTGATGATTCTTGTGTGATTTTGTTGTCAGCACATTCAACTTTGTACAGAACAAAGTATTCAATGAGAATATTTCATTCGTTCAGATCTAGGATGTGAACCTGAAGAGTAAACAAGTTTGGGTTCTTCAGCCAAAGGAAGATCCCAAACACTCAGTGAAAACCCCCCAGAAAGAAAAAAAAAGCTCCTATGACCCGGACTTGAATCCAACGGAAAATCAACGGAAGAAACTAAAAAAGATCAGATTGCAGAGAAGAGGCTCCCAGAATCTTCAACATTTTAATTTTAAAATAAATTCAATTCAAAAAACATTATTTATCCCAAAAAGGGTAATTCAGTTTAGTAGTCCACTTGGGTAGTACAGGCAATCACAATCACACAACAACAGAAAACAAAAAAGGGGAAAAACTAATTCCTGTACACATTATCAATAGCCTCTAAAATCCATTTCTTAAGCCTCTGATTGGTTTAGTGCAATGCATTTAAAATAAGTCTAATGGTCCATCAAAATGGTTCAGCAGCCTAATAGCAAAAGCAACAAAATAATTTTAAAATCTACTAGTTCTCCTAGGTGGTGCTACGAAGCAGCGACCTGAGTGCATATGGGTAAATTCTGTAGACAGAATGTGGTTCTTTCTGGAGACTAGTCCGATGACTTTTCTGACCACTTGCCTCTCCCACAAAGAACAAAAAAGGAACTGCCTCAATGCTGTTTAGGCAGTTCCTTCTATTCACCAACAAACCCCCGTAGAAGTCTTTAATTTTTATCATAGGTACTCTTCAACTGCGTAATTACTTTGCATTTTATTGCATGACATCAGAAAAAACAAAAACTTATATTTGGCATAGAGACCTTTGTTTGCAATTACAGATATCAGACGTTTCCTGTAGTTCTTTCTGTGGTTCCTGTAGTTCTAGTGTTTGCACACACTGCAGCAGGAATTTTGGACCACTCCTCCGTACAGATGTTCTCCAGATCCTTCAGGTTTCGGGGCTTTTGCTGTGCAATACTGACTGTAGCTCCCTCCAAAGATTTTCGATTGGGTTCAGGTCTGGAGACTGCCTAGGCCCCTCCAGGACCTTGAGATGCTTATTATGGATGCACTCCTTAGTTGCCCTGGCTGTGTGTTACTGGTCATTGTAATGCTGGAAGACCCAGCTGCGACCCATCTGCAATGCCCTTATTGAGGGAAGGAGGTTATTGGCTAAGATCTTCAGATACATGGCCCCATCCATCCTCCACTCAATACGGTGCAGTCATCCCATCCCCTTTGCAGAAAAGCATCCCCAAATAATTAAGTTTCCACCTCCATGGTTCATGGTAGGGATGGTGTTCTTGGGGTTGTACTCATCATTCTTCTTCCTCCAAACACGGCGAGTGGAGTTTAGACCAGAAAGCTCTATTTTTGTCTTATCAGACCACATGACCTTTTTTTGCTGCGCTCGTGGCCTTTATTTTTCCTAGTATTTTTTTTTATAGTAGTCAAGACAGGAAATGGGGGCAAAGAGAGAGGGGATGACATGCAGCAAATGTTTCCAAGTGCCGCGACTTAAACCCAGGATGGCTGTGTCAAGGACTAAAGCCTCCGTATATGGGTTGCGTGCTTAACCCCCCCTACACCACCAGCACTGCACTGGGATTCTTACTGGTTGTTAAGTGATCAAATACTTATGTCACGTGATAAAATGTTAATTAATTACTTAAAAATCGCACAATGTGATTTTTTGGATTTTGTTTTAGATTCAGTCACTGACAGTTGAAGAGTACCTATGATAAAAATTACATGCTTTGCAAGTGGGAAAACCAGCAAAATCAGCAGTGTATCAAATACGTCTCCCCTCTGTATGTGTTAACTTCCTGTTTTTTACTGACATCTTGTCTTCTAGTTGCAAGGCATCAGTACTAGCACCTGTGCCATCGTGTAACCCCTCCATGGAATATTTCAAGGAAAATACATTTTAATTTAGGATTCTTGTTCTAAGAATCTGCACACAGCAAGAAGAATGAGTCAGATGTGCAAGGCACATTTTTGCTTTGTAGAAACCAAGGCTTTTTGTCTCTGCACATTGAAAAACGATTAACTACATAATAAGCTTTGGCTCTACAACAGTTTCTCAATTATGAAACCGCTTCCAATTTCTGAGATTAGCCCTCATATGGCGTTATCCATTAAATTGATAACGCCATATGAGGGCTAATCTCAGAAAAAAACTGAAATTCTGTCAGGGTATGTAAACCTTTCACCAGATCTGTGTGTCACTTGTTTTGAGAATATAACATATAAAAAAAAAAAAAAAAAAAAAACAGTAAATTGAACAGACAAGGAAGACGACTTCGTCCAGAATCACTGAATCCAGAATCTTGATTTAAAACAGAAGGTAGAGGAGGCAGAAAATGTATAAAAAGCAAAACATGTTTTCTAAAGAAGCATGTTGGCTAACAAGGAGTTAGATGTTAGCAAACAGTGGGAAGCTAAATACCCCACCAGCTCTGTGTTATCATTTCAAAGACTCGTACTGCATCTTTTATTGGACATGCTGGATAATAAAAATGCTGACAATCTTAGTTAAGATGATATTCCATTACATAGAACACATACAGATTGTTGTTTGCAATGCTAACTATGGGTTTGCTAAAAACTGCTTACAGCATTAACTCTAATCATTTAGTATAAAAATAACAGGGAAATCCCTTTAAACTGCAGAGCCATAGAGGTATCTTACCCGATGACCGTGAACCTTCTGGGTGGGGCTTTGTGGACAGAGGCTGCTGAGCTTTTCAAGTTGGAGAAATATTTTCAGCATCTTATTTCATTCATTTTATATGAAACTCATCTACAGTTCATCTTTTCTCTTAATTTTAATTCTAAAGGATTTACAATCCTGGAATTGTGTGGTTTTAAACCATTTATGGTCTGAGGGAAAAGTAGGCTACTGATGGTGCATTTGAGTGCAGTGCTCTTTTTGAACATGTTATTAAATATCTGTTAATAATACATGTTTTCTCAGAGATTGTAAATGTTGTGAAAAAATGAAAGGTTGTTGAACCTGCAGACAACCTGGCTGGAATGCTGATTGGATCTCCCCTGCCACCAAGGGGAGGGGAAAGTCAGTTATGATTCTGGCCCGTCTGCCTGCTCTGCTCTCACTCATGCAATCAACTCATCTGCTTCACCTGTCTGCTGCTGCGCTGCTGCGCAATCACCATTAAGCCACACACCTGTGGAGCTGCAGTTATATACAGCCATCTGACAGGCAGACGGTGCCGGATTTTCGAAAACATTTGTGAGTAGTTATCCAGCGTTCCTTCCTGACTGATCTTGTTCTTTGACCTTGCCTTGCCTCACGGATTTTGCCTTCTTGCCTGCCCCTTGTCTGACGGATTGGATTTCTGGATTTCGACTCTGTTTTCTGTCTGGTTTTCTGCCTCTGCCTGCCCCTTGTCTGACATCTCTAGGCGCGCGAAGCGGGAGCGGAGCGGTAGCGGAGTGAGAGCGATGGACGAGTTGAAAAATCTGAACTTTTTCCTAAATTCGCATCGCATCAACCAATCAGGGACTGGATGTGGCTGTGACGTAGGGTGAAAGACCGCAGCAGAGAAGAAGCAGTTGTCAGTGAAGATGGAGGACCAGATCATAGTGGCGGTGTGCGGCAAGCCAGGGTTGTATGACTCAACTAATTACTTTTACCGAGACAAGTACAAAAAGGACCTGGCCTGGTTATGTTTAGGCACAAATATCTTATATTTAGGAGATGTGGACATTAAAAATCGGCTGTTTTTTTACTGAGCTGAGATTTATTTACTCACCAAAGACAGATGGACAGGTGTTCAGCAGCGGGGATATAGTGCTGGTAGTTGGTGTCCCAGAGGCCAATTCGTCTCCCAATGCGGGACAGCAGATCTGGGTCCTGGATAGACGGAAGTACCGCTGAAATCGACCGTCATCCAGACACATCTCCTGGAGTAGGTGGTGGTAATCTCTGAACTGTTCCCGTCCCTGAAGAATCTGGTGAACCCAGGACGTCGCGGTCAGCAGCGTTTTTTGGCTCTCCACAGGTAAAACACCGTAAATATCCGTGAAATCCATGTCGGCCATGTTCAGTTGAAACCAGCAAGCAGCAGATGGAAGCTCTTTCTACTTGATGACGCGGCGAAGCGTTGCTGCTTGTTGCCAAATGCCAACGCGGAGTACACGCAGAATGTTAAGCGGGCAAGAGCAAACAAATGAGGCCAAATATTCGCAGAATCCGCGTTCGGTGTGAAGAATCATTACACAGTAGGATGTACTAAGAAGGAGCAGATGGTTGGATGACCCCATAAACAGCACAGACAGGTGAAAGGCATACAGTATGTTACATGCATAAGTTCCAAGGGATAAAGGTTCAGGGTTGCATATAGGAGACAAAATTAAAGAAACCAAGGGATCAAGCAACAATTTTGAGTTAAGATTTAAGAAAACAACCTTAAAACTGTGTTTTATATAGCAGTGAGGAAACTTTTATTTATCTTTTTAGCTGGGGGTTGAAGCCGTTTTGCTCCTTTCCCAAAAGCCCTTTTGGTCAAAATATTTATTTATTTCTTCATTCATTCACATAAGCCCTTCTCTGACACCTAATGAAAACAGGTATTAATAATGTTATCTAATATTATTTCGTAAGAGAGATGACATGACAACGACCCCCAAACACCCCGTTACCTTTAACCTTTAGCCCTTGTGACGCGAGCGATAAGTGCGGTGAGAGAGAAACAGAACCCAGAGTATGTTGCTTTTCATCCAGTTTCCAGGACAGCTGTTGGTCAATAAACCGGCAAATTAGTGATTTTAAAAGAAATGAAAGTTATTAGACAAGATGACAGCTTTGTATCATTTCTGCCTCATCACGGAGGGAGGAGCAGTCTAAGCAGAGAAGGGGGACTGAAACACAACACACACGCAGGGGGAGAAAGAAAGGAGAGGGTTCTGCGCTTTCTGAGCAGGAGGAGAGAGGTGAGAAGTTGTTGTGTTTTGAACTATCTGCTAGCTAAAGACTTTATCGGTGTCTAAAAAACGTTCACTAAGCAGTAATATTCGAAGAAAATGTACTGTGGGGAGATGTGTGTTGATGAGATGCATTGGTCCTGCAATTTATATATATTTGACCTGTTTGGGGGACAGTAAAAATGCAGTTATTCATCTACAGGGGTTGGACAATGAAACTGAAACACCTGTCATTTTAGTGTGGGAGGTTTCATGGCTAAATTGGACCAGCCTGGTAGCCAGTCTTCATTGATTGCACATTGCACCAGTAAGAGCAGAGTGTGAAGGTTCAATTAGCAGGGTAAGAGCACAGTTTTGCTCAAAATATTGAAATGCACACAACATTATGGGTGACATACCAGAGTTCAAAAGAGGACAAATTGTTGGTGCACATCTTGCTGGCGCATCTGTGACCAAGACAGCAAGTCTTTGTGATGTATCAAGAGCCACGGTATCCAGGGTAATGTCAGAATACCACCAAGAAGGATGAACCACATCCAACAGGATTAACTGTGGACGCAAGAGGAAGCTGTCTGAAAGGGATGTTCGGGTGCTAACCCGGATTGTATCCAAAAAACATAAAACCACGGCTGCCCAAATCACAGCAGAATTAAATGTGCACCTCAACTCTCCTGTTTCCACCAGAACTGTCCGTCGGGAGCTCCACAGGGTCAATATACACGGCCAGGCTACTATAGCCAAACCTTTGGTCACTCATGCCAATGCCAAACGTCGGTTTCAATGGTGCAAGGAGCGCAAATCTTGGGCTGTGGACAATGTGAAACATGTATTGTTCTCTGATGAGTCCACCTTTACTGTTTTCCCCACATCCGGGAGAGTTACGGTATGGAGAAGCCCCAAAGGAGCGTACCACCCAGACTGTTGCATGCCCAGAGTGAAGCATGGGGGTGGATCAGTGATGGTTTGGGCTGCCATATCATGGCATTCCCTTGGCCCAATACTTGTGCTAGATGGGCACGTCACTGCCAAGGACTACCGAACCATTCTTGAGGACCATGTGCATCCAATGGTTCAAACATTGTATCCTGAAGGCAGTGCCGTGTATCAGGATGACAATGCACCAATACACACAGCAAGACTGGTGAAAGATTGGTTTGATGAACATGAAAGTGAAGTTGAACATCTCCCATGGCCTGCACAGTCACCAGATCTAAATATTATTGAGCCCCTTTGGGGTGTTTTGGAGGAGCGAGTCAGGAAACGTTTTCCTCCACCAGTTCCACGAAGTCACCTGGCCACTATCCTGCAAGAAGAATGGCTTAAAATCCCTCTGACCACTGTGCAGGACTTGTATATGTCATTCCCAAGACGAATTGACGCTGTATTGGCCGCAAAAGGAGGCCCTACACCATACTAATAAATTATTGTGATCTAAAACCAGGTGTTTCAGTTTCATTGTCCAACCCCTGTACCTGTCAGCTATTTTAAAGGGTAGAATGATGTAAACAGCCTGTCGCTAACAAATCTTTTTGTAGATTATATCACATTTATCTGTCAAAATTTGTCTCAATTAATAATGTGGGTTTTATATTTGAATTTAATAAGAGATGATTTTTATAAAATATGTTATACTTTTCATTTATAACTAATTTCTAGGAACCTGATTATATAGTAGCGGTTGAACTTTAAGTAATACATTTAACATATTTTTAGATAGTTCATAATATGTTGGTTTTAATTTCAAGATGCCTTGTAAAGACATGTCTGAAACAAACCAGTAAGGAGCTGCTTGAAGCAGCGCGGCCAAAGGTGGAGGATTATTAACCAACTGGGTTACAAACAGTACAACAGGTAAGAACAAAAATAAATTTATTTTAGATTTTATATAGTCAACATATAGATGTTTGATTGTGCACTTATGTTGAATTTTACAAGCAATGAGTTTAAGAGTCATTAATTATTTTCCAATGTACTGTAGTTAAATGTAGATTAATTAATAACTAATTTCTTGCCTTTAGAAGGAAAGTGATGGATCAGATGAGATGGAGACAGAAATAACAAGAGACACTGAGGTACAGTCAACCAGTGGTGATTGCTCTAAGACTGCAAGGGAAGCTCAGCTTCCCCTAAAATGTCAAAAAAATAAGTGATCAAATATATACTGTTGTGTGTACATGTCACTGATTAAATATGCGCTACAACTTTTCCGTGTGGAGTAGAGAGATACCGAGCGGAGTGGAGCCATGAAACCTAAATAGAGCCAGGGGGAAAGGGGTATTACATGCAGGAAGCAAAGAGGAAGGGTAAAAAAAATCCTTTCGATTACGTTATTAACCTGTGCCGACCTTTACCTGTACCTAAGATGAGGTACCATTGGACAGTGGACAATGACTGTAAAGTGGCATTTTGAAGGTTTGAGGCTGCATCAGGTGAATGTGTGTTCCTGTAAGAACTAGAACTGGCCGTTACAGAAAGGATTAGGAGTAATTATAGCTCATGGTGGAAAAATTTTTTATTTTAGGAATCCATAACAGACCCTAATGCCTTTTGAATAGGATTCTTTTGGAGGTCTGAGTCATTTCTTACTGCATTGATGATAATTAATCAAATAACCCCAGTATTCAAGGTTCAAGTGATGTGAAATCAGTGGTGTAGTCCATTAATTGTAGGGCAAGGATAAGATTGGGGTCATGTTTCACTCTTCCACAGACATGCTCTGATTTTGTTTCTCTAGGATTCTACTTTAGGATTCTAGGATTCTAGTGAGCCGAGACTCAGGACAGGACTGGGAGTCTCTGCCTGCTTTGTGTGGAAGTGGGTGATGAAATCCACAGCAACTATTCATCTGTGTGACTCACTCAGAATCTGTGTGATATGCTTCAAGGTTATTCTTGATTACAGAAAGAAGACACTGTCTTTACTTATTTTACTTCGAACACAGAGAAGCTGTCTGCTGAGCTGGAACAATCAGTCATCAAAATGCATGCACCTACAATTTGTAGGGTTATCATGACATTATCATTTCAAACTCCGTACTGACACTAAGAAAACTACTATATTTGATACCATTTCTGATAGTGCGGAGACCTGTTTCTGAAGACTGAAAAATAGAGTAAATAAATGAAAATATTTTTCTTGTACCTACGTTAAAACCAGTCCAGCAGTAGGCAATTCCGTGCCCATTTAGAGAAGAAAACTGAAATATGTTGCTTATCTGTGTGTAAACAAGGATCTGGTTCATACAAAAAGTCATTTTTTCAGTGTAAACAAGAATATGGTCCATGGAGATTTATTCTGTTTTTAGTCATCTTGCATCATATTTTCTTTGGTGACCTATCACAGTCAGCAGGCTAGGTTGGTACTGGTTCTGTCAAGTTTCTGAACTAACTGTCCAGGGGACTACGCCTTCCCCCTCGAGCCAACCCTCCATGGTGTTTGTGTGTATCTGTGGTAATGTGACGTTTTGTGATTAATTCGGATGTTTATGTCTAAAGTGAATTAAAATTGTGGTTGTGGCTGGGGTGTATGGGACACCACTGCTTGTTGACAGCAGAGTCTCCCCCACCTCAGTCCGCCAAAAGCCATAGGATTCTTTAGTTTACAAAAAATGTTGCGTGTGGTGGGGCTCTGAATGGTGCTCCTCAGATGCCCACAAGGTGTATTGTCCCACTGCTGTGTGGAGTTGTATATGTTAGGGAGTAGGGGGCATCACCATCTCAGATCTTAACAAACTTGGAAATCCCTTAACATGAAATATTCATCAGCTCCTACAGCTGCATGCAGAGCAAAGGGATGAATACAATCCTCTCTTCAATAAAAAATGTAAAGAAACATGATGTGATTTATATGAAATGGAGAAAGAGAGGAAGAGTTTGGGGAGTAAAGTAGTACACAAGAAAAGGCGGAAGGGGATGAAGAACTGACAGGGTAGAAAAAGAAAAGCAGATTATCTCCTGTGGGATTCCACACTTCTGAGGAGAGAGAAAGAACAGGAACTTTTTTGCAAAGGAACTGATCCCACAAAATGCCAGCCAAAATGCAAAACCATCACCCTGTATATTTAATCTGCTACATAAACAACACTTCATGGACACCCAAATGCACAAAAGTGGACAGACTCGGAATGTATGATATATCTGCTGCTGAGTGTAGAAGAAACAGAACATGACTTTTTCCTGCAATAGTTTCTTCTGAAAGCTTCAAACTTCTACATCTAAATAAAAAACTGGCAGGATGAACTTCTGTGTCTGTTTTCCTGTTGGTGGGCTAGAGTATGAGCTCATAGTGTGCTGTATCTGCTCCTGCTGCTCTATATTCTATATAACGTAGATTCAGAATTCTTTCAATCTGAAATGTAAGAAGCAATCAAAGCATTTTCTTTTGGTAAGGCTCCTTGCCTAAACGAGTTCAGTCCAGAGTTTGACAAGGCCTTCCAGGTCATTCTTGCACTCCTACTGCTAAGAAGGATTTCTATCACAGTCAGAAATAAAGTTCTCACAACTTCCCTTGATAATGCGAATATCTGCATCTTACTAGAAAATGTCAAGGATGAAATAGACCCGGGAAGTTATCAGCAGATTGCTCTGTTGAACTCTAATCTTAAAATTTTTACAAAAGTGTTGGTGACAAGTTTAGGAAAGCATATTGCTGATGTAATTCGCCATGTCCATATTGTTTTATCGGCTATGGCTGCAGTCTTATAAGGCCCAGTTTCACTTTGATTGGTCTTGGCCCTAAGGAGGAGTAAAGGGAAATACGTTTCGCATATTAAACAACATATTATCCATTCTTGTACCCAACTACTTTTAGCTGAGCATAATAATTAATAATAAAAAAATAATAATAATAATGAAAAACTCAGCTGAGAGCAGGCAAACGGCCATGTCCTGCATGGCGTTTGCTAGCTCCCGTGAGCTTGGAACCCTAATAATGAAAAAAACTGAGCAAAAACAATTGGGTTCCCTGCTCAGCTGGGAGCAGGTGAACGGCCATGCCTATGCATGGCCTTCGCTCGCTCTAGCGTGCTTTGAACCCTAAATATATACAACATGAGTCAATGGAATATCCAGGCATTATTGTTTGTTGAAGAGTCTCGTGGCTGCTACCAGGAATGAGTTCCTGTAGTGTTGTGTCTTTCACTTTGGAAGGATCAGCCTGTGGTTGGAAGTGCTTCTGCTATAAAATGTTCAAAGCATGATGCTGGTGAGAGGTGTTACAGATGATTGAGTTAAGTTTCAGGAGGCATCAAAGAAGTACAAGCTTCCACAGAAGCTGCTGGTCATCTTCTGCACTGCCATCATTCAGTCTGTCCTGTCTTCGTCCATCTCAGTGTGGTTTGGCTCATCCACAAAACAGGACAGGTCCAGACTGCAACGAACAATCAGGTCTGCAGAGAGAATCATCAGGGCTGACCTTCCTTCTATTCCAGACTTAGTGTCAGGAAAACAGCAGCTAAAATCTCTGCAGACCCCACACACACTGTTTAGGCTTTTACTTTCAAGTGGCACTACAGAGTGCTGTCTGCTAAAACCATCTGCCACAGAGACAGTTTCTTCTCCCTGGCTGTTTCTCTGATGAACACTTGACAGACACAGTTCCTGAGCAACACCATGCATACTTGGACTGATCTCACATTATATTCTATTGGAAAGTCAATTGTGTATCTATGTACATTTAATAAGATATTTATAATTGAGAGCAAATTGTACAGAGATACATTCCTTGTTTCTGTACAAACTTGGCAATAAAGCTAATTTTGATTCTGATTGTCAATAAAATAAATTGATGTGAAATATAATTTATTTAATCTTAATTAATTTTAACAACTTAAACACTAACATATTAACATCCCAAAAAACAGTTTAAATCAATTTATCTGTGGAGCATTTATCTGATTTCACTACCCATTGGTGAAAACCAGCTGGAGTGTGAAAACAATGGGCCAGGAGTCAGGCGTCCTCCCAGGGTCTAGCGCGCCTCGTCCACCCAGTCAGCTGACAGCTGGCGAGACAAGCCGGCTCGTCAGAGCATTTTTGCAATCAAGCAATATCTTGATAAACCCAGGATATTTCAGGTTTACACAGCTACATTCACACCTAAAAACATTGTAAAAGTTAATTTTGTTTCACAGAAAGCGTAATATATATAACTTCATTCACAGCTTTTCTCTCTCCTCTGTCATTACTGCTTCCTCTACCAAGCCGCTTCAACCAAAGGTGAATC
Source organism: Girardinichthys multiradiatus (assembly GCF_021462225.1). Lineage (NCBI taxonomy): Eukaryota > Metazoa > Chordata > Actinopteri > Cyprinodontiformes > Goodeidae > Girardinichthys > Girardinichthys multiradiatus. Next base: position 7,530,724 of record NC_061795.1, on the reverse strand, counting down.
ATGGGATAGGGTGGGCCATACAGGATACACCGGACCCATTTTCAAATCTGGGGAAAAGGACGCATTCTGAGGAGTGCTCAAATTTGAGAGCCGTCTTTGCATCACTGTATCTCTATCAATCTCTCTTTGTGCTCTGGAAGTGAACTATTTTTTAGTAGAGATTACTTTTCTTACATCAATAACCAGTCCGTCAGTCATTTTCTACTGTTTCTTCCATAGTGGGTTGCAGGGAAGCTGGTGCCTATCTCCAGCAGTCTATAGGTGGGAGGCGGGGTAGACCCTGGACAGGTCACCAGTTTATCACAGGGCAACACAGACCCACACAGGACAAACAACCACGTACACACTTATTCACACCTAATGGCAATTTGAGAAACCAATTAACCTAACTGCTTCAGACTTAGATTGTCAGATATATATAATTGAAACTGATGCACCAAATGAGAACCTGAAAAAAACAATAATTTAAAAATTGGCAACTGTTTTTTTTTTTTTAAATTAGATGTATTTTCATGTGTACTATGTTCAGCAATTCATGGCCTGCTTAAGGAATTACATTTTATTCTTACCTCAGCAGTGTTAGAGTTGTCTTAAAGTTACGTATGTCCCCTTATAGAAAACATATGAAGGAAGTTATCGTACTGTCTTTAACGGCTCCTGCTCATTAATGCCTTATTAGAAGTTTTTCTGCTGCATGCACATAGAATTAGGGTTCATCATATGCGCTGACCACACTGTTCAAACTAGTTAGTCGTTTCAGGCTACACATAAATCTCACTGATAACATTATAGGTGTGTGCTCCACTCTTTGTAAAGGGTGGAGCCAAGAGTATGAAAACTGGGGTTTTTCACCTTCTTCATCAGCTAAGGAGAAGGATTGAGCCTGGTACCGGAATGTACTATTTTTCTGCCTCAGTGCATTAAATCCGTCTGAACCTTATTAATGGGAGTTTAGTGTTTTATATTTTATGGTTGGGCAAATGGTTTACTATGAGATTAAAGAACCGTAGGATCCACAGACAGCGGTTTCAGCAATACTGTCTATATCACACAGTGTACCTCTTGACATTTTCAAGAAGCATAATCTTCAGGTTGACCAGTTCATAATTAATGAACCCAGCTTTGCCATATTAACTAATAATCCTTTGGTAAAAACTGTAGCTAATGGAAGACCATTCACATCTGCCTTTAAACGCAAACAATAGTACAAGAAAAACTTCAAGGTTTTGGAACCTGTCGAGTATGGACTGGAGGCGTTGTCCAACAAAACATTTCAGTATGTTCCCCTATTGTTGTCTCTCCATCAGTTACTTGCTTGCAAAGATATAGTTGATAAACGTGTTGACAATCATACAACCTTATCTGCAAATGTATGTGAGCTTTCAGGATGGCGAGCATAAAACAATCAATTTTTTTGGTGAGGACTTAAGGATTTCCCTGTGTTTTTATGTCACACAAGAAATACAATCTCTGTGCAGTGTACTAGATTTTAGGTAACTTTGCCTTCAATCTACTTGGCACTGTTGTGCAAAAATTAATATGTGAAAACTAATGGCTATGAAGAGATTTTAATTTCTGTTGTATGATGTAGGACCTTGGAACAGCAAGAGGTATATTTTCCATATTTTGAAGTTTTTATCAGCAACACAGTGTGTTTCTGTCAATTATGCTCAGTTTACTGACATTCAGATGCAAGTAAAAGCAGGAGTAATTGAGCGCAGAATGAAGGAGGTGCATCGGCATCACGTCAAAAACAGCCCTAGAAAATGTTCCTCTGGGATAAGAAAACTTTGCATTTTTAGTAACAGCCCAAGCATGATTTTCTGAATTTTCTGATTTCTGAACTTTGTGGCCGGTTGATGAACATTCCAACGTACCATCAAGGACAATGGCCTCTGTGACAGTGCTTCATGGACTTACTTGCACACACTCACTTGCACACACACACATGCTCAAGATAAACATATGCACCTCCCACACCACCTTCACCGTCCCCGGCATGATGTTGTTTTGTAAACTTGTTGCTTCTTTGTGCTGAGGTTTTTTTGCAATCTCAAACTGTATCCTGCTAAGGATAAAGTGTGAAATATGATTTTGTTTCCCTCTACTTACCTAATGTGGCCTCTTTTCTCATCTAGCAAGGTCAGCGCCTGTGAGTGGGCAGCAAAGCCTCGGTGACCCGTCCCCCCCTTGTCTTGTGTCATGATGTATGTTTGGATGGGTTGTACTGGAATTCTAATTTCCCCTCGGGGATCAATAAAGTATCTTTGAATTGAATTTAGCTCGTTACCAGTTAGCTTCTACCACATTACTTAGCTTGCTGCTACTAAGATAACAACACACATTCCTTCTTGTGCAAAATAGTCACCGACAAATATTGTCCAAGGCGACAAGATTAAGGTGGATACAGAGCTCAAAACATGCACAGATCAAACGTCAGCCCGTTCTACTGCCCTTTCAAGCATTAACATTGATTAACACTAGATCGAAGAAACCACAGGAGGGGGCTGTTGTGCAGCCCAAAAACACAAATTAATTTTTCTCTTACAAATGGCAAAATAATGTACGTTCCACCGTGTTACATCCCTTGGCTGGTCTAGGGGATAACTGGACTAATATAGTACTAGATGTTGAGGAGACGAGATGGGCTATAACAAGTTTATTTTTCTGCCATGTTTTAACTGTCATCTGTACATTGTAGAATATAAACTATCTATGTGTGTAATATACACTATCTATGTGTGTAACTGGAATGTGTGGAAATAGGGGGGTCAAGCTTAGGGAGTGAAGCATAGAAGGGGCCTAGGGGAGTGAAAACATAGGGAGTGAGAAGCATAGAGACTGAGAGGTCATAAATTAGAAGAGGACACAGAAGGCCAGAGTCAGGGGAGGATGAGTTGCATGTTACAATCAGAAGTATTCCTTATTTGGACTGTTATGTTATGCTATACATGTGTGACATGATATATGTATATGTTGAACACACCCTTGAGACTGAATAAAACGAGCTGAAAGCAAGAGTTGATTGGAGTTGGGTTTGCAGCTGCTTGGCTCTCCATCTCTCACTCTGCAGAGGTGAACATAAGTAGATTGTACTTGTGTTTATTTCACTCTTTGAAACCTATACCCAAATCAACGGACCCGGGGAAGCAGAGACGGCTTCAACAGGGCTTGTCCGGGATTTGGAACAACAGGCGAAAGAAATTCGGACCACTGACGAGGACCAACAGGCATTAGACAAGGGCAAGCCAAAAACTACAGAACAGGTAAGCAGAACCTGTTTAATCAAACTCTGCTTTTGGATTTTTGATAGGCTAAATTAATATTGTGTCTGATGTCTAAGTAAGTCTGAGTCTGCCAAAACTTAAGAAAAAGAGTGTTATAAAAGTTGACTAGGATTTAAACTGGTGAATAAGATGTTGTTTTAAGAGAATTGCAAGACTTAGTGGTGGTATTGTGTGGAAAATATAGTAGTTTCTCGAACGTGGCGGTTCAGAGTACGTCCTCGACGGAGGTCTACTGTTAGCTGGGTTAGAGGCCCAAGGAAGTGAGAAACCTCAAATTCTATAGAAAAGTAAATACACTGAGATCAGGCACAAACACTTGGGTGTGAATGCCGTGTTTTACGGAGATAACACCGTAAGATGTAAAAATAAATGAGCTGTGAGTTGGGTAAAACCAACAACATCAGACAGAAATAAAAGTAAAAATAAATGAGCTGTAAGTTGTGTATAAATAAACCAACAAACAGACTTTTTAGGGTTAGAAAAGTGAATGAGCTGGACACACAACACTCCGGCAAATATTAGACAAGATTTATAGTTTAAGTCCATGAGCTGTGAGACACACACACACACACTAAAAACAGGCTTTTGGGGGTTGAATGTGTTCTGGTGTCTTGGAGGTTGGTCAGAACTGAATGAGTGAGTGACTGAGATAATGCATTAAAATATATATTTTAGAAAAAAGCATAGTAATTGTCATAAGATGGAAAGAACAAGACAGATAGAATGTTCGCAAGTGGTTTTGTTTGAAAGAAAAATAAAATGCAAAAAAGGAGAGGGATTTGGCACTAACTAAAGGATAATTAATTGACTACGAGGCAGATGTCGTTCTACAACACCACTGGGTCGACCCAAAACAAAAGGTAAGGAGATCTATATTTATTCTCCTTTTGCCTCTTTTGCCTGCTAATATTGTAGGTGGTGTTGTGGAATAGATATCTGTTTTCTCTTAAATTTACAGTCTTGATCAGTTTTGGGTAAAATATTTGGTGGTTGAAATAATGGATTACGGTAAAGAAATTATATATTTTTGTATTTGTCTAACTGGATTTACTATGCATATGAGTGAGGAGAGAATACAAATGAGTGGCTGCTAATGGCTGCACTTGAGTGTGAGTGACTGTAGAACCGGTGATTATATTACAAACTGTATTGCCATAGAGTGAGCAGAAAAAAAAAAAAAGAAAAGTTGTTCAACATGGCAGGAGAGATTGATTGTCGAAGGAGGAGTAGATGACAGGGAACCATTAGGTAGATGGTTGAACCGAGAATATAAGAGGTATCTGAAGGATAAAGAAAGTTGGTTGATTAAAGCTGATGAGGAAGGGCGACTTGGTGGAATAAAGTGTAAAGTTGAAGCAAAAGAGCTGAAGTAGGGCCTAAGAGAGACAGAAGCACAAGAAACGTTTAGACTTTTAAGAGGGGTTACACTATTGGAATCAAAAGTGCATGATTTATATGAGAAAGCTTCTCAACAGATGACAGAAAAACAGTTTAAAGATTCTGGAAGAACACACACCATGACTACTCGTAGCCAGAGCGGTCCATCCAGATTTCAATGTCCGTTGTTGACTTCATCAGTTGGAATGACAAATTATGTCCCTTTTTTTTATCGGGAGATGTACAGGGATTAGTGGATACGTTGCCACCTATTGTAGGATGCGGACGGGTCTGGTTACAGGAATTAGATACATTGATTAAAGGCATGACACTGGCCTTGGGTGACTTTAGAGCAATTTTGGGACGATCTGTGCGTCCCTCGGTGGCTAGGGAGATAGAACAGAATGCTGATTGCAGTAAGGATCCTGATGACACACCCCTGACACGTGTAATGACAGCCCTAGGGAAGACCATAAGAAATCAGACTCCGTTGCAGTCCCTCAATTCGATTGGGACCCTAATCAACATCCTAAAGAGCACATTAGTGCTGCAGTGGACACGAGGATGAGACACACAGGAGTTAATCCTAAGGGTAACGGGACAGGAAGGGGACAGCTGTATAAAAAGCCATATTAAAAGGAGTTCCTGTTGACATGTGTCAAAAGATGAAAAATAATCCTGATTTGCACGGAGCAGACTTTACAAAGTGGGAAAAACATTTAATTCACCATTTACATACAGCTCAGGAGGCAGAGAAAAAGAAAAGAGGAGAAAGAGCATTTACAGAATCAGCTCCTTAAAATGCTGCTTAAAGAGGCCAAAGACAAATTAAATAAGAGAAAAAGTGATAAAACTGAAAATGTAATGTTAGCTGCGCCTCAACCTGTTCCTCCGGCTGCATCTCCATCAACACACACCCCTACGTCTGTGACTGATCCGTGGCAAGGAGGGGCGTTACCCCCTCCTCCACCCTATCTATTTTTATAATTACAGGTATAGAGGCCCCGGTTGTGGAGGCGGATGGCGTGTTGGTGGTCAGTTGGTCAATGGTGGATGGTGTGGGGCACCCAGAGGACGGGGTGGAGCCAGCAGGGCACTGGGAGATGTGTGCTACAACTGCGGTCAGTCTGGACATTGGGATCCACAGATGGGTGGACACCCGTCTTACAGCCCATACTGACGCCCCTGAGGAGGACCAAGGCAGCATGGGCACAGCAGATCCCATGTTGCCTGCAAAGGTGGGAGAGAACTGTCTGAATTTTTAGTGGACACTGGAGGCACTTATTCCACCATAAAACAGCAACCTCATGAACCACTCCTCTCTACTAAGACTGTTTCTGTGATGGGCTTCTCAGGGGCTGCATAAATTCTGCCTGTGACTGTACCACCTCCTGTTCAGATTGGGACTCAGAGAGTAACTCACCCTTTTGTGCGTTCACCCAGCACACCTGTTAATTTGCTGGGCAGAGACTTATTAGTGAAGCTGGGAGCATCAGTGCTGTGTGGTACTGATGGGTTAACGGTAACTTTTCCAGATGGTTCCTTTTTGGCATGTGGACAAATGCTTCAGCATGGACAATATTTTTTACAGCCAGTTGCAGAGGAATATGCTGACATCTACTGGGGACTGCTGAAAGCACCTTCTTCTCCAAGCAGCATCTTCTCTGTGTATCAGCTGTGGAAACCCTGGATTCAAAGTCTCTGCCTCTACACCTCTCCGCCTGACCCGCCCCGTGTCACTCTGTTCTACGACCGTTGTCACACTGAATGGTACCAGGATTTGTTTAATGAAACAGTAGAAGGTAGGACATGGTTTATTTCATCCAAAATTATTTATGTGGCTCCTGAGGGTGTGGCTGCAACAGTTGATTTAACACCTGACCAAGCAGAATGGTATTTACTGTCTGATGAAGCTGTTCCTCATGTTTCTCTTTCTTTGCATCCTGAGCATCAAGCTAAGGAATTGGGAGGAGTGGTAAAGCGCTCTCTGGCAGCTGGGGACTGGCAGGACACCTCAGTCACCAACTTAAGTTTCTTTTCAGGTTGCATCTCCCTTGCTTATTTGGGTTCCACAGTATCCGACCAAAAAATAAGCTCAGGAAGGCGTCAGAGACACCATTGAAGGCCTGAAGGCAGCAGGTGTGTTAGACACCTCAGCCTCAGCATGGAACACACCCATCCTTCCTGTAGAGAAATAAGATCCCAGCAGAACCAGAGACCAGGGTTGGAATTACTATATCAGAAGCCGAGTGGGTCCTCCTGAAAGTCATCAAAAGAAAGTGGTCAGAGCCAAGGTGGACCGGTCCATTCCAGGTCACAGAGAGGACAACCCATGCAGTCAGGCTGAAGGGCAAAGGCGCTACTTGGTATCACTGGAGCCAGTGTGCAGGAGCAAAACCACCTCAACGATCCCTTTCTCAGGTCCAGGAGGATCTGAGCGAAAACACAGGAGAAGACAATCTCACTTCTCTCACCCAAGAAGGGGCAGAATAATCCCCGGGTGAGAGAAATTAGCTCTAGGTCAGTCTACACCTGAGAGCTGAAGATCATATTTCTCACACCACTGAAGGGGCAGAATAATCCCCAGGTGTGAGAATGCAAGGCTCCAGGTCAGTCTACACCTGGGAGCTGAAGAGAAGAAAGAACAGCAGAAGAAAAGGTGGAAGTGATTGAGTTTCTCTCTCACTGGGAGTGGTGGAGCTTCCCTCCCACCCCAGAAGAAACCGTTTGGCGAACATTTTATATTTTATATTACATTTTGATGTTTCTGTATCTTTTTCAGGTTATGATTTCCATTGCAGTATTTGTGGCTATAATGGTGACCTGTAGATGTTGCTGTGTCCCATGCATTCGTTCTCTGATGGTGCGCCTCATCACCTCTGCAATTGAGCAGAAGGATCCAAAGATAACGATGCCACTGTTGCAAATTGACTATAAACAGGATAAGGACTCAGAGTGTGAATTCATGGACGCATAATATGATGCATGCATGTTTTTAATGATTTTTTCTTTTACAGGTGGTACAGTAATATTTTTACTTATTTCTACTTATTTTTAGAAGGACATTTTAGATTGTGAACTCTTTTATGAGAGTTCAAAAGGGGAATTGTAGAATATAAACTATCTATGTGTGTAATATAAACTATCTATGTGTGTAATATAAACTATCTATGTGTGTAACTAGAATGTGTGGAAATAGGGGGGTCAAACTTAGGGAGTAAAGCATAGAAGGGGCCTAGGGGAGTGAAAACATAGGGAGTGAGAAGCAGCTGCTTGGCTCTCCATCTCTCACTCTGCAGAGGCGAACATAAGTAGATTGTACTTGTGTTTATTTCACTCTTTGAAACCTATACCCAAATCAACGGACCCGGGGAAGCAGAGACGGCTTCAATAACATAGTGATATTTAGCTTCAGGGAGAGCTCGAGCCACCATAACAAACAAAACAACCCTAATGAAAATCTAATTTTTAACTTACCTAACTAAACAAAAACAAAATATACGTACCTAAAAAGTAACTCAAGCACATAAACAGGAGAAAACAGATTAAACAAAAGGCAGTCTGACCAAAGGTTACATCAGTGAAACAGTACAAAAAGGCATTCAGACCTTCACAGTAGAAGGGTGGTATGGCAGTCAAATGGCCAAAATGCCCAGAAGTGCAGCTTGACAGAGATTAAATCAGGCACGTCTAATTGATTATTGGCGAAAGACACAGGAAGCAATTCATGATAACTGCTCTTTCCAAATAATACACAGGGGAGTATCTTTAAAATGTATTGATATATTTGCACAGTGATAAAACAGAGAGGAAAACAGGAATATCATGTTTCTGGTTATCTGCATTAGAAGTAGTGTTTATCTTATCTTAAACGTATTCAGCCAAGTTGTTGATGGCAGCAACACAAGCCTAAAGTCTAAAATAGAATCAATGCTCATAAACCTTCACACTCACTTTTACACTGACTATATTAGATCATTATGCCTGGTAAACATGCAAATGCTAAAAAAAGCATAATTTACATTCTCAACGTGAACAAGCTGACAGCATTCTGCTTGGTTTAAAATAGTGAATGCAGTTTTTATAGAATCAAAAAAAAAAAATTGTTAGGCCGCAAATGATAAAGCACACCAGCCTTCCTTGTTTTGGATTTTTTACTAAGTTACTCAGCGATCGTTTGCTATTGGTGTTAAAATTGCACTAAAGTTACCATAGAGTACCAGAAGCTTCCTCTGGGATTAAAAGGACATTTGGACATGATAGGTGCATCCGTTATAAACTACAACACAAAAGTATTGTGGAGACGTTTGATGGCAGAGTTAGGTTCTAACAACAATATCCCAAGCTTTGAACATCTCACAGAGCTCTGTTCAATCCATCATCTGAACATGGCAAGAGGATGGACCAACTACAGACCTACCAAAACATGGAGGCCAACCTAAACTGACAGGCTTGGCAAGTTAAGCATCAACCAGAGAAGCTGCCAAGAGGACCATGATAATGCTGGAGGAGCTAAGGTGGGTGAATCTGACGAGACAACTCATAAAAGCGGCATATCATGCTTTTCAATCCTTCTTTTTCACACTTAAATCATTCAGTTGTGATCTATATAAAGTGGAACTTGAATGCTTTGGTCGGAATTCCTTATTATTACTAATTAAATACTAATTATTTTAGCTCCACAGACTCATCTTTTACCCCTATTCTGAGGTGCGTCTGAGAGCAACTGAATTCGGTGCGGTCTCTTTAAATGCTATTGAGGCACTTCAAGCCCCACCCCCTCCAGGTCAAAGAGTGCTCCACTTTAACTCTTAGCCATTTTTGTAGTTTGATAGCAGAGATACAATTATCTAGCGGTGCTGAAACAAGAGAAAAACTGCAAAAACAAAGTGAAACTGTTAATGCAATTATACTATTCAGTACAGTTATGTCCTCAAGGAGCAGCACACAGCGCTAACATTAGTAGAAGGTACGATGCTACTGCTCTCAAAACAGTGTTTAGGACGTCATATCAACACGCAATAAATTCATGTGTAAAATAAAGTTTGTTTAAAGTTTTTATTTTAGCGTTATTTGCAGCTTACCGCTTTGCTGCGTTTGCCGTTTTCATAGACAGAAGGAACTGACCCCTTAATCAGATGAAGTCTTATAGCAAATCTTTCTTGATTCTGGAGGAGGTTGCTGAAGAATTGGTCCTTAAAGTGCTTCGCGTAGACGAAGAGGAATTTCTCCAGTGATGTGGATACATTTCTATGAAGAATAAAATTTAACCATGCACTTTGAGGAGGTTCTGATGCTGGGTGATGGTGTAATGAATTGTGTGGGTTAATACACCCAACAACCAAAGATTCAAACTTATCCACTTGCAGCTTCGTCATATTTGAGGTTGGACTTAAAAAAAAAAACGCAGCGAGAAATTGATCAGCCGGAGGTTCATGACTTTATTTAGCTGTTCTGTAGCCAATACTGTGATGTAACAGTTAAGGGTAGAATTGTAGAAAAGGGTAGAATTGTAGAAAAAGTTCAAAAAGTTGTGATTTAAATTCCCCACCCCTATTTATATACAGGTCCTTCTCAAAATATTAGCATATTGTGATAAAGTTAATTATTTTCCATAATGTAATAATGAAAATTTAACATTCATATATTTTAGATTCATTGCACACTAACTGAAATATTTCAGGTCTTTTAATGTCTTAATACGGATGATTTTGGCATACAGCTCATGAAAACCTAAAATTCCTATCTCACAAAATTAGCATATCATTAAAAGGGTCTCTAAACGAGCTATGAACCTAATCATCTGAATCAACGAGTTAACTCTAAACACCTGCAAAAGATTCCTGAGGCCTTTAAAACTCCCAGCCTGGTTCATCACTCAAAACCCCAATCATGGGTAAGACTGCCGACCTGACTGCTGTCCAGAAGGCCACTATTGACACCCTCAATCAAGAGGGTAAGACAAAGAAATGAATTTCTGAACGAATAGGCTGTTCCCAGAGTGCTGTATCAAGGCACCTCAGTGGGAAGTCTGTGGGAAGGAAAAAGTGTGGCAGAAAACGCTGCACAACGAGAAGAGGTGACCGGACCCTGAGGAAGATTGTGGAGAAGGGCCGATTCCAGACCTTGGGGGACCTGCAGAAGCAGTGGACTGAATCTGGAGTAGAAACATCCAGAGCCACCGTGCACAGGCGTGTGCAGGAAATGGGCTACAGGTGCCGCATTCCCCAGGTCAAGCCACTTTTGAACCAGAAACAGCGGCAGAAGCGCCTGACCTGGGCTACAGAGAAGCAGCACTGGACTGTTGCTCAGTGGTCCAAAGTACTTTTTTCGGATGAAAGCAAATTCTGCATGTCATTCGGAAATCAAGGTGCCAGAGTCTGAAGGAAGACTGGGGAGAAGGAAATGCCAAAATGCCAGAAGTCCAGTGACAAGTACCCACAGTCAGTGATGGTCTGGGCCGCCGTGTCAGCTGCTGGTGTTGGTCCACTGTGTTTTATCAAGGGCAGGGTCAATGCAGCTAGCTATCAGGAGATTTTGGAGCACTTCATGCTTCCATCTGCTGAAAAGCTTTATGGAGATGAAGATTTCATTTTTTAGCACGACCTGGCACCTGCTCACAGTGCCAAAACCACTGGTAAATGGTTTACTGACCATGGTATCACTGTGCTCAATTGGCCTGCCAACTCTCCTGACCTGAACCCCATAGAGAATCTGTGGGATATTGTGAAGACAACGTTGAGAGACTCAAGACCCAACACTCTGGATGAGCTAAAGGCCGCTATCGAAGCATCCTGGGCCTCCATAAGACCTCAGCAGTGCCACAGGCTGATTGCCTCCATGCCACGCCGCATTGAAGCAGTCATTTCTGCCAAAGGATTCCCGACCAAGTATTGAGTGCATAACTGTACATGATTATTTGAAGGTTGACGTTTTTTGTATTAAAAACACTTTTCTTTCATTGGTCGGATGAAATATGCTAATTTTGTGAGATAGGAATTTTGGGTTTTCATGAGCTGTATGCCACAATCATCTGTATTAAGACAATAAAAGACTTGAAATATTTCAGTTAGTGTGCAATGAATCTAAAATATATGAATGTTAAATTTTCATCATTACATTATGGAAAACAATTAACTTTATCACAATATGCTAATATTTTGAGAAGGACCTGTATAGTTTTAGTAACCTCTACTATAGAATTTATAACACTGATGAAAGAAAGACAATAAAACAAGATATTTCTATCACATTTTAAATTGACAATGTAACAAAATGGAAGACAGTTGATGGAATAGGAGATGCAAAATGCTGAGTATCTCACACAAGTAGTCTCTGCAGGTTTTGTACAGCCTATACAACAGCTCTCTGAAGAAATCTGTATAATATGAGCTACAACAACATTTCATTTCCCTTTGGGATTAATATATAATATCTTTTCCATTTTTCGAATTAAATTTGAATTTTACATGATATGTCCCCTTTAACAGATTAAAATAGAAAGACATTAGATGCTGATGGCTGTGGACAGGAAGGATCTCCTGATGATGCTCTACAGGTCCTTCTCAAAATATTAGCATATTGTGATAAAGTTCATTAATTTCCATAATGTCATGATGAAAATTTAACCTTCATATATTTTAGATTCATTGCACACTAACTGAAATATTTCAGGTCTTTTATTGTCTTAATACGGATGATTTTGGCATACAGCTCATGAAAACCCAAAATTCCTATCTCACAAAATTAGCAAATCATTAAAATGGTCTCTAAACGAGCTATGAACCTAATCATCTGAATCAACGAGTTAACTCTAAACACCTGCAAAAGATTCCTGAGGCCTTTAAAACTCCCAGCTTGGTTCATCACTCAAAACCCCAATCATGGGTAAGACTGCCGACCTGACTGCTGTCCAGAAGGCCACTATTGACACCCTCAAGCAAGAGGGTAAGACACAGAAAGAAATTTCTGAATGAATAGGCTGTTCCCAGAGTGCTGTATCAAGGCACCTCAGTGGGAAGTCTGTGGGAAGGAAAAAGTGTGGCAGAAAACGCTGCACAACGAGAAGAGGTGACCGGACCCTGAGGAAGATTGTGGAGAATGGCCGATTCCAGACCTTGGGGGACCTGCGGAAGCAGTGGACTGAGTCTGGAGTAGAAACATCCAGAGCCACCGTGCACAGGCGTGTGCAGGAAATGGGCTACAGGTGCCGCATTCCCCAGGTCAAGCCACTTTTGAACCAGAAACAGCGGCAGAAGCGCCTGACCTGGGCTACAGAGAAGCAGCACTGGACTGTTGCTCAGTGGTCCAAAGTACTTTTTTCGGATGAAAGCAAATTCTGCATGTCATTCGGAAATCAAGGTGCCAGAGTCTGGAGGAAGACTGGGGAGAAGGAAATGCCAAAATCCCAGAAGTCCAGTGTCAAGTACCCACAGTCAGTGATGGTCTGGGGTGCCGTGTCAGCTGCTGGTGTTGGTCCACTGTGTTTTATCAAGGGCAGGGTCAATGCAGCTAGCTATCAGGAGATTTTGGAGCACTTCATGCTTCCATCTGCTGAAAAGCTTTATGGAGATGAAGATTTTATTTTTCAGCACGACCTGGCACCTGCTCACAGTGCCACAACCACTGGTAAATGGTTTACCGACCATGGTATCACTGTGCTCAATTGGCCTGCCAACTCTCCAGACCTGAAACCCATAGAGAATCTGTGGGATATTGTGAAGAGAACGTTGAGAGACTCAAGACCCAACACTCTGGATGAGCTAAAGGCCGCTATCGAAGCATCCTGGGCCTCCATAAGACCTCAGCAGTGCCACAGGCTGATTGCCTCCATGCCACGCCGCATTGAAGCAGTCATTTCTGCCAAAGGATTCCCGACCAAGTATTGAGTGCATAACTGTGCATGATTATTTGAAGGTTGACGTTTTTTGTATTAAAAACACTTTTCTTTTATTGGTCGGATGAAATATGCTAATTTTGTGAGATAGGAATTTTGGGTTTTCATGAGCTGTATGCCAAAATCATCCGTATTAAGACAATAAAAGACCTGAAATATTTCAGTTAGTGTGCAATGAATCTAAAATATATGAATATTAAATTTTCATCATGACATTATGGAAAATAATTAACTTTATCACAATATGCTAATATTTTGAGAAGGACCTGTATATTACGGCATGGTAAAAGAGCAGCATCACCTTTTGACTGACACTGAAGGCCCTCGGCCTGCGGAGGAAGTGCAGTCGCTGCTGGATCCCAGTCCAGACATAGTCAATCTGAGCATGCCATGTCAGATTATTTTCTATTTGTATTCCCAGGTATTTATAAGAATCCACCTGGGAAACACTGTGTTGATGGAACCAACAGACACAACAAACCGGTAAGCTACGAATAACGCTAAAATAAAAACTTTAAACAAACTTTATTTTACACATGAATTTATTGTGTGTTGATATGACGTCCTAAACACTGCTTTGATAGCAGTAGCTTCGTACCTTCTACTAATGTCAGCGCTGTGTGCTGCTTTTAGCTCCTTGAGGACATAACTGTACTGAATAGTATAATTGCATTAACAGTTTTACTTTGTTTTTGCCGTTTTTCTCTTATTTCAGCAGTGCTAGATAATATTATCTACAAAAATGGCCAAAAGGGTTAAAGTGGAGCGCTCTTTGACCTGAAGGGTGGTGGGACGTGAAGTGCCCCAATAGCATTTAAAGAACATTTAAAGAGACGGCACCAAAACGAGATCCTCTCAGATGCACCCTGGAACAGGGGTAAAAGAGGAGCCTGTGGAGCTATAATAACTCAGGAACTCAGATCGAAGCATTGCATTTTCACTTTATATAGACCACAACTGAATGATCTGTGGGTGAAAAGGAAGGATTTGAAAGCATGATATGTTCCCTTCAAGCCCTGAGGGGTTTTAGAACAATTTCTGCCTATAATTATACAACTGACATAAATCAAGTATAGCTCCACAGTTATAAAGTCTAAATGCAAATTGTTGGTACCTCTGTAAAGATAAGACATAAAATAACATATTTCCAGTGAGACCACTACTGCAACTGTTACTATGTCGGATTTATTTGTGATTAAACAAAGAAATAATCAATTTTGTTAGCCTTGCCAAAAATGTTAAATTAACATTGCAAAACACCATGAAAATCCTTTTGAAATTCTAGGAGAAGCCTCGGGTTGTATTCATCAATATCTTGACTATAACTGCAGCAAATTTGGACTCAATCAGTTGAAGCAAATTGGTCAAATAAAAGTGCTGATTTCTATTAAACGACTTCCTCTGCATATGTTTTTGCCTTTGGTCATGACATTTACCATGTGTATCATCAAAATGTATCGTGTTGCACAGCACAAAATCAATATAAAGAAAAGAAATCATGCTAAATTGTATCCTTTTGTCTCCAACTGAGGGATGTTTTTGAAAAAAGGAATGATCAATGAAAAACTGTTCAAAATAACCAGCAAAAAGAATATTTTATGGAAAGTATACAAATGCACAAACTAATTATCCATGAAATAGCTTTTTCTCTGGTTCTCGCTTCTAATGATGCAGGACATGGGGGTTCTCGCTATATTTCTGTAGTGACATATAGCAGAACACGTGACGCTGATTGGCTGAGAAGGCATCAGGTAGGTGGGTTTTCACCACACAGACAGAGTAAACCAACAGCAAGAGAGAAACAAGACGATGGAGGGGAGTCTTGTAAATTCAAAGACAGCGTTCAAAAGTTGGAAGTATAGGCAATTTTTTACGTTCTCTGAAGTTAAAGCCAAAAATGTGAGTGTGATTTGCAAACAAAGAAACTATCCACATCTGTGACCAGCAACTCCAACCTTATGAAGCACCTTCCATCGTCTCACCCTTCCACAACACTTGTGGCTAACAACCCTGAGCCCTGCTGCGGCCAGCGTGAGCTCTGACAATCCTACGCCGTGCAAACAGAAAAGGCACGATTCTTCTGGTCAGCAACTTGTAACATAATTTAGTTTCTAAAAAGTAACTAAATAGTTACTTTGCCTAGTAACTAGTTACTCTGATAGTGCAGTAACTGAGTTACTAACTCAGTTACTTTTTGGAAGAAGTAACTATAACTAGTTACTTTTTTAAAGTAACATTTTCAACACTAATCAATACTGACATAAACGGAAAAAAACTGACACTCATGGCTGTATAAATGTACAAGAAATGGTATGCTTAGAGGTACAAGCTGGAAGTATGTCTGGCCGAAATTATGTCTGCGAGCAACATGGGCGCAACAGCTGTTGAAGTTTAAAGTTGTCCCAGTGCGCCTGAAACTGCCGCAACACCCGCATCACTATCTACAGTGAGGCATGTTATAGATAAATGCAGACCGAAAGGGTACTGACCAAGAAAGAAGACCATGCTCCAAAGGAGGTACCATGCAGCTGACCACAAGGATAAGCTGAAAAATGTTTCATGGTCAGAGGAGATTACATCAATTGACCTTGACGGAAACTATAACTGAAGCAGTCAATGTGAGATTTTCAATCTAAGAAAACTGTACTATCTGCCAATCATGGTAATGGTAGCATCATACAGTGAGGGCTGTTTCGGTGCCAGAGGTACTGGAGCGTAGCACAAAGGATGAATTTATGAAGGAGATGGATTAAATCAACAGCTAAATGTTTGAAATATGGACAGTTGGTTGTTCCACCAGAAAATGACCCCAAACAGACCTGGAAATGAGTTATGAAATGAAAATAGTTAATAGTTAATCCCAAAGGAAAACAGATGATGCCAATAAAAAATTAGACAAAAGAAAGGAGGTTAACTTTACAATTCTCTACTGTTCTAAAGCCCCGACTGCAACCCAATGGAAGTTAATGGTCTTTACTAAAAAGCCTGTGACAGGAAACCAACCAGTTCAATGATCTCTACCGATGCTGCCACGATAAATACCTAAATAGAATTATGGTAGAAGCTTATTGATGGCTTCTAGCATCAGATTAGATACAACAACACTGCAAAAGACGAAGTTAGAGATGTACAGGAAGTTTTCCACACAACTGGCTTTGCTTAAGGTGCAACTGGCTGACTCACATTTAGCCAAATATTAAAGGGGTTGTAATTTAGCTTCTCAGAGAACATGATCAAAAAATCCATTCTTGTTTAAAGATCAGTAAAGTTTTGAGATGTTTTAGCATTGCACCCTGGAAAAAATTATTCACATACATAATTAAAAGTAATGATTATAGAGTTGCTACCACCTCTTTGTTGCTCCTTAAAAAAATATGGAGAAACTAATTGTTTCAGACTTTGTTTGCAGTGAATGCAGCAGCACTTCAGTAACTTCATCGAAGTTGTGAATACATGGAGAGGGCATCTCCTGAAGAAGATGTAAAATTAATTTAGCAGCTCTTTGCTCTTACCATCTTGTAATGCATCATCAAGCAGCAAGGCCTAAAACAACAACTCCTGTCAGTGAGGACCTCTGATTTATCACAGAAATTAGTTAAATAAAATGTTCATGCACATAATGCTGATTAACAAGGGATTCCTACAATCTAGTTATTGTCATGGCACATCTGAGGGCAATAACATTTCAATCATAAAGGGTTGAGATTGACTGCTTCCCCACATCCAGCCCAGGAGAATACACTGCTGGCTTACAGAGTCATAATAATAATAATGATCTAGACTTTATTTATGATGATTTAGATTTTATTGATCTCACAAAGGAGAAATGATCCTCTGCATTTACCCATCCCTTAGGGAGCAGTGGGCTGCCATTGTGCGGCGCCCAGGGGACCTTTAGGGGCTAAGGGTCTTACTCACGGACCCAGAGTGGCAGCCTGTGGGAATCAAACCCAGGTGCTTGTGGCCTCTCCAGGACAAAAATGCCCTGCTCTCTGACCACTAGGCCACCACTCCCACAATAACTATGCCAGGAGTCAATTACTACACATCTTGTGTTTGTTGAGCAACACATTCTGTAACACAACAGCAACTCCAAAACATACTGTTCATCCTGCAAAAACAGATAAACACATCTTCAATGAGTTTCAGAAGTAAAAAATCAGACTAAATTCTCATGTTTTAGTATAGTTACTAATATCTTCCATCTGTTCACCATCTCCTACCGGACTCTCTGGAGATCTGGACAAAGGCCTCAACGCCGCTCTCGCCATAGTTTCCTTCAGAAGCCAGAGTGGACACGTAGTTCCAGCCCATCGCCGTGACAATGTCCAGCATGGCCTGAGCCTGGTAGGAGTCAGGTGGAACCACCCGAGAGAAGAAGTCATAGCGTGTGCTGTCACTGAGTTCTGGGGTAGTGGAAGCATAGCTGATCTGAGGAATCTGTGGAAACAGGGTTTGCATCAATCAAAATCATTCAGTCTCTGTTCCTGCAGCCTGCATATCCATTTCAGTCACAGCTAATACCAGACTCTTTACTGGTCAAGGCTACTTTTACATTGGCTTAAAATACCAAGTATCAGTGCTGCTAATTTGCTCCAAATGTCTACTAATGTACTAACGTGCAGCAGGAATCCCATCCCTATCCTAACAATGAACACGTTAAATAAAACTTCATACAGGGTTTTGCAAAAGTATTTGAACCTTTGTATATCTGTTTATGTTACAACCACAAACATCAGTCATTTAAGTAGGATTTTATGGGACAAAAAGTAGCACATACTGGTGAAGTGGAAGGAAAATGAAACACAGCCTCAAACTTCTTTACAAATTAAAATCTGAAAAGTGTGGTGTGCAATTGTATCAACCTTGCTGAGACAATACTTTGTAGAACCACCTCTGGATGCAGTTACAGCTGCAACTATTTTGGGAGTATGTCTCCACTAAGAAATAGTATTTCTGAGCTTTTTGAGTATTTCTGTCCACCTAAAATATTCCGCCCTCCTGTGCTGCGAACATTTACAGCAGCCAAAGATTGTTAAATCAAATTATGTTATCATTAGATGTTTTAATTCCAGAGAGTGCTGTCGAGGTTGTCCAACTGAAATATTCAGTCATATTCTGATGACTGTTTTCAGATGTGTGTTTTCTGTCACCATACTGGATATTAAATCTTAGTAATCAGAACCAACTTTCTGACACTTCAGAGGATTAAAACTATAATTTGAACAATGACAAATGGCATTTTGTGACAGCTGTATTAACGTGTGACCATCCTGACTCTGAAAACAAAGGGGTTTGAACTTCAAAGCAAACTTAAACAATTCTTAGCTGCTTTTCCTCTCTTTCTGTTGTAGAAAAAAACATTTTCAGCATTAAACACTGGATTTCTGTTGGTAATCGTCTCAATTAAGCTCCATTTAGATCACACATTTACGTAACAGTTATTAGAGGCAGTGATCCGTTACATTTTAGTGGAACTTTAGATGTCAGCAAAATAAACATGAGTACATTTCTATAAAGTAAATGTTTTTGTCGCACTGAAGCTACATTAATTTCAAAACTTGTGTGTTTTGGGTCAAATGCATACACTTAATTCATGCATTTGACTAAATTTGTCCTTTATTAGATTAACCAGTTACCTTCCATTTGTGGTTATTTGTAGCATGGAGGATGTAAAACTAGACATTTTTCCTAATAAACCAGTTGGAAGAACAGAGTGAGGTAGAGGGGCCGGTGTGGGCAAAACGTCTAAATTCTGTAGTTCCTTTAACACCAACAGACATAATCTCTATGTAATCCCTATAAAAGGCTTGTAGGTTCTAGTCTACAGCAGCGCAGGCAGACTGAGACACTGGTTTGATTGTATTCGCTGTCCGTTCTCAATTCTTGCAAGAATTAATTAAAGTGCCACTTTGATTTTCACTGATCTCCTTGGTAAATTAATTTATTGAGGAACATTTTTATTTTTCCATTTACACTAATGTTGTTATTTTCTGTTTTATAGAAGATCAGCTGTTCTATTGGAGGCAGAAGGCTGCCCTACATCCTCAAACGGCACAGTCATTTATGGTGCAGAGGAAGCCAACAGGATCATTGTGGACTTTCAAGCCAGTCCTACAGGTGCACATTGTGGGCAGACAAAGATGACAAAAGCAATGTCAAAAAGATTTTACTGGCACTGTTTAACAAACGTCTGAGGAATTATTACAGATATTTGGATTTCTGATTAGCATTTTTCCTATGTTATCAGGTCACCCAGTGCTCAGCCTGTCAAGCCAGTGCCTATGTGCTTAAGCAGCCAACTGAGTACACTCCTATAAAAGTAATTCAATTTAAAATAGAATGAAAAAACATTGAAACAAAGTATTTTTGAAGAGATGTGGAAGAACCTCTTTAGAGTTCTGGGTATTGTGGGATTTTGTTAACCCAAGAGATACTAAGAAAATGTCAAAAACTAGAAGTCAAATTTTTAAATAGATATTTATCCATTATTTCATTGTTTCACACTTTGCCTCCTGGCTTTATTTATTCCTTAATTTAAAGTTTCTTATGCTTTTGAACTCATAGGAATAGACATCATAGGGAAGTTGACCCAAACAAAAGAAAAAGGACACCACCTAATTAACTACTTCACAAAGTTGCAACAAGCTTAATCCCTGAAAACAAAATATGCACCAGAGGTGACTATAAACCCATACTTGCAAAACACAGATTTCAATTTGGTGGCAAAAAATGTGAAAAAGAAGGATCTAATAATTGAGTCAGTCACTAGTACAATACAACTGTAACGATTTGGTTGGTCTAAACAGAGATACATTCACTTAAGGGTGTAATACTTTTATCTCAATACTGATAATAATCATACAAATCACATTCAAAATTAAGTAAAAAAAAAACACCCAAATTCTATGGGAAGAAACTTTTGCCATCAGAAACTGAATTTGAATTGCTCTAACCGAATTTGTATTTGTGTAATTTTAAGATAAATGCATTGCCTTGAAAATTAATTTCACTAAACGGAAACTGAATTTAATGGTTTGAAACGGAATTCATTTGCTTTTAAAATGTATGTAGTTGTATTAAAAAATCAGTTAGACTACTTTCCCTTTCAGGTCTGTAATTCAATTTCAGTTCCAAAATTCTGTTTTTTGTGTCACACATCCGGGTCCTTGAGGATAGCCACAGATTAATCAAACACAGATTCACCGATTTACGTTCCACATCAGGTTAAACTTCCTTTACGGCATTTTGAGCTGGAGCAGTGCAGCATATATGTGCTTGGCGGATGTCAATCACCAAATCAAATGAGCATCTAGAAGAAGCGTCATGTAAACAAATGATGGTCAAGCAGTAACCTATGCTACCTGTAGCTAGTAGCTAAACATGACAGGTTAGCGTAGTGTTCCGCTGGTATTACGTTGGTCTGCGTTTCTCTTGCACTTACTTGAGCGTAACTTCTGTTGCCTAGCAACCGTGTTAGCGTGAAGCCTGAAGGTTAATAATGCTGTCTCCACTGTAAATAACTACATGGTTTTTATTTATCCTTTAACATATTGCGGATGGCTTATAATGCTGTTTTGTTTTAAAATGTTATTGTTTTATGATCTTGTTCATTATTCAGTCATTTAAAATGTTGAAAATATTTTTTGTGTTCTGTCAAAATAAGGTGAGATCTTTCCATGTAATCCATGCAACATTTAGTAACTGCTCACAGTTAACTCCATAAAAGTTACAATAAATATCCTTATGTGTAATCCATGCAATAATTATTAAAACACACAGTTGAAGCAGTAGGCAGTGAAACAAGCATGTGCTCATATTCTGGAGCTGAGAGACTGGAGAGGCCTGTGTGGAGCCACATATTATCTGCCACATATTATCTGTCTTATCTTTTGCAGAAGTATAAACAACAAGTATCCAATGATGTATGATGATTTTACATTCTTTCACATGTATTAATCATTTGTAAAGCATGAATAAAAATAATGAAGTGATGGTTTTGTAACTGTGTTTAAAGTAAATGCAGAAAGCTGAAGAATGGAATGTGTAATACTGTGTAAAGTTTAAAACTGAGCAGATTAGGAAAAGAACTGTAGGATGACTAGGAGTGACGAGAGCCAGCTGCATGCTGACAGTGAACATTTTGAAGTCTAAACGGGAGGAAGGGAGGATGCGACTACAGACAAGCTGCGTGGCTATTTTCGGCATCTCCAAGGCTGAGAAACAGAATCAGTAGGTCACAGTGACCATGACTAAAGTATTGAGCAATAATCAAGAAGCTGAGCTGAATAGGTTGCACAATAACTGAGAAGCCTAATAAGGGGCTGACTGGTGAAAGCATCAGGCACCATAAAAGCAATGCTGAAGGAGGGAACAGGGTTGTTTCCACGCAGAAGACCAGCGAACAAGATCAGACGGAGAAAAAAAAAAGCTTAGATGGAAAAGGAACAGAGACACAGCCCCACAGAAAGGACTGTGCCTCAAGATTAAGAATCTGATTTCATCTAAAGCCTTTTTATCCAGACAACAGAAGTGAACTTGATCGGTGAACAGCTGATTGCTCTAAGATTCAGGCTTCTGGAAGTCCTGAATCAACTTCATTTATGTCTCCGGGTTTCCTTCAACTCTTCAACCTCTAGAAACTACTGTCTTCGGAGACATATGACAACAAAGTTCTTGTTCAACCATCAAAGCCTGGAGCATCAGTGCCTGCCACTTAAAGGAAGAAAACTGAAGATTAAGTCGTATTTCCTTCAAGAAACCACTCGTTGTTACCAGAAGAATCTTCTCCATCAGGTGTCTTCAAAGCCTCTCCAAAGTCACTAGTTTCAGCATCAGGGAAAGACAGGTTGAGTTGATTGATTCATTTCTATTATTGAAATTATTTTGTGTTGCCAAATTTAAGCTGTTACTGACCCCTGCAAAAGCATTACTAATTAAAGAAAGCATATAAAATTCTAGTTAAATCGTGGACATTCAATTATTTGAGTCACCGTATTTTTTGGTTTTTCATTGGTGGTAAAAAGTCTTGTTGCCTGGTTCCAAGATATTTTATTATAGGTTGCCTTAGTCAAGTTTGTTAAAACAGCGCCCTTGGGGCTCGTGCCGAACCACTAAAATCAACCTAGCCCATATACCAAGAGCCAGTTGTAAAAAAAGGGAATGAGCAGCCGTGAACAAAAGTGACTGTTGAAATGTGAATGACTGCGGTAGGCTACTCAGTCGTCCAGACCACCAGTTGAAGAAAGGCAAGACTTTTGTATGAAGGCTGTCAGAGGCTAGGCGAGTCATTTCCCAACACCAGCTTAAACAGACCTTTTAGGTTTGGGGAAGTCCGGCCCCATTGGATGGAGAGCTGGTTTGAGCAATCCCTTAAGACATAGGGAAATACAGGGGTTGGACAATGAAACTGAAACGCCTGGTTTTAGACCACAATAATCTATTAGTATGGTGTAGGGCCTCCTTTTGCAGCCAATACAGCGTCAATTCGTCTTGGGAATGACATATACAAGTCCTGCACAGTGGTCAGAGGGATTTTAAGCCATTCTTCTTGCAGGATAGTGGCCAGGTCACTACGTGAGACTGGTGGAGGAAAACATTTCATGACTCGCTCCTCCAAAACACCCCAAAGTGGCTCAATAATATTTAGCTCTGGTGACTGTGCAGGCCATGGGAGATGTTCAACTTCACTTTCATGTTCACCATACCAATCTTTCACCAGTCTTGCTGTGTGTATTGGTTCATTGTCATTCTGATACACGGCACCGCCTTCAGGATACAATGTTTGAACCATTGGATGCACATGGTTCTCAAGAATGGTTCGGTAGTCCTTGGCAGTGACGCGCCCATCTAGCACAAGTATTGGGCCAAGGGAATGCCCTGATATGGCAGCCCAAACCATCACTGATCCACCCCGATGCTTCACTCTGGGCATGCAACAGTCTGGGTGGTATGCTTCTTTGGGGCTTCTCCACACCGTAACTCTCCCGGATGTGGGGAAACAAGTAAAGGTGGACTCATCAGAGAACAATACATGTTTCACATTGTCCACAGCCCAAGATTTGCGCTCCTTGCACCATTGAAACCGATGTTTGGCATTGGCATGAGTGACCAAAGGTTTGGCTATAGCAGCCCGGCAGTGTATATTAACCCTATGGAGCTCCTGACGGACAGTTCTGGTGGAAACAGGAGAGTTGAGGTGCACATTTAATTCTGCCGTGATTTGGGCAGCCGTGGTTTTATGTTTTTTGGATACAATCTGGGTTAGCACCCGAACATCCCTTTCAGACAGCTTCCTCTTGCGTCCACAGTTTCTCCTGTTGGATGTGGTTCGTTCTTCTTGGTGGTATGCTGACATTACCCTGGATACCGTTGCTCTTGATACATCACAAAGACTTGCTGTCTTGGTCACAGATGCACCAGCAAGACGTGCACCAACAATTTGTCCTCTTTTGAACTTTGGTATGTCACCGATAATGTTGTTTGCATTTCAATATGTTGAGCAAAACTGTGCTCTTACCCTGCTAATTGAACCTTCACACTCTGCTCTTACTGGTGCAATGTGCAATCAATGAAGACTGGCTACCAGGCTGGTCCAATTTAGCCATGAAACCTCCCACACTAAAATGACAGATGTTTCAGTTTCCTTGTCCAACCCCTGTAGGAGGGAGGGGTTAGCTCATCGGACAGGGAAAGTTCATAGATATAAAAATCTAACACTAGATAAAATACAATGATGACAAATACCATTTGTTTAATTTATTTGTAAAGCTTTCAACAACTTAAACACTAACATATTAACTTTAGGAACAAAGCTTATTTCCAGAGCATAATTATTATTATTATTATAAATAAACCAAACATTAATATTAGATTTCATCTGACTGAATTATATCTGTTTAACTTCCAGCCATTGGTAAAACCCAGCGGGATTTTGAAAACAATGTGCCGGGAGTCAGCTGTTCTCCCGGGATTTAGCGCACCTCAACTACCTCGTCAGCTGACAGCTGGCGAGGTAGTTCATTATTTTCCATAATGTAATGATGAAAATTTAACATTCATATATTTTAGATTCATTGCACACTAACTGAAATATTTCAGGTCTTTTATTGTCTTAATACGGATGATTTTGGCATACAGCTCATGAAAACCCAAAATTCCTATCTCACAAAATTAGCATATCATTAAAAGGGTCTCTAAATGAGCTATGAACCTAATCATCTGAATCAACGAGTTAACTCTAAACACCTTCAAAAGATTCCTGAGGCCTTTAAGACTCCCAGCCTGGTTCATCACTCAAAACCCCAATCATGGGTAAGACTGCCGACCTGATTGCTGTCCAGAAGGCCACTATTGACACCCTCAAGCAAGAGGGTAAGACACAGAAAGAAATTTCTGAACGAATAGGCTGTTCCCAGAGTGCTGTATCAAGGCACCTCAGTGAGAAGTCTGTGGGAAGGAAAAAGTGTGGCAGAAAACGCTGCACAACGAGAAGAGGGGACCGGACCCTGAGGAAGATTGTGGAGAAGGGCCGATTCCAGACCTTGGGGGACCTGCGGAAGCAGTGGACTGAGTCTGGAGTAGAAACATCCAGAGCCACTGTGCACAGGCGTGTGCAGGAAATGGGCTACACGTGCCGCATTCCCCAGACCTGGGCTACAGAGAAGCAGCACTGGACTGTTGCTCAGTCGTCCAAAGTACTTTTTTCGGATGAAAGCAAATTCTGCATGTCATTCGGAAATCAAGGTGCCAGAGTCTGGAGGAAGACTGGGGAGAAGGAAATGCCAAAATGCCAGAAGTCCAGTGTCAAGTACCCACAGTCAGTGATGGTCTGGGGTGCCGTGTCAGCTGCTGGTGTTGGTCCACTGTGTTTTATCAAGGGCAGGGTCAATGCAGCTAGCTATCAGGAGATTTTGGAGCACTTCATGCTTCCATCTGCTGAAAAGCTTTATGGAGATGAAGATTTCATTTTTCAGCACGACCTGGCACCTGCTCACAGTGCCAAAACCACTGGTCAATGGTTTACTGACCATGGTATCACTGTGCTCAATTGGCCTGCCAACTCTCCTGACCTGAACCCCATAGAGAATCTGTGGGATATTGTGAAGAGAACATTGAGAGACTCAAGACCCAACACTCTGGATGAGCTAAAGGCCGCTATCGAAGCATCCTGGGCCTCCATAAGACCTCAGCAGTGCCACAGGCTGATTGCCTCCATGCCACGCTGCATTGAAGCAGTCATTTCTGCAAAAGGATTCCCGACCAAGTATTGAGTGCATAACTGTACATGATTATTTGAAGGTTGACGTTTTTTGTATTAAAAACACTTTTCTTTTATTGGTCGGATGAAATATGCTAATTTTGTGAGATAGGAATTTTGGGATTTCATGAGCTGTATGCCAAAATCACCCGTATTAAGACAATAAAGGACCTGAAATATTTCAGTTAATGTGCAATGAATCTAAAATATATGAATATTAAATTTTCATCATTACATTATAGAAAATAATGAACTTTATCACAATATGCTAATTTTTTGAGAAGGACCTGTACATTCTCTTCTAAAAACATTGTAAAAGTTCAGTTGTTTCACAGAATGCGCTATATATCCAATTTTATTAACAGCTTTTTCTGTCCTCCAGCCTTTGCTACTTCCGTTTGAACAATCTACTTTGACCTGCAATAAATCATGGGAGAGAGTGGGACACAGAGGATACACCGGACCCATCCTTCAAATCTGGGGAAAAGGACACATTTGTTGCAATCTTGGAGATTGGACAGCATTCGTCGCCTCATCCAGGACGTTATTGGCTTACAAAAGCATCCTCCAAAAGAATGCAATCCTGAATTTGGACAGAGCAATAGTTCATGACATACGTGAAACAGTAAATCTGTGTTTGATTAATCTCTGGCTCCAAGAACCTGGATGTGTGACACAAAAAACTGTATTTTGGAACTGAAATTTAATTTCAGACCTGAAAGTGAAAGTAATCAAACTGAATTTTATATACAAGCAAAGCAATTTTCAAAGCAAACAAGTTCAGTTTTAAACCATTATATTCAGTTTCAGTTTAGTGAAATTCGTTCGTTCGTTCGTCGTCTTCCGCTTATCCAGGACCGGGTCGCGGGGGCAGCAGACTCAGCAGAGACGCCCAGACGTCCCTCTCTCCAGACACCTCCTCCAGCTCCTCCAGGGGGAGCCCAAGGCGTTCCCAGGCCAGCCGAGAGACATAGTCCCTCCAGTGTGTCCTGGGCCATCCCCTGGGCCTCCTCCCGGTGGGACGTGCCTGGAACACCTCCCGAGGAAAGCGTCCAGGAGGCATCCGGTATAGATGCCCGAGCCACCTCAACTGGCTCCTCTCAATGTGGAGGAGCAGCGGCTCTACTCCGAGCTCCTCCCGGATGGCCGAGCTCCTCACCCTATCTCTAAGGGAGTGCCCGGCCACCCTACGGAGGAAGCTCATTTCAGCCGCTTGTATCCGTGATCTCGTTCTTTCGGTCATGACCCAAAGTTCATGGCCATAGGTGAGGGTAGGAACGTAGACCGACCAGTAAATTGAGAGCTTTGCTTTTCGGCTCAGCTCTCTGTTCACCACAATGGACTGGCACAGCGCCCCCATTACTGTGGCAGCTGCACCGATCCGTCTGTCGATCTCCCGCTCCATTCTTCCCTCACTCTTGAACAAGACCCCGAGATACTTAAACTCCTCCACTTGAGGCAGGAACTCCCCTCCAACCTGAAGAGGACAAGCCACCCTTTTCCGGTCGAGTACCATGGCCTCGGACTTGGAGGAGCTGATCCTCATCCCAGCCGCTTCACACTCGGCTGCGAACCGCCACAGCGCATGCTGTAGGTCTTGGCTAGAGGGGGCCAGCAGGACCACGTCATCCGCAAAAAGAAGAGACGAAATCCACTGGTCCCCAAACCAGACCCCCTCCGGCCCTTGGCTGCGTCTAGAAATCCTGTCCATAAAAGTTATGAACAGGACCGGCGACAAAGGGCAGCCCTGCCGGAGTCCAACATGCACTGGGAACAGGTCCGACTTAGTGCCGGCAATGCGGACCAAACTCCTGCTCCGCTCGTACAGGGACCGGATGGCCCCTAATAAAGGGCCCCCAATTCCATACTCCTGGAGCACCCCCCACAGGGCATCACGAGGGACACAGTCGAATGCCTTCTCCAGGTCCACAAAACACATGTGAACCGGTTGGGCAAACTCCCATGAACCCTCGAGCACCCTGTAGAGGGTATAGAGCTGGTCCAGTGTTCCACGGCTGGGACGAAAACCACACTGTTCCTCCTGAAGCCGAGGTTCGACTATCGGTCGGACTCTCCTCTCCAATACCCTGGCGTAGGCCTTACCAGGGAGGCTGAGGAGTGTGATCCCCCTGTAGTTGGAACACACCCTCCGGTCCCCCTTCTTATAAAGGGGGACCACCACCCCCGTCTGCCAGTCCAGAGGCACTGTCCCCGACCGCCACGCAATGTTGAAGAGGCGTGTCAACCATGACAGCCCTACAACATCCAGAGACTTGAGGTACTCAGGGCGGATCTCATCCACCCCCGAAGCCTTGCCACCGCGGAGCTTTTTAACCACCTCGGTGACTTCAGCCTGGGTGATGAAAGAGTCCAACCCCGAGTCCCCAGCCTCTGTTTCCACCACGGAATGCGTTATGGCAGGATTGAGGAGATCCTCGAAGTACTCCTTCCACCGCCCGATAATGTCCTCAGTCGAGGTCAGCAGTCTCCCGCCGCCACTATAAACAGTGTTGGCGAAGCACTGCTTCCCCCTCCTGAGGCGCCGGACGGTTTGCCAGAATCGCTTCGAGGCCAACCGGTAGTCCTTCTCCATGGCCTCACCGAACTCTTCCCAGGCCCGAGTTTTTGCCTCTGCCACAGCCCGGGCCGCAGCACGCTTGGCCTCACGGTACCCGTCAGCCGCCTCAGGAGTCCCACAAGCCAACCACAGCCGATAGGACTCCTTCTTCAGCTTAACAGCATCCCTTACTGCCGGTGTCCACCACCGGGTTCTGGGATTGCCGCCACAACAGGCACCGCAGACCTTACGGCCACAGCTATGGGCAGCAGCATCGACAATAGATGCAGAGAACATGGTCCACTCGGACTCTATGTCTCCAACATCCCCCGGGATCTGGTCGAAGCTCTCCCGGAGGTGGGAGTTGAATACATCCCTGGCCGAGGGCTCCGCCAGGCGTTCCCAGCAGACCCTCACTATGCGCTTGGGCCTGCCGAGTCTGTCCGGCTTTCTCCTCCTCCAGCGGATGCAACTCACCACCAGGTGATGATCAGTGGACAGCTCAGCCCCTCTCTTCACCCGAGTGTCCAAAACATGCGGCCGAAGGTCTGATGATACGACAACAAAGTCGATCATCGACCTCCTGCCTAGGGTGTCCTGGTGCCAAGTGCACTGATGGACACCCTTATGTTTGAACATGGTGTTCGTTATGGACAATCCGTGACTAGCACAGAAGTCCAATAACAAAACACCACTCGGATTCAGATCGGGGAGGCCATTCCTCCCGATCACGCCTCTCCAGGTGTCACTGTCGTTCCCCACGTGGGCGTTGAAGTCCCCCAGCAGAATAATGGAGTCCCCGGGAGGGGCACTATCCAGCACCCCCGACAGGGACGCCAAGAAGGCAGGGTACTCTGCACTACCACTCGGCCTGTAGGCTGAAATGATAGTCAGAGACCTCTCCCCAACCCGAAGGCGCAGGGATACAACCCTCTCATCCACTGGGGTAAACCCCAACACGAGACGGCTGAGCTGGGGGGCAACAAGCAAACCCACACCAGCCCGCCGCCTCTCCCCGTGGGCCACTCCAGAGTAGAAGAGAGTCCAACCCCTCTCAAGGAGATGGGTTCCAGAGCCCACGATGTGCGTGGAGGCGAGCCCGACTATTTCTAGTCGATATCTCTCGACCTCCCGCACAAGCTCAGACTCCTTCCCCCCCAGCGAGGTGACATTCCACGTCCCTAGAGCCAGCCTAAGCATCCGGGGATCGGGCCGTTGAGGTCTCCACCTTCGTCCGCCACCCAATCCTCTTTGACACGGTCCCTCACGGTTCCCCCTGCAAGTGGTGGGCCCACTGGGGGATGGCCTCGCGTCTCTCGTTCGGGCTTGGCCCGGCCGGGTCCCGCGAGGAGCAACCCGGCCACCAGGCGCTCTCCGACGAGTCCCGACCCCAGGCCTGGCTCCAGGGTGGGACCCCGGCTCCGCCGTACCGGGCGACGTCACGTGCCTCGATATTGTGTTCTTCATGAGGGGTTCTTGAACCATTCTTTGTCTGACCCATCACCTAGAACCTGTTTGCCATGGGAGACCCTACCAGGGGCATTTAGGCCCCAGACAACATAGCCTCTAGGATCATTTGAGCACCCAAACCCCTCCACCACGTTAAGGTGACGGTTCAAGGAGGGGTTTAGTGAAATTCATTTCACTAAAATGAATTTAGTGAAATTCATTTTCAAATTAATGTAATTAATTTCAAATTACACAAATACAGATTCGGTCTGAGCAATTCAAATTCAGTTTATGATGGCACAAGTTTCTTCCCATACAAATCCCAGCATCAAATTCCACCAATCAAAGAAAGCACACAGCAGAGCAGCATCAAACACAGAATAAAACTATTCTAAAAAACAATATAAACATATAACATCGGCCCACAGTAATCTTCCAAGAGAAAAATCAGTTCATAACTGAAATCATCACATATTACAGTTCATAAGTTGTT
Source organism: Girardinichthys multiradiatus (assembly GCF_021462225.1). Lineage (NCBI taxonomy): Eukaryota > Metazoa > Chordata > Actinopteri > Cyprinodontiformes > Goodeidae > Girardinichthys > Girardinichthys multiradiatus. Next base: position 7,500,406 of record NC_061795.1, on the reverse strand, counting down.
ACTTGTCCAAAAATCAAATACATCCTTGACGTCAAATCAGTTTGCTTGCTTCAGTTCATAGTCTTTTGTTGTACATATTCATACTCGTCGTCTTCCGCTTTATCTGGGACCTGATCGCAGGGGCAGCAGACTCAGGAGACTCAGCAGAGCCACCCAAACGTCCCTCTCCCCAGACGCCTCCTCCAGCTCCTCCGGGGGGAGGCCAAGACGTTCCCAGGCCAGCCAAGAGAGATAGTCCCTCCAGCATGTCCTCGGCCGTCCCCTGGGCCTCCTCACGGTGGGACGTGTCTGGAACACCTCCCGAGGAAGGCGCCCAGGAGGCATCCGGTATAGATGCCCGAGCCACCTCAACTGGCTCCTCTCGATGTGGAACTGCGAGCCCCTCCTGGATGGTTTGTTGTTGTCCCAAAAAAAAACCTCCCAAAAATGAGTCCCTCCAAAAAAACACAGAATAAAAGGGCAATTAATGGTACCATCAAGAATATAATACCAGGGGTGAGCTCACCCAGCGCTTCTTAATGTCCCGATCAGCTGATCATCGCGCAACGCTCCTGTCCTCAAGCTCGTTTTGTGGCTCCGTGGCTCTGGACTCTACAGGTCCTTCTCAAAATATTAGCATATTGTGATAAAGTTCATTATTTTCCATAATGTCATGATGAAAATTTAACATTCATATATTTTAGATTCATTGCACACTAACTGAAATATTTCAGGTCTTTTATTGTCTTAATACGGATGATTTTGACATACAGCTCATGAAAACCCAAAATTCCTATCTCACAAAATTAGCATATCATTAAAAGGGTCTCTAAACGAGCTATGAACCTAATCATCTGAATCAACGAGTTAACTCTAAACACCTGCAAAAGATTCCTGAGGCCTTTAAGACTCCCAGCCTGGTTCATCACTCAAAACCCCAATCATGGGTAAGACTGCCGACCTGACTGCTGTCCAGAAGGCCACTATTGACACCCTCAAGCAAGAGGGTAAGACACAGAAATAAATTTCAGAACGAATAGGCTGTTCCCAGAGTGCTGTATTAAGGCACCTCAGTGGGAAGTCTGTGGGAAGGAAAAAGTGTGGCAGAAAACGCTGCACAACGAGAAGAGGTGACCGGACCCTGAGGAAGATTGTGGAGAAGGGCCGATTCCAGACCTTGGGGGACCTGCGGAAGCAGTGGACTGAGTCTGGAGTAGAAACATCCAGAGCCCCTGTGCACAGGCGTGTGCAGGAAATGGGCTACAGGTGCCGCATTCCCCAGGTCGAGCCACTTTTGAACCAGAAACAGCGGCAGAAGCGCCTGACCTGGGCTACAGAGAAGCAGCATTGGACTGTTGCTCAGTGGTCCAAAGTACTTTTTTCAGATGAAAGCAAATTCTGCATGTCATTCGGAAATCAAGGTGCCAGAGTCTGGAGGAAAACTGGGGAGAAGGAAATGCCAAAATGCCAGAAGTCCAGTGTCAAGTACCCACAGTCAGTGATGGTCTGTGCTGCCGTGTCAGCTGCTGGTGTTGGTCCACTGTGTTTTATCAAGGGCAGGGTCAATGCAGCTAGCTATCAGGAGATTTTGGAGCACTTCATGCTTCCATCTGCTGAAAAGCTTTATGGAGATGAAGATTTCATTTTTCAGCACGACTTGGCACCTGCTCACAGTGCCAAAACCACTGGTAAATGGTTTACCGACCATAGTATCACTGTGCTCAATTGGCCTGCCAACTCTCCAGACCTGAACACCATAGAGAATCTGTGGGATATTGTGAAGAGAACGTTGAGAGACTCAAGACCCAATACTCTGGATGATCTAAAGGCCGCTATCGAAGCATCATGGGCCTCCATAAGACCTCAGCAGTGCCACAGGCTGATTGCCTCCATGCCACGCCGCATTGAAGCAGTCATTTCTGCAAAAGGATTCCCGACCAAGTATTGAGTATACATGATTATTTGAAGGTTGACGTTTTTTGTATTAAAAACACTTTTCTTTTATTGGTCGGATGAAATATGCTAATTTTGTGAGATAGGAATTTTGGGTTTTCATGAGCTGTATGCCAAATCATCCGTATTAAGACAATAAAAGACCTGAAATATTTCAGTTAGTGTGCAATGAAACTAAAATATATGAATGTTAAATTTTCATCATGACATTATGGAAAATAATGAACTTTATCACAATATGCTAATATTTTGAGAAGGACCTGTATATAATGTTTTTTTACCGGTGAGCTGAGTCCCAGCTTTCACTTCACTTTCGGCTGCTGAAAGTTTTTGCTTAGTCACCTTCAGCGGCACAGCTTTCTCCTCCAACCGCCTGGTTGCGTACCCTTTCGCACCTGCCACGCCCCTCTCTTCCTTTTATCACCTGTCCACCCCTTACATAATTCCACCCAAAATCATGTTTTGCACAGTGAAAAGTTAAAATTGCAGTGAACCAAACTGACAATATAAATGATAAACCATGAACAAGCCCGGGTATACATAATTTTTATCTTTTCATTCATTTGATATATTTTTATCCAAGCTAAAAAAAGTTTCATCAAACATCAACATAGATCATGGTTATGTTACACAGCTTTGCTTGTATTTTGTATTTTTTGAAGGAACTCTAGTCAGTGATGGAAATATATTTCTTGAAATATTTCATCTCATATTTAATTAAATACAATTTTCGCAACTGTGCACTGTCATCCTGAAATGAATGCTGTCATTTTATACATGTCTGGTCAACATACTTATTTGGAATACAGGCAGCAACCAGTACAGAAGAAGAACTGTGTGTAACTAGAAACACCACGAACCACAGTGACACCTACTGGATACTCCAAGTAACTGTAACAACAGCAAGCAGTATGGACAAACATAATCAAACTGTTATCTACATCCCCTTTTTAAGTTTTAGACCTTCAGGCAAAACAAAGCTAAACAGAATCACTGTTAATGTAATGTTAATGTAAAAAAAAGTTACTGGGTCATTAGTTACAAACATAAAGATTAATGTTTCAACTTAACTGAACAGCAATCACTGTCATGAATGCAACTTCACAACATAACATGGGAACAAAACATGTTTTCAAAATCCAAAATACAGCATCTGTAAATATTTTGAAATATTTACTTTCAATCTAAATATTTACTGTTTGGTTTAGACACCCTTCCAGACCTGGTTTGGTATAAGTTGTCATCAAAATGTACTGGGCATTTGACAGGTATGGATGTTTTATTCAAAGTCACTCTGTCATTAGTCTTTTGTTTACACTGTTTTGTGTCACGCTGTGGTTGATTGAGTTGAGCTTGATTCTTTTCATGTTTGTTAGTTAGTGTTTTTTATTTTCAGGTTTGTCCATTTATGGAGATATGTCCAGTTTATTTGGTGCTGCAGTGTGCTCTTGAGGCTGTGACTCGTTTATAGGCAGGAGGTGTTGTCAGCTGAGCCTGTATTCCTTTCCATCTGTCTCCACTATGTAAGAACGAGGTTCCCCTCATATCTTACGTACAACTCCAATCTTGTCATGTCCTTTTTGTGTTTGCAATCTCACCACCTGGCTTTGTGTTAATGGACTGAGTGGCTTGCTGGACTTGTCGTAGTGCTGTTTTTGAGATCTGTGTTTTTTGTAAGTTGGGTTTTGATAATAGTTGGAATACCTTAGCTGCTGGTATTAACAACTTCTTACAAACAGGAAGAGTTGATCGTGTCCACCTTGATAACAGTCTCTGTGCAGGTGAGCCAAGAATGTTGTCTCGTGGCATGTTGCGTAGGTGTAATAGATTTAGGTAGAAATCAGACTCATCTCTTTTTGATGTTTCAAGTAGTCTTTTAGCACTCCAAATAGCACTTTCACTGAGCCCATTGACTGACGAAGCTTGGGGCTACTTGTTACATGTTCAAACTCCCTGGATATAACAAAATCACGAAAAGCCTGGCTCGTGAACTAGGTGCCATTGTCTGAGTACAGTTTCTGCGGTATTCCATGTACTGAGAAGTGCCATTTGAGCTTTTTAATCACTGAGGCTGATGTTAGGTTTTCCAACTTGTCTATTTCAAACCATCCAGAATAGGAATCCACAAGCATGAGGTAGTGGTGGTTGTTCCACTCGAATATATCTGTGGCTGTGATGGACCAAGGGAGATCTGGAATGTCGTGTAACTTCAGCGGTTGTTTCTGCTGGTGAGGCTTTACACTGTTGCAAATACTGCATGACTTGACTTTGTCCTCAATGTCAGAGTTTATTGTCAGCCAGAACATACTGTTCCCTGCTCTCCTTTTTGTAGACTCCATGCCTGGATGTCCCTTGTGTAGTTCCTGTAGGTAAATCTCATGTAGTGATGCTGGGACAATGGCTCGATTGCCTTTCATAACAATGTTGTTATCAACAATCAGTTCATCATGAAAACTGTAGAATGGTTTGATTTCTTCGGGTACACTGCTCGCTTGTTTTGGCCACCCCTCCTGGATGTAACATCCCAGAGTTTGCAGAGTTGCATCTTTTGAGGTGTGTTCTGCAAGCTCTTGTAAACGTCTTGTGTGAAATGAGCTGAAGTGACATTACCTCAAAGTTATGTTGTTCTTCTTTGAGAGGCTGAATGTCCAGCCTTGGTGTGCGAGAGAGTGTATCTGCAATGCAAAGGTGTTTGCCTTTCTTGTAGAGGAGAGTCAAGTTAATTTCTGTAGTCTTAGCATCATGCGCTGCAGCCATGCTGGGACTGTGTGAAAAGGTTTCTTTTGGATTGTGACCAAAGGCTGGTGGTCGGTTTCAATCACTACTGGTTTTCCATAGATGTAGTCATAGAACTTGTAACATGCAGAGTTACTATATTTTGCATGTCATAGTACTGGAGTACAGGTGTGCTGGTGATGCACGCTTTGGGTTTGTTGAAAGCATCTTGCTGGTGTTCGGTCCAGCTCCACGCCACGTCTTTGTAGAGCAGCTGGCGTAATGGTGCTGACAGTTCATTCAAGTTTGGGATGAACTTCCCCAGATAATTAATCATTAACAGAAAGCATTGGAGGGAAGTCTTGTCTTCTGGCAATGATATATCATTAATCGCAGCAATTTTAGTTGGATCTGCTTTAAGTCCTTTATCAGTGAAAATGTGTCCCACATAGCTCACCTCTTTCAGTCTGAACTTGCAATTTTTTGGATTCAGTCTGAGTTTTACTTGTCTGGCGTGCTCCAACACTTTTTCCAGATTTTTGTCATGCTCCTCAACTCCTTTTCCTCCCAATAGAATGTCATCTACGATCACAGCGCATGGATATCCTGCGAATATCTGTTCCATTGCTCTCTGGAAGACATCTGACATTGATGTCAAAAGGCATTCTCAGGAATTTAAATCTGCCGAAAGGTGTTGCGAACGTTGTGAGAGGAGATGAGGTGCAATCTAATTTAATTTTCCAGAAAGAGCTCTTTGCATCTAAAACAGAGATGACCGTGGCTCCTAACATCTGAGCTGCTACTTCCTCTACTGTAGCTGTCCCTATGGACTTAATCCTTGTACCTCCAAAAGCAACACGATTTACCTGTTTGTGTGACTTGTGAAGAGTTTCTTTATTGCCAATGTCACTGTACGTGTCCAGTGAAATCTCATTGCACTTTGCTCCAGTGTCAACTTTTAGTTTGAGAGCCATGTCAGAAACTGTGACAGTGCAGTATCCTTCTTTTTTGTGATTATCCTCTTCCTTCAGTGTCACATTTTCTATGGAAAATGTCTCATTGCTGTCTGGATCAGTATCCTCTGAGATTTGGTTCACTTGTTTGCCTTTTCGATGTGGCTTTGCAGATCTGCATCTTTTGTTGAAATGATTGTACTTTTTGCAAATGTGACATTGTTGTCCAAAAGCAGGGCATTGCTCCTGCTTGGCTGGATGTGAACCTCCACAGTTTTTGCAGTTTTGAAGGCTCATTGATTTATCTGGGTTTCTCCTGTATTTATTCATTGTTTTGAATGTGTTGCCATGTTTAATCTGTACAGCATCCATGCTGGGGGAGGTGACATGTTTTGGAGTAGAAAGGGCTTTGCTATGTTGGTCTGTGAGCTCGCTTATTTGGCATATACGCACCACTTTGGTAAGTGTTAATTCTGTCTCTTTAAGCATCTGACATCTGACACTGTCACTGCTTATTCTACACACTGTCTCTGATTAGCTCGTCTTGTAATGCTCCAAAGCTACAGGTTTTAGCCATATTCCGCAATGTGCTCACATATGCTTCAATAGGTTCACCTGGTTTCTGTTGTCTTTTGTTGAAGTTGTGCCTCTCCATTATAACGTTGGTCTCTGGGTTGCAAATCTCTTTGAACTTTCTTTTTAGACATGCGGGGTTCTCCCTTGACTCCCCAGGGACTTCTATTGCTCCTTTGGCTGATATGATTGCAGGGGCATATGTGAATGATCGCTCCCTCTCCATGGCCTCGGGTACCGCCAGATTGAGGAGTATGTAGGCCTGGGTTTTAGCGTCTTTGTCACTGTGGGCAGCGGCGATAAAAGTATCATATTCACGCTCGAACTTACGCAAGTTTTGTCGAAGACGAGAGGATCTGGGTGCCGAAATCCGTCCGCCATTAAGGGCGGTGCTTCAAGCACTGAATGATCATTCTTGCGCATGCGCAGGTCGAGAAATTAATTACAACATGGTCACATGTGACCTACCGGTGGCTCACGTGAGTCTATATAGTCACATGACACCGGGAGCCCAGTCCCTTCTTTCTTCTCGCGTGCAGGTTGATGAATGAAGGTGTTGACTTGTGTTTGTTTGTTCCTCGTTCCTCTTGCTGCTTGCTGCTGGGAGCCTCGTGATCGTTTGTGGTCGGAGCTGGGGATGATTCTGCCCTCCAGAGGCTGCGCAAGCTGCCTTTTCTTCCAGGGTTTCTGGTAAGTTTGTTCGGCTCGCCGGTAGCGTTTTATGCTCGTGCTGAGTGCGTTCATTCATTTATACATTGCTATCTCTGATTGTCTGACTCGCCGGTAGCGTTTTCTGCTCGTGCTGAGTCCGTTCATTCATTTATACATTGCTATTTTTGATTGTCTGACTCGCCGGTAGCGTTTTCTGCTCGTGCTGAGTCTATTTACTTTTTTCGGCAAGTGATTGCTGCTCGCTTTGAGTTGGCTCGCCGGTGGCGTTTTCTGCTCGTACTGAGTCCGTTTAGTTTCGGCAGTAGTTTACTGCTCGCTTTTGTTTATTCCTGTTTGTCCGACCAGCCGGTGGCGTTTCTGCTCGTGCTGAGTCCTACGGCTTGTTGCTGTAACAGGGTCTTGACGGCGTTAATTTTGCCCATTCGATCCCATCTGTCCATGGACAATCTTTGTTGTGCGTCCTGTTCGGCTCTCCTACAGCCGGAGGACGGTCATGACATGTGCCCTCCCTGCCTTGGTGTTGACCATCTCAGGGAGGCGCTTTCAGATCATGCCTGCTCTAATTGGAGCGTTCTGCCCCGAGCGGTGCGGTTGGCCCGGCTGTCCTCGGTGGAACAGCCTGTTGACTGGACGGTCTCTGTCCAGCAGGATCCGTTGCCGCTTGGACAAGGTGCGGCCTCCAAGAAATGGTCTACTGAGGATGTGCCCTTGGCGTCTGGGAGGAGAGCCAAGCAGCGAGGGCCCCCGGGACTGTCCTCTAGAGTGGACCAACTTTCTACGGAGCTGGCCCAGATAAAGGCCCTCCTTCAGTCTCTCCGGGGGGATGGTGACTGCAGTGAGCCTTCCCCTCCTGAACAGGCCGGGTCCTCGCAGGATGATGTTATTTCAGTTGCGGCCTCGGGCACCCTCTTTCGAGAGGCCTTTCCAGAATTGGGCTCCCAGACCTCAGGTTCGGGCTCCGGTGCCTCCCTGGGAGGTGCGGGGGAACTGGTGTCTGCAGCTATTAAAACGGCTCTGGGCTGTTTGCAGCTGGACGTTCCCCTGGCCCAGCCTGTTCCATCTAGGGCCTTCTGTAGGCGCCGTGATGCCGAGGCTGCCTTTGTTGTTCCTCCCTCAGCAGAATATGTCCAGGAGCTGCATGTTTGCTGGACGGACACAAGGGCCTTTTCCCGCCCGACAGCGGATGGCAGGGCCCTGGCTGCCATGCACGAGGCACCCAAGTTCGGGTTGGGCTGCATGCCTCCTGTTGAGTCTGCCATAACCTCCCTCATCGTTCCTCCCGATGAGGCGTTGAGGACTAATGCCCGTTGTCCTCGATCGCAATGCCGTGTCACGGACGATTTACTGTGGGCCTACGACTCAGGTGCCCAGATGGGCCGCATAGGGAACTCACTCTCCCATCTGATGTTGGGCCTCTCCTCCTCGTTGGAGTCGGTTCCCTTGGACCAGTCAACTCAGGGCTTGTTGGACGCCTCTCTGCAGGCCTTCGCCCTGATGACGCGTGAGCTTGGTCGCACGCTCTCTACATTGGTCCATGCTTGGCGCCAGGTGTGGCTGGCGCAATCGCCCCTGACCGAGCCTTGCAGGAGAACGCTGAGGGCTCTTCCTGTGGTTCTGGGGGAACGATGAGGGAGGTAATGGCAGACTCGAGCCGGCGGTGGGGTTTTTCTCCCCGGGCCAGCTCAGTTATTGGGCTGTTCACGCCCTGGACTCATGGGTGTTGTCCACTCTGTCCCGGGGATACCGTCTTCAGTTCCGCCGCCGGCCTCCTACCCCCTGCCGGGCCAAGATGACGGTCATCTGCGACCCGATGATGGCTCGGGCCCTGGACCGGGAGATCTGCACCTTGCTGGCCAAGGGTGTGATTGTTCCGGTGGACCCCCTGCGGGATCCCGGGGGTTTTTATTCAGTTTATTTTCTGGTTCCCAAGAAGACCGGCGGTCTTCGTCCAATTCTGGACCTCTGGGGTCTGAACACTTTTCTCAAGGTTCTGCCTTTCCATATGTTGACCACCCGGGAGGTTCTGCAGGCGATCTCCCCGGGAGACTGGTTCACGGCTATCGACCTGAAGGACGCCTATTTTCATGTCCCCATTGCTCCGGACCATTGCCGTTTTCTCCGCTTTGCCTTTCACGGGAGGCACTTCCAGTTCGGGGTTCTTCCCATTGGTCTTTCCCTTTCTCCTCGGGTGTTCACCCGGTGTGTGGCAGCGGCCTTTTCCCCCCTGCAGGCACGGGGACTGCGGATCCTGCCCTATTTGGACGACTGGCTCATTTGTGCTGCAACCCGCGATCAGGCGATCCGAGACACCCGGACGGTGCTCGCCCACATACGTCAGCTGGGTTTGAGGGTGAACCTGGAGAAGAGCAGCCTGACCCCCTCCCAGGTGACTATTTTCTTAGGCATGGTTCTAGATTCTGGTTCCATAACCGCCTGTCCTTCTCCTCGGCGCGTCGGCGATATCCTGGCCGTGCTTCCGAGTTTCCATCTTGGCAGGGCTCCACGGTTTGTGGAGTGGCTGCGTCTTCTGGGCATGCTCACTGCTGCGTCCAGCGTGGCGCCTCTGGGGCTTCTTTCATTGCGTCCCCTGCAGATGTGGCTGAACGGGGTCGGCCTGGACCTTTCCCAGCGTATGCACCGGCTCCAACGGCTTCGGGTTGTGCCTCGGTGCCTACAGTCTCTGTCCCAGTGGCACAGCGGGTCCTACATCATGGCGGGTGTCCTGCTCAGTCCCCTTCCGTGTCGGAGGAAAGTCGTCCATACGGATGCTTCCTCCAAGGGTTGGGGAGCGACCTGGCAAGACCGTGCAGTTCAGGGGGTGTGGTCCCCGCGGCAGTGTGGGGTCCATATCAATGTTCTGGAGCTGATGGCTGTGTTCCTGGCACTCCGTGTTTCTTCCCAGGGCTGCTAGGACGACATGTGTTGGTCCGGTCGGACAACACCACGGTTGTCTTCCATATAAATCACCAAGGGGGGTCCAGGTCTCTGAGACTACTGTCAGTGCTTGAAGCACCGCCTCTGGCGGTCATCCGGGATTCATAGAACCGTAGTTACATACGTAACTTTCGTTCTTGACATCATCCTTACCGGCTCCTACTCCCTTCTTTGGACTGTGCAGGCTTTACGAACATCACTTTTCTGACACAATGTAGATTTGTTTGTAATAACCAGTCCATTGTGATTGCGCTTCAGGCATTTATAATCAGCCAACATAGGGAAACCTGCATACAGGCAGCAACCAGTACAGAATAAGAACTGTATGTAACTAGAAACATCTTGATCCACAGTGACACCTAGTGGATACTCCAAGTAAATGTAGCAACAGCAAGCAGTATGGACAAACATAATCACACTGTTTTCTACAGTATGGAACTGGAAAACAAGGTATAACAACAGCTATGGCAATTGTTTTGCAATTTTACATCAACACTGTTAAATATATGTCACTTATCTTTAATCTTTTTTTTAGTGCATTAATGCATATCGTGCCAAAGCTTCAGCAATCGCAACACACTGAATCCTGGACAGGCTGCATTCATAGATTCTGTTGGAATGACTGCAATGTGGCAGGGAAAAAGCCCCAGATTGAAGGTCTGTAGACTTTCTGCAGATAATCGTATTTATATATAACACCCATCTATTGGCTATACCTGCTTGACCTTTCATGGTCGCAGGGGGCTGGTGCCTCTTATTTATATATGTGTGATGTGTGTGTAAATATATATAAGTTATATAAGTCATTCTTTGTTACAAATTAAACCTATGGATTACCAGATGATTCTTGGTATCAATAATCAGCACCACCCACTACTGGACATTAGTAGGAAGACTGTTTTTGTTGAACAACTGTTAAAAAAAATATCTTGTATGTATATATAATTGTAGTATTGTCATAAACAATAAATGCAATGAGGCTTGTTATTTGCTATTTTTTATTTTCGGTGATTTATCCACAGGAGAAAAGATCCTTTTTCTTGGATCCACTGGGGAAGTCAGTCAAAAATATTCAGCAAGGTCAGCCAATAACAAGGTAGAGATTGATAGAATAATGGTACAATGGTATAATGGTAGTTTAGGTACTTAACTTAGATTTAATTATTTTTACATTGTTTGACATACGTTAAAGCGCCCGTGACATTGAATTCTCATGATAAAGTCAATATGCATGAATCATACCGCACCACCAGGAAGCAGAACGAGCAGAACATCCAGAATTTTAAAAATAATTGATTAAAGATTGATTAGATCTCGCTATATTAATAAAAAAACACATATGTATTTATATGTACATATACTGTATATTAGCAGTTGTTAACATTAGATCAGTTAGATCAGTTACTGGATGAACTAAGGTATTATAAACCGAGCAATTAAACATTATATGTACCAAATTAAGCAACAAATTTAGCTACCACAGAATGACTTGTTTTGGACCTTCTACAGAATTTATCACTGGTTTTTATTGAGTGATCTGTGTATGGTTCTTGGAGCTCCTCCAGGCATTGCAGCGGACTGACCAGAGCAGATACAGTGTAAATCCAGGGTTACAGTATATGAGTGAAACAACTGGAGGTGAAGTGAGCAGCATGGAGCAGCAGCAGAAAACACAAGGGATGATTCAAGATGTGAAGACACTACCTGGTGTATCATTATTTTAAACGTTATATCAGAATCTTTAGAGAATCATATTGTTTATCTTATTAAGAATAATAATTTTGTATTATTGTAATTAATAATAAAATTATCATTTTGGATTTTTAACTACTAATATCTTAATGTACTTTTGCGACAAGGAAGTATTCTTACCTGCTGAGCCTTGATCCGTTTAGCAACAGCAGCAACAACCTTTTCTTTGGAGATCTTTTCCTATCAGATGCTCTGAACAGCGCGGCTATAGACTCTGCTTCAACATTTTCCACCATCTGTTAGATATCCTGACCTCTGACATAATTTCTCATGCGAATTCAGAGTTTTTTTTTATAGCGGGTTGATGACTAGTCCCCGGATCACAACTGGCTGTGCTTGGTGGGACCAGCCCATCTGTCCCTCATCAGTTTTCTAAGTCTGATCCAGGCAGCTCTTATCCTCTTTGCTTCAAGAAAGTAGTGCAGACTAACGGCTGCTGTCGTAGTATTGCTGCCACCACCAGCAATGCACCATTTCACCATATTAACGCTGCTTTAACGCAACTTGGCTTCTACCTGAGCCGTTAATTATTGACGCTCACACAATGAATGACCAGACTTCCCCTTTGACGTCATTTCCGGGCAACTTTGGACTAGCAAAATTTTACATTGAAATATGTTTATTTTATCTCACAATTGCCTTTTATCACATCTTTAATCCTAATATGTCAGTTACTGGCCAATTCCTTTAATATTAAGATGTTTTCTTTCAATTTCTGCATTTGTGGGAAAAATGTCTCACAGTCACTTTAATGTAACTGTTTCCATAGGACATTCATGTGGCACTATCCAGCACTCCAAGCAACAGGATGGGACATTGTGTGGAGCATTTGCACTGAATGTACAGTCTTCACTCTTAAACCATAATCATTGTTCGTAAATGTACAACATTGCAAGAAAACTGCAAAAAGTTTATTAGAAATGTAAACTGCATTTTGGTGATCTTTGTATTTCTATTACAGCTTTTTAATTTAAGAACTAAATGCCAGTTTGCAGAAAGGATATTGTCGAAGGACCACAACACTTTCCCAGTCACAAGAAAGGCAATTAACAGCCTTCAGCTTGACATTATTGTCACTCTCCTTCTTAACAATGGAAAGCCAACATTATTTTTGTTTTTAAATATCCTTGTTTTCAGATTTACGTGGTGTGATGTCCCAAGTTGCCATTAAGGTTCGGGCCCAACCTAATCTGTTTTGGTAAGGGGAATTAAATCAGGAATGTAAATAACCTACAGTATATATATATGCTGTTTTCCTGGACTGTGACAGACCCACACATGAACATCTGACTGTGAAATACTTTCTGTTAATACCTGTGGATTTATCAAATACTTTGGCTATGGAGCCTATTCAGCCATGCACCTGAATAGCCACTCACTCAAATGTATGTTTTACCTATGTGTTCTAATCCATAATTGCCTTGCTGCTGGTATAATATAAAAAGTTATTAAATGTCCAGTAAGTATTGATTGTATTAGAGTTTTACAGCAAAGGGACCATCCTATCACAGTTCTAAGCTTAAACTCACTGGGTTCTTTAGTATGACCAATTTTGTTTCATATTTGTTTATAAAGTAAAATTTGTACAACATGACAACATAACTAAACACTGTTTTCACATATTTCATTTCATTTTAAACAGATACCTTAAAGGACCTTTGCCACTATTTTACTGCAGTGAAGAGGAAATGACACTGACTTTACATGGGTATATATATAGATCAAAACATTAAAACGCTTTATTACGTTAAAAGGAATATTGTTCTGTTGGTATTTTATTCTCCTAGAAAATGCTAATTCAGTAGTTTTTTTATTAGGATTTCCCCCCGTAACTCTGGCAAATAAAGAGCAAACATGTCCAAATTCACAAGAATAGATGTGTATGATGTGAGGAATGATCAAAACATAAGATGATTGGTTAATCCCTGTGGTGTAACAAAACATTACATTGTGTGAGCATTAGGTTGAAATATTGTGTTCCCATTTGATATTCCTAAAAACATTTTTTTCTCATATTTAAAAGACTAAATATGTTCTCATATGTGATATGTAAAGTACTTAAATAATGATGATTCTTTTAGAAAAACATCAGACATTACCGATCAAAAATCTGCTCCTAGAAATATCTTTCATTAATCCAGTAATGGGTCATAATTTACATTACCAGAATAATAAGCTACACTCTCTTTTTTTTCCAGGAAGCTTAACTGTTAACTGCGTCCAGCAGAGTGAGCTTCCATCCTTTTATATCAGTAATAGAAAATTTTAAATAAACATATGTTGGAAAACAGTGTTTGGTGTTTGTCAAGTTAAAGTGACACTAGATGGAAAATACTATAAAACACAAAAGGCTTTGATTGTCTCTCTGATTTAAACAAAACGACAAAGTCATGTAAAAAAAAAAAAAACAATCACAAGACCAGGTTTATTTTTTTTATTTATTTTTTTTTCTAGGAGCTGCAGATAGAAAAATAAAGTAACAACCTTGACATGATTACGTTTCATCGTTTGACCGACAAATTGATCAGAAGAGCTGTAAAGACTGCCAGATCCGCCTCTCTGGCTGCAGTTCGTGCTCCTGACACACAGGAAACAGATCTTCGCAGAAGAACAGAATTTCGCACAAGACCGGTATGCAGCAGCTGTGCTAATGTCTGTACTAATGATATGAGGACTAGGTTTTTTTTTTATGCAATAAATTTCTTATTGATTTTTTTATTTTTCAAAAAAAAAAACAGAAATACAAAGGTCTGCAGCACAGCAAAGAGCTTGTTCAAACTTTAGGCTAAGTCCACCGTTTTCTCAGAACTCCCTACTGCATGTCGTAGTGGTTTCAGTAGTAGGACCAAAATGCAGACAGGCCGGAGCATATGTGACATAAAAGGTTTATTGCAAAAAACAAAAGGGGACTTACAGTAGGCTGGATAAAGCAGAGGTAGGCATGAACAAAAGGCTTTAGCGTAGCAACAGCTGAGGACATGGTCAGGCTTGGCTTGGCAAAACAAAGCTGACTGTTGCAGGGAGTGGATACAACAGGATGGGCTGAAGAGAGAAGCAATAAAACAATCTAACCAAAGGAAGTTCTTATATGACATAAACTAAACTGCATGATGAACAGAATACAAGAATAAATAAAAAATAAAACTGACACCTAGAAAACATATACAATAATCACAACAAGAAACTAAAAGTAAATAAACCACAAGATGAAAAACTTTCATGAAAAAAGGTCCAAAACAAAACAGAAATACCCTCACATCATGACTTTACCTCTCCATCAAGGGCGGATACCAGACGCCCATAAAAAGTCCACAAATAGCACAACAACCTAAACCAGGCGGATGGAGGGGGCCTCGGAAGGAGGGCCAAAAAAAAACAACCTGAACCAGGCGGATGGAGGGGGGCATTGGAAAATGGGCCAGAAACAAAACAACCTGAACCGGGCGGATGGAGGGGGGCCTTGATAGAGAGCCAGAAACAAAACAACCTGAACCGGGCAGATGGAGAGGGGCATTGGAAAATGGGCCAGAAACAAAACAACCTGAACCGGGCGGATGGAGGGGGGCAATGGAAAATGGGCCAGAAACAAAACAACCTGAACCGGGCGGATGGAGGGGGGCCTCGATAGAGAGCCAGAAACAAAACAACCTGAACCAGGCGGATGGAGGGGGGCATTGGAAAATGGGCCAGAAACAAAACAACCTGAACTGGGCGGATGGAGGGGGGGCCTCGGAAGGAGGCCCAGAAACAAAACAACCTGAACCGGGCAGATGGAGAGGGGCCTCGATAGAGAGCCAGAAACACAACAACCTGAACCAGGCGGATGGAGGGGGGCCTCGATAGAAGGCCGGAAACAGAACAATCTGAACCGGCCGGATGGAGGGGGGCCTTGATAGAGGGCAAGAAACAAAACAATCTGAACCGGCCAGATGGAGGGGGGGCCACGGAAGGAGGGCCAGAAACAAAACAACCTGAACCGGGCGGATGGAGGGGGGGCCTCGGAAGGAGGGCCAGAAACAAAACAACCTGAACCAGGCGGATGGAGGGGGGCATTGGAAAATGGGCAAGAAACAAAACAACCTGAACTGGGCGGATGGAGGGGGGGCCTCGGAAAGAGGCCCAGAAACAAAGCAATCTGAACCGGCCAGATGGAGGGGGGGCCTCGGAAGGAGGGCCAGAAACAAAACAACCTGAACCGGGCGGATGGAGGGGGGGCCTCGGAAGGAGGGCCAGAAACAAAACAACTTGAACCGGGCAGATGGAGGAGGGCCTCGATAGAGAGCCAGAAACAAAACAATCTGAACCGGCCAGATGGAGGGGGGCCTCGGAAGGAGGGCCAAAAACAAAACAACCTGAACCGGGCGGATGGACGGGGGCCTTGATAGAGGGCCAGAAACAAAACAATCTGAACCGGCCAGATGGAGGGGGGCCTTGATAGAGGGCAAGAAACAAAACAATCTGAACCGGCCAGATGGAGGGGGGCCTCGGAAGGAGGATCAGAAACAAAATAATCTGAACCGGGCGGATGGAGGGGGCCTCGGAAGGAGGGCCAAAAACAAAGCAATCTGAACTGGCCAGATGGAGGGGGGGCCTCGGAAGGAGGGCCAGAAACAAAACAACCTGAACCGGGCGGATGGAGGGGGGGCCTCGGAAGGAGGGCCAGAAACAAAACAACCTGAACCGGGCAGATGGAGGGGGGCCTCGATAGAGAGCCAGAAACAAAACAATCTGAACCGGCCAGATGGAGGGGGGCCTTGATAGAGGGCCAGAAACAAAATAATCTGAACCGGCCAGATGGAGGGGGGCCTCGGAAGGAGGGCCAGAAACAAAACAAGCTGAATCGGGCGGATGGAGGGGGGCCTCGATAGAGGGCCGGAAACAGAACAATCTGAACCGGCCTGATGGAGGGGGGCCTCGATAGAGAGCCAGAAACAAAACAACCTGAACCGGGCGGATGGAGGGGGCCTTGATAGAGGGCCAGAAACAAAACAAGCTGAACCGGGCGGATGGAAGGGGCCTTGATAGAGGGCCGGAAACAGAACAATCTGAACTGGCCGGATGGAGGGGGGCCTCGGAAGGAGGGCTTGAAACAAAACAACCTGACCTGGGCGGATGGAGGGGGGCCTCGAAAGGAGGGCCAAAAACAACACAACAACAACTGAGTTCAGGCGGGCCGTGGAGGTCCTGGTGGCGACATTGGCAAAGGCAAAGGAACTAGAGGCAGATCATCCTTGATCATCACAGAGGCATCTGATGAACCCACAAAGGCAGATGCAGAAACGACGTCTGACGAATCCTCGGAGGCAGAAGCAGAGAAGACCTCCGACAAACCCTCAGAAGCATGTTCTAATCCTAAATGTTATGTTTTCATTAGCTGGAAACAGAAAATCATCCTTATTAACAGAAATAAATTCTTGAAAACATCAGTATGTCTGGAATTAATCTATATATTATGTTTAACTTTAACTAAATAATGCTTGTCCTGGGGCAGTGGATGGCCCAGGACAAGGAGGAGGAAGTCTGGGTGTCAGATGAAGCGGAAGATGGCAAGTATGAGTACGAGTAGTGATGGAGTTACTGAAATAAATTAACTTTTTAATAATAAAGTAATTTTTTTAAGATGCACTTTGATTGTGCAGCCCTATCACTCGTGTTAAACTTTGACCTCACTTGGCACCCTGCTGTTCAGTTACTTGTCAGAGTGGGTAAGGTCATAGATCATATGGCAGGTGAGCTCACAAGAGCTGTAGGAGCTGGATAATGGCCCTTTAGAGAAGGATTGAAGGGTTGATTGATTTAACTTCAGTCGGAGGCCGGCAAGTTAAGCTGAGCTCTGCTGGGTGTCTCATCAGTATTCCCCGAGACGAGAGGAGGAGAGAGAAAGACGGATGGCCCAGGGCCTGACAGCAACCTAAGTGTCATTCAGCCTGACTGACTCAGAGACAGCTGCCAAATTCAAGGCCTGTTCTCTAAATACGAAGCTGCTTTGGAAGTGACGCTATTAGAGCGGCACAGCCTCACCACGTTGGAGAGAAACCCTGGTCCCTTTCACCCAGAGGAGGAGACTTTCAACTTCCTTCATTGTTCTTTTGATAGCTTGGAGTGAATGCTTACATTAGAGATTCACATCTTAAAAAGATAAATTCCCTTTTATTTGAAGAGATCAACAGATTTATGTGGTAACCCTGCAAATCTTAATAAAAAAAAGATTTTCTGTTTATGCAGGTAGCTCAGAACTGTAAACATTAAATGAGTACTGAGAGTTGTCTACATAACAACGTTAAAATCTCTTTTAAATCTCACATAAGACATTTACAGGGGTTGGACAATGAAACTGAAACACCTGTCATTTTAGTGTGGGAGGTTTCATGGCTAAATTGGACCAGCCTGGTAGCCAGTCTTCATTGATTGCACATTGCACCAGTAAGAGCAGAGTGTGAAGGTTCAATTAGCAGGGTAAGAGCACAGTTTTGCTCAAAATATTGAAATGCACACAACATTATGGGTGACATACCAGAGTTCAAAAGAGGACAAATTGTTGGTGCACGTCTTGCTGGCGCATCTGTGACCAAGACAGCAAGTCTTTGTGATGTATCAAGAGCCACGGTATCCAGGGTAATGTCAGCATACCACCAAGAAGGACGAACCACATCCAACAGGATTAACTGTGGACACAAGAGGAAGCTGTCTGAAAGGGATGTTCGGGTGCTAACCCGGATTGTATCCAAAAAACATAAAACCACGGCTGCCCAAATCACGGCAGAATTAAATGTGCACCTCAACTCTCCTGTTTCCACCAGAACTGTCCGTCGGGAGCTCCACAGGGTCAATATACACGGCCGGGCTACTATAGCCAAACCTTTGGTCACTCATGCCAATGCCAAACGTCGGTTTCAATGGTGCAAGGAGCGCAAATCTTGGGCTGTGGACAATGTGAAACATGTATTGTTCTCTGATGAGTCCACCTTTACTGTTTTCCCCACATCCGGGAGAGTTACGGTATGGAGAAGCCCCAAAGGAGCGTACCACCCAGACTGTTGCATGCCCAGAGTGAAGCATGGGGGTGGATCAGTGATGGTTTGGGCTGCCATATCATGGCATTCCCTTGGCCCAATACTTGTACTAGATGGGCGCGTCACTGTCATGGACTACCGAGCCATTCTTGAGGACCATGTGCATCCAATGGTTCAAACATTGTATCCTCAAGGCGGTGCCGTGTATCAGGATGACAATGCACCAATACACACAGCAAGACTGGTGAAAGATTGGTTTGATGAACATGAAAGTGAAGTTGAGCATCTCCCATGGCCCGCACAGTCACCAGATCTAAATATTATTGAGCCACTTTGGGGTGTTTTGGAGGAGCGAGTCAGGAAACGTTTTCCTCCACCAGTATCACGTAGTGACCTGGCCACTATCCTGCAAGAAGAATGGCTTAAAATCCCTCTGACCACTGTGCAGGACTTGTATGTGTCATTCCCAAGACGAATTGACGCAGAATTGGCCTCAAAAGGAGGCCCTACACCATACTAATAAATTATTGTTGTCTAAAACCAGGTGTTTCAGTTTCATTGTCCAACCCCTGTATATACTACCTTTAATGGTTAACAACTGGTCAGAACCAGGCCCAGAACAAAGCAAATTTCTTGCATTTTAAAACAACTCAAATATGATGAATTTTAAGGCAGTTCATGCAAATATATTTTCATTAAACACTCTTAAGTTTTTTTTTCCCTATTCTTCTAAAAGTCTGCAGTGAATCAGACAGAACACCAAGCTCATCCATTGTTTGTAATAATCATCTGTCCATGTCAATGAAATATTGCAGAACCTGGCAAATGTATCAAGACAGACTATTTGAAGGAAAAGGAATGCAGTGTAAAAATCATTCAAATCACGTTAAACTGAACTGCTGTAACAGCTTTATTAGTCAGATTTCTTGATCGAAGACTAAATCAGGCTTGAAACATTTAAAGGAACCAAAGTCTCAAGTTTTTGGGGAAGTTTGTTCCAGAACTGAGGAGCATAGAAACTAAATGCTGTTCCTGGAAACACTGAATATGCAGGTCTCAGTGCAGTGTTTTAAGAACTAGAGTAACATATTGAAGGATCACATGCCGTCAATTAGGAATCAGTCAGATATTTTTCCATTCAGCTCTGGCCTCCAAAAGATTTATGAAAAAACTCTAGCTCTGTGTGGTTGCGTTCTGACATGAAACTAAAGTAGAGATAATATTGATGGCGGTAGGGGCGGCGAGACTGGATGTTGTCAGACAGCCTGTTCTTAAATAAGTTCCAGTGTACACTCTAACATTCTCTGCTGGTGCCTTACAGAAGGACTCACTGCCATAATTAGAAGACTGTAATTTTAATTTGCACCCTATCTGCAGACCCTGCTGAGAAGCACCCTTTGTTTACTGGTCATTTTCTCTCAGCTCCTCAGTTCATGCCCCCAACCAGCTGCTCTCCACTTTCCTGATAGTCTCACCTAGTTCCTTATAAATTATATAAATATAAAAAATAGAAGCGTGTCCACTGATCAGAAAGGAATTATTAAAAGTAGACATTGGAATGAAGGTACTAAGCTTTAGCATTTTCCAACCAATTCCAATTGTTTAAATGGTTCGGAGGGGTGATGGAATGTTTGGCAAAACTGGCTATATTTCACTATAACAGATAAGTTATAGACTTTGGAATTTTCACAAAATACTGGTGGTTCATCATGCCAGATCCAAAGCTGGAGAACTACCAAGATAACCACAGAGTCAGCTGTTGGAGTGAGCTCCATGACTCATTCCTTTCTGTAATGTTTGCCCTTTTTATATGGTTCAGTCACAATAGACCTGGCAATCTTATTCATACTTGCTGAGAATATTTCCACAAGCTTTAAAGTAAGGTTAGTAGTTTCACTTTACAATGCTCAAAATAGCTCCAGCAATCTGTTCTTCAAAACTGTTCTGTAGGTTGAGGACCATGACAGAAGATTTAAACTGAGGAGAATAAGTGTCTGCTGCAGATGGTGACAGAAACATTTCTTCTTTTCCAAGCAGAGCAATGTGATTATGAAAGCAAGTTGCATTGACAGAATGTGAATATGAGCTGCAATCAGTTTATCTGCTCATCACAGTGACAGTGTGATGACAGGAAGCAGGTTTCAGCTGATCTGTTAAGAGTTTGCAAGATTTCCCCGAGGATGGGGGGGATTGGTAGACCAATCAGCTGTCAGAAGCGATAAGCCACACATGAGGCACAGCCGAGAGCAGATCAGCAGGGAACTGTCATTTCTGTACACTGTGAAAAGTTTGTCTAATCAGCTTAGGGTTCTGTCAGAAATCAGCATCTCAATGGAAGTACCTGTTAAGGTGATACTGGACATCAACTGAACCACATTAAAGGGGAAGGTTGCATTTTTCTGAATCCTTTAGCCACTTACTAAATTTAAACAATGAAGAGAACTCTGCTTTTGTCACAAATAATAATCATGGAAAAGTTTTCATCCATAGGGAAAAGTATAAAAACTGAAACATTGAGACTTGACAAAGTTTATTGTTTTGCTTAAAAAGCAAAGTTGAATTCTGATTTCCAGTTTACTTAATATGTATTTCTTTAGAAATCAGTTTTTAGCTAATTATGTCAGGATCTGTGCTTTGTGTGTCTGTTGATGCTTTTACTCTGCTCAGCCCCTAGATGGCGTGGAATCTGGAGGAGAGGTGACAGGTGTTCGCTATTCCCCTGATTATTCTGCAGAGGACTATTTAAGGAGGCTGCCAGCAGCTCACTGCCAGAGTGTTGCCCTTAGTGGTACTACTCAGCCACGTTACCTTTGCCTTTGACCTTGCCCTGTACAACAAGTAGCTTTGTCTTTGTATCCGGCAGGTTTCCTGAACCTGATTTTGCCCTGCAATGAATCCTGCCTGGATAAACTGTCTTCTGGAAGGAAGCAATCCAGTTCCATGAACAAAGACTCAAGTCTCTCATGACTTCGTTGGATCACGCCGGCTGGCAGCCTCCTGATTCCTGCGTACCTCGGACCTCCATCTGCGAACCCTGTCCACCCTCCTGCCTCCATCGCACTTCGTGGATTTGACCTGGCTTACCATATCCACCAACTTCAGTCTCACCGGCAAACAACCACTTGGTTTCTCCACTCCCACTCTGGTGGATCCCTCCACCATTCTTTGTAAGACAGATTTATTATTTTCATGAGTTCAGCCCCAGAGTTATCCCTGCTTACCTTCTTGTTTATCTCTACAGTTTGCATCCTGGTTCCAGTTCCCCGCATTATTCACCCAGTTGTAAATAAACACTTTATCGAACAATACCGTCTCCTGAATTGCTTTCTGCATGTGGGTCAAATCCTTTAAACTCAATATGACAAATTACACTATAAAAAAGTTTGTAGGTTAAATTTAAACTTCTCAGAAGAAGTCAGTCAAAAAAGAAAATTACTTGAACTGAAAAGTTACAAATTTTTAAAAACAGTGTTGTGTTTTTCATTACCCACAGGGAAATATGTTTGTTGAACTAAATTTTCATGTCCGTATTTAATGCATTGAGAAAAAGAATGTCTATCAGCTTTTTTTGTTAGCTTTAACTGCTAACAGGTAAGAACACGTGCTTGCTACGGATCATCTAACCAGAAAGGTTGTTTTCAATCCAGTAAATAATATTTCCCTAACATTATTTTACTAAACTTGATAACTAGTAAACACCATTAAGCCCCATTTCTCCAGAAAGATTTGGCTCTTTTCCAAAATATTTCCTTCAATATTTTACCATTTCCTTAATATTTCTTTAAATATTCGTTAAAAATAAAGGCAGCTAATGAGACACGGTTGAAATTTAGTCATCCAAAAGGTTGGCTTTATTCAGCAGATCATTCTTTAAAACATTATTTTTTTTAAATAATAATTTATCTGATCTTGCATTGTGAATGGTTGTCTAAAGGTATACTGATTATTGTATAAATTAGTTCCAAGACTAACTTAATTTAACTTCCAGGTTCTTCAAGATAATCCTTGGTTCTCAAACTTAAACATTGCATGGTAATGTTGCATTACATTTTTGGTCATGATTTCAACCATCTTTAATCAACTTGTTTATATTTTATATAGCCCATTAATCTTCGTTATTCTTTAATTCTGCTTGGTAGTTTAGTTGGATTATTTTAGCATAGTAAAGAGTTTGTTGATTGAAATATGTTTGACTTTGAGTGGATTTATTTTTGTTAATAAATTCTTGTATTTTAAGAAATTGTGTGAATTCATTCCATGTGTGTGCAGAGTTTTGCTGTTCAATAATGTCAGAGCTTGGCTCACCCTTTTCTGATTTTGTCCTACTACCACCGCTTTACTGGGTTGGTTTTCACAGGACAACCCTTAACACACCGAGATATTATTTGATAAAATATTAAAGTATTAATATTAAATATTAAATAATGTAATCAGATTCATAGTCACAACAATTGTTGTTTGAAGGCATACCAATTATTGTCTAAGTTAGTTCCAAGACTAACTTAACTTCATTTCCAGATTCCTCAAGATAATCCTTGGTTCTCAGACATAAACATGGAGTGATAATGTTGCATCATATTATTGGCCATGGTTTTTAACCATCTTTGATTCACTTGTTTTTATTATATATAGTTGGTCTTTCTTATCCTTTCATTCTGCTTGGTAGTTTAGTTGGATTGTTCTAGTAGTAAATAAACTTAACTTGGTGATGACAAAGCCTGCGGGCTTATGAGATGGCGCAATGCACTTGTTTAGCCTTAGCCGTTAGTGGTTTTAGCTCACAAAAAGGGAATCTGTGACTGAGTGCACCAAACAGTTTTTTTTTTTTTGGAAGCGCATGTATCTTGCATAAGGAACCCCAATTTTATTCTAAATGTTTTGCGCTTGGACTGAATCTTCAACATTTTCAAGCTTCAACACAGGCCTGCAACGAAGGGTTAGCCTAGAGGGGGTTTGCCAGCTTTATATTTTCATAAGTGACTGATAATTTAATTAATACACTGCAGGTGTTATTGTTCTTGGTGCAGCAAGAATTTGAGATTTGTCTGCAACTTGTGTGGAAAACTGACATGGACCTTTCTGTTTATGCTTTTGGTTAAATTATTATTATTATTTGTTTATTAAACAAAGAGTTATAACACTGTAATCCCCAATTTTCTTTCAGTCAATCAGAAATCAGAAATCAGAAAAGCTTTATTGCCAAGTACGTTTTTGGACATACAAGGAATTTGTTTTGGCGTAGTCGGTGCAATACAGTACAAATTAAACAGTATAAACATATCTACAATATAATATAAATATATGTGCACAGTTTTAAGTGAGTGAGAGTAAATATAGAGCAGTATAAGATGCAAGAGCAATACAACAGTGCAGGTGATCATTGTGCAAGTATGGCAGTGCAAGTAAAGCAGGAGTCCATGCTGAGCGTTAATGTAACGCATAGAGTTACAGGTTACAGGTGTCCTGTCAGCAAAAAAAGGGGGGGTGTGGAGGAAAGGGAGAGTGTCAGGGTGGTTTCCGGGCTTTGTTAACCAGGCTGGTGGCAGATGGGAAAAAACTGTTCTTGTGGCGTGAGGTTTTGGTCCGGATGGACTGCAGCCTCCTGCCAGAGGGGAGAGTCTCAAAGAGTCTGTGACCGGGGTGGGAGGGATCAGCCAGAATCTTCCCTGCCCGCTTCAGGGTCCTGGAAGTGTACAGTTCCTGGAGCGACAGTAGACTGCAGCCAATCACCTTCTCAGCAGACCGAATGACACGCTGCAGCCTGCCCTTATCCTTGGCTGTAGCAGCGGCGTACCAGATGGTGATGGAGGAGGTGAGGATGGACTCAATGATGGCTGTGTAGAAGTGCACCATCATAGTCTTTGGCAGGTTGAATTTCTTCAGATAGCCGCAGGAAGAACATCCTCTGCTGGGCTTTCTTGATGAGGGAGCTGATGTTTGGCTCCCACTTGAGATCCTGGGAGATGATGGTTCCCAGGAAGCGGAAAGATTCCACAGTGTCAATTGTGGAGTCACAGAGGGTGATGGGGGCAGGTGGGGCTGGGTTCTGCCTGAAGTCCACAACCATCTCTACTGTCTTTAGAGCGTTGAGCTCAAGGTTGTTCTGGCTGCACCAGTCCAACAGATGGTCCACCTCCCATCTGTACGCAGACTCGTCACCATCAAGCTATTGCTAATCTTTTCATTACTGTTCAAAAGGCGGGACCATTATTAAACAAATGTGAATTGTAAAGTACTCAAAATGAGTATTAATAGCTCTGAGCTGAGACACCACTCATTTACATGTTTTTACTGGCTTTGGAAGGGGCTTGTCAGTGAACACCTGACCGGTGAGCCAGTAGATTGCTTGGTAGTTTAACTGTGTTAGTTCACTTCCCTTTTTTTAACCGCCTCATTTGTGTTATAATTTGGGGTTGTTTGGTTTTTTGTTTCGGGTTTTTTCCTTATATGTTTTTCACTGCTCAAGTTTTGAATCATGCTTCTGTTTATTTTTTTTCTGGTCACGTTTTAGTCTTGTTCATGTTTTGTCAAGTTTGGCTTTGTTTGTATATTAGTCTCTGTTTTTGCCGCAGCCACGTTTTGTTCTGTCTGTCAATTAAGTTTATCCGGTTCACCTGCTCCAAGTTAATCTGTCTCCTTGCTCCACCTGGTTTTCACTCCATATATACACACCTGTTCAGTTAGTCATCGCGGAAACATTTTTCAAACCACATCTTCTCTTTCAAATGATGCTCAAGTCTAGTTCTCAAACCAAGTCTTCTTGTTTTTTGATCATGCCATGCCTGTCTTGCCTGCCCTTTTGTTGTTTTGTTCCTGCCTCCTGCTGTGAGTGACTTTTTTTATTAAACCTTTTTGCACTTACCATCACGCTGCCTGCTCATCTGCATTCTGGGGTCCTATATCTCGCAAGTCGTAACAATTTGATTTGTACGAAGTGGCGAGGGGACATGAGACTTTTTTGTTTCTTTTGCATTCCCTTGCAAAAAGTATTGCTTTCCCACGCAATGCCTCACAATAATTATGTATCCCTTCGCAGTACTTTTTGCGTTCCCTTGTAACGCTTTTGTGTTACCTCGCAATACTTTGGGGAATAGACATATTTTCCACCGCATGGCTGCACTTTTGCCGCTGAAAAACATCTCGCTGAGCTGATTACAGACGTGAAGAAAAAACATGGACTCATCATAATACTGGAAGATTTGAACAGTGCAAACCTCTCCAATGAACTCCCCAAATACAGACAGCATATTAAGTGTCCCACCAGAGACAAAAACACACTGGACCAATGTTACACAGCTTTAAAGGACTCATATCATGCTGTTACCAGGGCTAACATTTACTTTTCCTTCCCATAGAAAGACTCCTGGATCAGTGCTTCTTTGTTCTCTTTGTGTCTCTGCTCTGTTCTTTCAAACCCCCGGTCGGTCGTGGCAGATGGCCGCTCACACTGAGCCTGGTTCTGCTGGAGGTTTCTTCCTGTTAAAAGGGAGTTTTTCCTCTCCACTGTCGCTACATGCATGCTCAGTATGAGGGATTGCTGCAAAGTCAACGCCAGTGACTGTCCACTGTCTCTACATACTCATCCAGGAGGAGTGACTGCTGCAAGTCACTGACTCGATGCAATCTGCTGGGTTTCCTTAGATAGAAAAACTTTTCATCCAATTTGAATAAATAACTGAATCTGACTGCACTGTCCAATGGTTACGATTAACTGGAATCTATGTACCTGACATTTGTGAAGTGCCTTGAGACAACCTGTGTTGTGAATTGGCGCTATATAAATAAACTGAATTGAATTGAATTTAGGGCAGAGGACTTTGACCTTGGTTCTCATGACCTACTGTTCTGCATGTTTTAGATGTGTCTTCACCCCAGTACACCTGAATCAACAATGTTATTACCTTAACAGCCATCAAGTGCTCCAGAGGCCTGTAAATCAACCATTTTTGGAAGTCAGGTGCGTGGAGGCAGGGAAACATTTAAAACATGCAGGACAGGTGTCACGAGGACCAGAATTAAATAGTTCTGGTTTATGGAAATGCAAATGTTATGCACTTAAGCCTTTTTTCATAAAATAAAATATAGTTGTTGCAAATTTTGTACAAACAATATCAAATATTTTGTGAAGCTGATGCAGCAAGGATGTAATGTTTACAATGCTTAAAAAAAGCTTTAAATGTTATTGCATAAGTTCTACAAAAATGCACTTCCTATTGATTTATTTGCACTTTTTTCTTTACTATGTAAATCACAAACTGTTTTACCGTTACAAACGGAGTTATAATAAACTGAACCTGGAAATGGTTCTGAGCTGTTGCAGATGGGGTGGCACAGTGGTGCAGTTGGTATCACTGTTGTCTTGCAGCAAGAAGGTCCTGGGTTCAACTCCTGGCTTCGGATCCTTCTGCATGGTTAATTGGTTTCTAAATTGACTTTAGGTGTGTGCATGGTTGTTTGTGTGTTGCCCTGCAATGGACTGGTGACCTGTCCAGGATGTACCCTGCCTCTTGCCCATGGACTGCTGGAGATAGGCACCAGCTCCCCTGTGACCCACTATGGAATAAGCAGTAGAAAATGACTGACTTACTGACTGAATCTATGCAGAATGCTGCATCTACTCATACAGTGGATTAAGGATAAAAAACAAAATACATATAATCCGGTTGTCAATTTAGGCGGTGGCATGAAAAATGTTCTGCTGCTGGGGTGGGGGGGCATGATAGAAAATAATTGAGATCCACTGGGTTAGGGCCACCTGGCTCCTCAAGACTCCATCTCTAAGATGATCATCAACTTCAGGAGGAAACAGCAGAGTCATTTACCACTCATCAAGAACAACAAAGCTGTGGAGCAAGTGAGCAACAGCAAGTTCCTGGAGGTGCCCATAACTGACAGTCTGGACTGGACTCTACAGTCCACATAAATCCTGAAACCAGGTGAATGGAATTTATGTGTTTTGCACCAAATGAAAAGAGCACAGCTGCCCCCTCCCATCCTGTCCACTTTCTATAGAAGCAGTATAGAGAGTGTGCTGACAAACTCCATCTCCATCTGGTTTGGCAGCTGCAGCGCCTTCGGGAAGGAAATCACTATGGAGGGTGGTGAGGAAGGCAAAGATTTTGGTTTTATTTGGTTATTTGGTTTTATTTATACGTACACCAGTTGGTGGATGAGAAAATGACACAAAAGTGGATATTCTATTTTATTCTATTTCACAGAATGAACTGCATTTTACACACCACTGAAATAATAGTTCCTACTGTCTCAGCATTGGAGCTTGAGCTTTTAGCTGCTAACGGAGAAAAAAAATATCATGCATTAATGTTAACTCATTTTATGCACATTCTTAGGAAGAGATTGGAAAACAGATAAAATGGAGGAAGCTCACGTTACCGGACCATCATTGTCAGTCAGTCCGTCAGTAATTTTCTACCGCTTATTCCATAGTGGGTTGTGGGGGAGCTGGTGCCTATCTCCAGCAGTCTATGGGCAAGAGGCAGGGTACACCCTGGACAGATTGCCAGTCCATTGCAGGGCAACACACAAACAACCACACACATTCATACACCTAAGGTCAATTTAGAGTGACCAATTAACCTAACAGGCATGTCTTTGGACTGTGGGAGGACGCCAGAGTACCCGGTGAGAACCCACACATGCACGGGGAGAACATGCAAACTCCATGCAGAAAGACCCCAGGCTGGGAATTGAACCCATGACCTTCTTGCTGCAAGGCATCAGTGCTACCAACTGCACCACCGTGCAGCCCCGTGGTTTAAACGTCATTGTTTAAACCATTTTTGTTGTTGGACCACTTGTTTGCTGAGTATTGGACTATCTGCATGTTGTTCGACGTCACTGTGCCTCTCCAATGACATCGGCCATTTTGTATCCAGGACAGCCCGCTTCTACATATCCCGTCGAGCACTGCGACTGATATGACGAGCGTCCCAAGTCTGACGTCACAAGACGCTATATAGGAAGGCCTCTGTTTTGAACACCCCGCTTTCAGCTGGAGATCGTGACCCGATCACCAACATCTGAAGCATCCCCTGGAGAAGTGGATTTCATTTATTCTCTCTCATTGGCCAACGAACAATTCATAACTGAGGTTTCTGGACTAGGAAGGCCAGAAATTTCACTTTGCCGATCGAAGACGTGAGCTTAACACGTAACTAAGAACACGGAGTTTCGAGGAGTCGAACCGCTACCGTGCTTCATCCCAAGTCGACTTTGATGGTCAGATCATATTTTCCCTTTTCGCCAAGAAGGCCAGAAGACGAAGACTGACCGTTTTTCCTGAAGTTAATTGTGGACGCACAATTAACCCCTTTCCACCTTTCCTCGCTCGACCCCCACTCCGCTCAGAAGGAAGACGACTTCAAAGTAAAACCTGTCCTTTACTTTATTTCTTTATTAGAAGGCCTGGGCAGGGTCAGAGGTTGTAGAGCGATGAAAATCGCTAGTTAGAATCTAATGTGTTCTGAATGGTATGTGCATGTAACCTTGTTGTTGAAATTTTGATGTGCTGTGCTGATGTTTGGAAGCCACCGCGTTCCCAGCTCTGTGTGTACTTAAAGCTGTAGTCCGTCACTTATAACTGTTAAATTAAAAAATGCTTGAATTTAACTATGTGACTGTGTTCTTTGATGTGAAGTAGGTAATCTGTCAAAATTATTACTTTACTGTAGTCCCTCCCCTGGCCTCTACAACTACAGGTCCTTCTCAAAATATTAGCATATTGTGTTAATTATTTTCCATAATGTCATGATGAAAATTTAACATTCATATATTTTAGATTCATTGCACTCTAACTGAAATATTTCAGGTCTTTTATTGTCTTAATACGGATGATTTTGGCATACAGCTCATGAAAACCCAAAATTCCTATCTCACAAAATTAGCATATCATTAAAAGGGTCTCTGAATGAGCTATGAACCTAATCATCTGAATCAACGAGTTAACTCTAAACACCTGCAAAAGATTCCTGAGGCCTTTAAAACTCCCAGCCTGGTTCATCATTCAAAACCCCAATCATGGGTAAGACTGCCGACCTGACTGCTGTCCAGAAGGCCACTATTGACACCCTCAAGCAAGAGGGTAAGACACAGAAAGAAATTTCTGAACGAATAGACTGTTCACAGAGTGCTGTATCAAGGCACCTCAGTGGGAAGTCTGTGGGAAGGAAAAAGTGTGGCAGAAAACACTGCACAACGAGAAGAGGTGACCGGACCCTGAGGAAGATTGTGGAGAAGGGCCGATTCCAGACCTTGGGGGACCTGCGGAAGCAGTGGACTGAGTCTGGAGTAGAAACATCCAGAGCCTGTGCAGGAAATGGGATACAGGTGCCGCTTTTGAACCAGAAACAGCGGCAGAAGCGCCTGACCTGGGCTACAGAGAAGCAGCACTGGACTGTTGCTCAGTGGTCCAAAGTACTTTTTTCAGATTAAAGCAAATTCTGCATGTCATTTGGAAATCAAGGTGCCAGAGTCTGGAGGAAGACTGGGGAGAAGGAAATGCCAAAATGCCAGAAGTCCAGTGTCAAGTACCCACAGTCAGTGATGGTCTGGGGTGCCATGTCAGCTGCTGGTGTTGGTCCACTGTGTTTTATCAAGGGCAGGGTCAATGCAGCTAGCTATCAGGAGATTTTGGAGCACTTCATGCTTCCATCTGCTGAAAAGCTTTATGGAGATGAAGATTTCATTTTTCAGCACGACCTGGCACCTGCTCACAGTGCCAAAACCACTGATAAATGGTTTACTGACCATGGTATCACTGTGCTCAATTGGCCTGCCAACTCTCCTGACCTGAACCCCATAGAGAATCTGTGGGATATTGTGAAGAGAACGTTGAGAGACTCAAGACCCAACACTCTGGATGAGCTAAAGGCCGCTATCGAAGCATCCTGGGCCTCCATAAGACCTCAGCAGTGCCACATGCTGATTGCCTCCATGCCACGCCGCATTGAAGCAGTCATTTCTGCAAAAGGATTCCCGACCAAGTATTGAGTGCATAAGTGTACATGATTATTTGAAGGTTGACGTTTTTTGTATTAAAAACACTTTTATTTTATTGGTCGGATGAAATATGCTAATTTTGTGAGATAGGAATTTTGGGTTTTCATGAGCTGTATGCCAAAATCATCCGTATTAAGACAATAAAAGACCTGAAATATTTCAGTTAGTGTGCAATGAATCTAAAATATATGAATGTTAAATTTTCATTATGACATTATGGAAAATAATGAACTTTATCACAATATGCTAATATTTTGAGAAGGACCTGTAAACAAATCCAAGACGCATGCCTACAACTTTGACCAATAGACTTGCATATTCGTCTAGAGGGAAATGTCAAGCAATGAGCATGTGCACCAGTGTGCTTGAAAGGGGCCATGGGCTTCAGTCACCTGGGAGGTGCACAACCAAACAAGGACATAAGTTACCTCAACTACTTTCTACTTTTCAAAGAAAGTTTATACAGTGTAAAAGTTCTTCTACAAAACTTGCTGTGAAACAATTACAACATTCTAGCATAATTTACATTGGGGATACTTCAAAAAGATGAAAGCATGTAGAGGACGCTGTCCTCTCCGGTTGTAAGGGGAAGAATCATTACCCAAAAGGTCGTTGACATGTGTATTGTCTGCAAGAAAATAAAAGCAAGAACCTATGAGCAGATAATGGGAAACCTGCCTGAAGAGAGGTCGACTATTTCTACTTCCGCCTCTCTGCCTGCTCAGATGCTTTTCTCCTAAGCTCCCTGATTGCCTGCATTCTTTTACTCCTAACTTTTTTATCTCTTAGCCAAAATTACGGAAATATTGGACTAAAACTACTTCTTACCAGCAACTCCCAAGGATTATTGTTCTTTTTTTTTTTTTTCTAAAGGATTTTGATGTTTTTATAATCAAACTTGAAAGGACAAGTTGATGCCAGCTAATCAGCAAAAAATGCCTCCCTTCACCACAAAGCACTTCGACAAACATTTACAGAAATTGGCTGTTTTGGAGATTAAAATTCATCGACTAGAATTGAATGTGGAGGTGAATGGGGTACAGCGATGATTCAATTCAATTCAATTGAGTTTATTTATATAGCACCAATTCACAACACCTGCTGTCTCAAGGCACTTCACAACAGTCAGGTACATACATTCCAATTAATCCTAACAATTGAACAGTGCAGTCGGAGTTAGCTTTTTATTCAAATTGGATAAAAAGTTTTTCTGTCTAAGGAAACCCAGCAGATTGCATCGAGTCAGAGATTTGTAGCATTCACTCCTCCTGGATGAGCATGTAGAGACAGTGGACAGTAACTGGCGTTGACTTTGCAGCAGTCCCTCATACTGAGCATGCATGTAGCGACAGTGGAGAGGAAAAACTCCCTTTTAACAGAAAGAAACCTCCAGCAGAACCAGGCTCAGTGTGAGCGGTGTGTCTCAATGTTTTACCCACAGCTTTCCTTAAGAAAGCTTTTCCAGTAATAACATCTGATTCAACACAAATAATAAACACATCCCTTTTGTCAGGTGTTTTCCCCCAGGCCCTGAAAACAGCAATTATCAAACCTCTATTGAAAAAGAGCAACTTGGACAAGCTGCTACTACAGAACTACAGGCCTATCTCAAACCTCCCGTTCATCAGCAAGATTATTGAAAAAGCTGTTTCAGCAATCAAACAACTTCCCAACAATGACCAATCGCTTCAATGTCTTCCAGTCAGGCTTCCTGCTCACCACAGTACAGAGACTGCTCTTGTCAAGGTGTTCAATGAGATCCGTATAAATGCAGACTGTGGAAGAATCACAGTGCTGGATCTTAGTGGAGCATTCGACACTGTTGATCACTCCATTTTATTAGAGCGCCTTGAAAACTGGGTCGGCCTTTCTGGTACAGCACTCAATTGGTTTAAATCCTACTTGAAGGACAGGGACTTTTTTGTGTCAGGTAGGTAACTTTACATCTGAGACCACAAAAATCACATGTGGCGTTCCCCAAGGGTCCATCTTAGGGCCCCTCCAATTCAATATCTACATGCTCCCCCTAACTCAGATTTTAATAAACAACAATGTAAATTATCATAACTATGCAGACGACACACAGCTATACGTTACGATGTCACCAGGTGACTATGAACCCATTGAAGCGCTGGGTAAATGCTTAGAAGAAATCAATGCTTGGATGTGCCAAAATTTAGCACATTTAGCATACAGCTTCAGTTAATACAGCTAGAAACCACCAGTCAGGCTCGAAACCTGGGTGTAGTGATGGACTCAGACCTGAAGAGGCACATAAAGACAGTAACAAGGTCGGCCTTCTATCACGTAAAAAACATCGCCAGGATTAAAGGACTAATGTCTCAGCAGGACCTTGAAAAACTAATTCATGCGTCCATCTGTAGTAGAATTGATTACTGCAACAGTGTCTTCACAGTTCTGCCTGAAACGTCGATCAGACAGCTGCAGTTGATCCAGAATGCTGCTGCCCACGTCCTCACTAAAACTAAGAAAGTGGAGCACATCACCCCGGTTCTAAAGTCCCTACACTGGCCCCCTGTAGCTCAGAGAATAGACTTTAAAATACTTCTGTTAGGCTAAAAATCACTGAATGGCTTAGCACCAAAATACATTACAGACTTGTTGTCAGCGTATCAACGACCCAGACCTCTCAGGTCTTCTGGCTCAAATCTACTCTGCATACCCAGAACCAGAACCAAACATGGAGAAGCAGCTTTTAGTTCTTATGCTCCACTAATCTGGAATAAACTCCCAGAAAACTGTAAAAGTGCAGAAACGCTAAATTGCTTTAAATTAAGATTAAAAACTTGTTTAGGGTGGCCTTTGAATGCTTTATCTAAACAATATTATTTAAGTTTTCAGTCCAATTTTCCTTTCGTTTTCTTATCCAGAATTCTATTCTCTTTATTTTTTTAATTACCTCCGTTGTTTGATGGATCATTGTAATGTTTCTCCTCAAGTACAGCGTCTTGAGTGCCTTGTTGCTGAAAAGCGCTATATAAATAAACTTGACTTGACTTGTGCTGCACCATTTGAGTTCACGTCTGTTGACTTGTTTGGACCTTACCATGTGAAAGATGATTTCAAAAAGAGGGTGACAATGAAAGTATGGGGCACTGTGTTTTGCTGCGTGTCCAGCTGACCCATTCATGTTGAGCTGGCAAAAACATTGTCTATAGAAAGCCTTCTGCTCGCTTACCAGAGGTTCACCGCAGTATGAGGTCATCCCCAAAAAATTTGGTCTGATCCTGGTACCAACTTTGTTGGTGCAAATCCTGTCCTAAAAGAGATGTACACCTTAACTGCTGAGGGGGATGCTGCAGGACAAGGGAGTGGACAGTTCTCTTATTGCACAGACAACCTCACAGAAAGACCACAGTAAGGGAGACTGTGTGTCAGATGTGGTGGTCTGCAGCATAGGGGCTCCTCAGAGAACTGTCCTCTCACCTTTTCTCTTCACCCTCTACAGCTCGGAATTCAAACACAACACTGCCAGTTGTCACCTCCAGCAGTTCTCAGACTAAGACTAAAGAAATGGTGATTGATTTCCACAGAAAGGCCACTCCCCCCTCACCAGTGAACATTCAGGGCTTGGACACTGAGACTGTAGTGAAGAATAAGTACCTTGGTGTTCACCTCAACAATAAACTGGACTGGTCCACACACACACCAATGCCATGTACATGAAGGGCCAAAGGCATCTCCACCTTTTGATGAGCCTCAGGTCCACGTGTGCAGGCCTCTGCTCAGGACGTTCTATGAGGTCTGCTGGGGAGCAGCTGCATATTTAGTGTTTTTTTTTTTTTTTTGCTTTGCTTGCACTATTTGTTATAATTAATAATTCTTATTCCTATTTTATTATTTGTATCTTTTACTCTATCTTACTAGTGTGAAAATTCGATTTCGGTCATGGTTCATTATGCAGGACTCAAATGACTGGAGGTGAAAAGCAGGATTGTTTAATAAATCATTTAAAAAAGAGTTAGAGGAGTTGCATAAGAAGAGCTAAAATCAGGCACGGCTAAGTAACAGGCAACATATGGTAAGGTAACAGGCAAAAAGAGAGCAGGTAAATGGAAGAATCCAGCAGTAAGCATTGAACACCAGCGAGTTTAAATACAGAGGCAGGGTAGAGAAATTACCAATGAACCAGAAGACCAATCAGATAACATGTGGAGCAGCTGTGGAAGAGGGAATGCAGAACAACTGAAGGAGGGTGGCTAATTAACACCGATGAGCAGGAACAATGAGAAATCCAGGAAAGTATCTAACCTAATAAGTCCATACTAGTTTTATTATTATTATTTTAAATTAAGCCAGTGTATTACAGTACATTACAGGAACCCCCCTTTTCCCAGATGTTGAATAAAAACATGCTGTAGATATTTCCCTGCTCCAACACAACTAAAGCTGGATTACTTCCTCCCTGTTGTCAGGTTCGGCAGACGCCCTGTAATGAATCATTTGTTTGATTCAGGTGTTTTGAACCAGGAGAACATCTAAAACATGCATGACACCGGTTCTGGAGGACTAGAATAAAACACCCCTGATCTAAATCTGTGCAAACTGATTTGCATCTCACAAAAAAGTGGCCAGTAGTTTATAAGTCCACCAGCCAGTCACATGCATGAAACTCTCTGAGCTCAGCGTGATGACTAAACAGAAGAGACGAAGTGTCAGCAGATACGCGCTGGCAAGCATTATGTCCTGCAGCAAAAAGGGGTGCACCTCTCTCCTACAGCTTAACCCCAAAACGTCAAGTCCTCGCTGGCCTGCTGCAGTGGGACGTGAAAAGACGGCTCGGAGAGATGCTTGATCCTAATCTTGGCGAACAACATGAATGATGGCATGCTGTGACATCATCATCCTCAGGCTCACCAAGGAAAAAACTCCAACACGTTTTTTATCTGACCCGGCCTCCTGCTCTTAGCTGCAGCCCACAGGGGTATGCATCATTACGTAAGTGAGGAAATAAAAGAATGGAGCAATGTGGTTAGAGATGCACGTAGATTTAAGTTGTGTTTTAAATAAAGGTGGAACCTCACAGTAGTCTGCAGGATGATGATGATGCCAAAAGCTATCAAACTCATGAAGTTCACAAAAATAATACAAATTTGTCATGACTGAGCTATTCTGAACTGAGTTAGTGCAGGTCAGTAAACACATCTGTCTGCTGGCTACATGTGTAGCTGCAGATCATCTGGCAGGAAACACAGCTGTTGGTGTGAGCAGGCTATTGGGTCAGTGTAATAAAGACTCTTTTATTAGTCGTTTTGAGTGGAGTTACTATTTTTATCCCACAAAATCATATTCAGATCAGATGAGAATTCAAAAGCAAAGCTGGAGAAGACATCTCCTCAAATAGACTTGCAAAGTTCAATTATTATGCATGCAACTACATTAATAAAAATGAATATAGTCTGTTGTGAAGCAGCCAACAACTCAGCTCATAAGACTAAGGATAACATCATAATATTACTAACTTCACAGGACCTCTCCGATTTACTCCAAGTTACTTTAAGGGCAAAAAGAGCTTATAATAATAAAATGTATTATTTTTCTGTCAAGCAATTGTGTTTAAAACAATAGAAGTGTGTCTCAAAAAGCAAGTAAAGCTCAAAATCTTGAAATGTTTTCATTTCCAGTGTACATACAAGTGGATTGAGAACACTGCAGATTCAACTCCAAAGCTAAACATTATGAAATATTAATATAAAGCTTTAAGTTTTATAGGCCTTAAGCCTCCCTGGTATGGTCTATTCAGGGATTCTGGAGAGGAGGGTCCGTTGGATAGTCAAACCTCGGATTCAGGAAGAGCAGTGTGGTTTTGTCCTGGCCGTGGAACACTGCACCAGCTCTACACCCTCAACAGGGTCCTGGAGGGTTCCTGGGAGTCCGCCCAACCAGTCTACATGTGCTTTGTGGACTTGGAGAAGGCGTTCGACCGTGTCCCTCGGGGAGTCTTGTGGGGGGTACTCCGGGAGTATGGGGTACCAGGCACTTTGATACGGGCTGTCAGAGCTTGGTCCACATTGCCAGCAGTAAGTCAAACTTGTTTCCGGTGAGGGTTGGACTCCGCCAAGGTTGCCCTTTGTCACCGATTCTGTTCATAACTTTTATGGACAGAATTTCTAGGCGCAGCCAAGGTGCTGAGGGGATCCGTTTTGGTGGCCGTAAGATTGCGTCTCTGCTTTTGGCGGATGATGTGGTCCTATTGGCTTCATCAGCTCGTGATCTACAGCTCTCACTGGAACAGTTTGCAGCCAAGTGTGAAGCGGCCGGGATGGGAATCAGTGCCTCCAAGTCCTAGGCCATGGTCTTGAGCCGGAAAAGGGTAGAGTGCCTTCTCCGGGTAAGGGGGAGGTCCTGCCTCAAGTGGAGGAGTTCAAGTATCTTTGGGTCTTGTTGACGAATGAAGGAAAAACGGAGCGGGAGATCGATAGATGGATTGGTGCTGCGTCAGCAGTGATGCGGGCGCTGTACCAGTCTGTCGTGGTGAAGGAACAGCTGAGTTAAAAAGCGAAGCTCACAATTTACTGGTCGATCTACGTTCCTACCCTCATCTATGGTCATGAGCTTTGGGTCATAACCGAAAGAACGAGATCATGGAGTCAAGCGGCCAAGATGAGTTTCCTCCGCAGGGTGTCTGGGCTCTCCCTTAGAGATAGGGTGAGAAGCTCGGTCATCCAGGAGGGACTCAGAGTACAGCCGCTGCTTCTCCACATTGAGAGGAGCCAGTTGAGGTGGCTCGGGAATCTGGTTAGGATGCCTCCTGGACACCTCCCTAGTGAGGTGTTCCGGGCACATCCCACCGGGAGGAGGCCCAGAGGAAGACCCAGGACACGCTGGAGGGACTATGTTTCTCGGCTGGCCTGGGAACGCCTTGGGATTCCCCCGGACGAGCTGGCCCAAGTGGCTGGGGAGAGGGAAGTCTGGGTCTCTCTGCTTAGGCTGCTGCCCCGTGACCCGACCCCGGATAAGCAGAAGACGACGAATGGATGGATGGATTAATGGAATATAAAGCTTGTTGTCACTCTACAGAAAGTGAGGAAAAGGTAACGTTAGACTGTTGAAAAACAGCTGTGTGAGCAAATGTGGCTTAAGGTCTGGGGATTGGTCTGGCAACTTTATAACATTAATGTTGATGGACCAGGATGCTGCTCCTTACTCGGGTGTTAGGGGTCTTTGTCTTGTTAAAACATCTATTTCTATCATGTTTTATGGTTGAGCAGGACCAAAGCAGCATTGGCAGGCGCATGGTGGATGGATACATTTTAATGAATAAGATGATAATTTGCAACCACAAAGGAAACACAACTCAGGGATAGGAAACAGGAACTTAAATACAACTGAGAGATGACACTACATGAAAAAAAGGTGAGTGTAATCAACACAAACAGGTGTGGCTCATGACAATACCCCTCCCTCAGGGGCAGATACCAGACGCCCCAATGACTCCAATTAAAAACAAAATGAAAAATATCCCGAACACAGCGGGAGGAGCAGGCCTTGGATGGAGGGCAAGAAAACAAAACAAAACCAAAGTTCAGGTGGTTTTGTTAGAATGCAGGAACCCCGAAGGCCACTGGCACCGATGCGGGAACCTTGGAGGCCGGCCTTGGCACATGGAAAATCCACTGAGAATTTTGCCAGGATTTCGGCCAAGGGGCTCTGGAGGAGGGAATCCATGGAGGAACTCTGGAGGTAGGAACCCATGCAGGAGCTTAGTAACAGGAACGCGAAGGAGCTCAGGAATAGGAAAAGGAGGTGGATCCACCTAGACACCCTCGTCGGAAAACTCTGGGACTGGAAGAAGAGGCGGGTCCACCTGCACACCCTTGTTGGAGAACTCAGGAACTGGAGCACGAGGCAGTGGCAACAGCTTGAGGCAAGGAGCGGCCACTGTTGCTCTGAGACAGCTTTACACAGGCTCTGATCCTTGGAAGCAGTGAGGACCAGGTTTTGAGGCATTTAGGCAATAGACAACATTGACGACAATCCAAACATCCAGCTCCGCCACTGATTGCACCAACAAATGAGTTGAATAATCCACCGGCAGCACAGCCAAATGGATAGGACTGTCCACTGAAAGCCTACGCTGGAGCTGGAGAGCTTGTTGTGATTGCAGGTGCAGGTCCATGCCGACCCTCGAGTAAGGAGTTTGAGGCTTTGGACTCAGAGGCTGCTGGCATGGTGATTTGTTTATTTCAGCATCCCAGATGCCAAGATGGTATTCTGCTCTGATGTGGCGGAGAAGTACTATAGAGTTGTGGGCCGCTTCCCAGAGGAGGCATTGCCAGCTTTGAGCTCCAGAACGGGGCTCAAAGTTGCTCCTTTTCATTCTCAGACAGGTGCATGTTTTTTTCTGCCTGCTGCCAGAAGAACAAGGTGATAACCTCCATGCCTGTTTCCTGGTCCTTTTTCTGGTTGGGTTCTTCTGTCACGTTTTGCAGTTGAGCAGGACAAATGCGGAAACAGAACATCGGCAGGTGCATCATGGATGAATACATTTTAATGAAAGAGATGACACATTACAGGAACAAAGGACACACAGGAACCAGGCAGAGAGTAAAAGAAAACCTAACAAAAAAGAGACAGAAAACAGAAATGTAAATGTGACAGGCTTTATGAAAAACAGGTGAGTGTACTTTACAGAAACATAAACAGGTGGGGATCGTGACAATTTCCTCTCCAGCGTAAAGTAATCTAATCTCTTCAAGAATTTTGATGTATTCAAACTAACCTATGGTCCCTGGTTTGAGGCCTGAAACCACAGTATTATCAGAAACAACTCCATATCATGAGGCGGGAGCCACCATGCTTCACAGTGTACTGTGGCTTTAATTAAGTGTTTTGGGGTCATCTGATAATGTCTCTCTGGCTCCTAAACCCCAAAAGTACAATCTTGGTTCCATCTGTCCATGAAAGGCCTATGTCACTGCATTATTTGGCAAACTGTAACTCTTCACCACATATTTTCAGCAATGGGACTTTATGAGGGCTTTTTGCAGATAGGTATTTTCATAATTTCATACAGTTTTTAATTAACTGTGGACCTTTTTAATCGAACTGTCTTTAACATTTGCTTTTCAAACCATTTAAGATCATTTTAGCTGGACATCATTTTCTGTCAATCTTTATGTTTTCCCCTCTGTAATCAGCTTTTTCATCAAAATATGCTGTTCTGAACAGTGTCTCAGATTTCCAGAGGAAAATTCCTGTAACCAGCATGTCAACATCTGCAGCCTTCGTCCTATTTCCTTCTGGATCACTTCAAAGTTGATAAAGGTAACGTAATGTCCAATGATTTACTGATCACTCCTTCTCATGTGATAAAGATAATATGCTGTTTTTTTTACAGTTCACGATTAACTTAATATGTATGATCAGTCAAATTACATTTTAAGACATTGCTTAATGATGCGTTCAGACCGACCACGATTTCAGCAGATTTTCACCTCATTCATGTGCTGTCGCTCGCCTGACATTTTGGCAGCAATTGGCGTGGCCAACGGCCAACAACGCTCCACCGCATCATCAAATAGGAGGAGCTTCTAACTGCTGCTTATCATGAATTGCTTAGATAGTCGAAGTAGAACAAAACCAGAGGATGAAACAGACTCAGCACACAGGATAAGACGGTAAATGAGGTTTATTTCTACTGTAGACTTTGTTTAAGGAATCTTGAGCTGGAGTTGTCCAGAAGCCAGAGGAGGAGGAGGTAAACCCAGGAATCCAAGGAGAGAGAGAGAGAGTACTGGTGATGAGAATATTTACAATGCAGTCCTTAGGAGGGAGTATTACCACATGTTGGCAGGCAGGTAGGCAGATAGGCAGGTCGATAGGCAGGTCAACAGGCAGACAGGCAGGCAGATGGATAGGCAGACAGACAGGAGTCCACATAACTGAGGTTATGTTCCAGCAAAGGTCTGTATCAGCAGCTACCTTAAGAAGCCCATGAGCTCATTAGGAGAATGCGTTGCAGCTGCAGACAATGAGCTGCCAGAACCAACCAGAAGGGGAGGAGCAGAGATCCTACAGTACCCTCCCCTCAACGATTGCCTCCAGGCAATCCAGAACGCTTTTCAGGATGGCGTTTGTAAAAGGACGTGATGAGAGCAGGGTCCAGGATGTGAGAACGGGGAACCCAGGTTCTCTCTTCAGGTCCATATCCTACCCAATCCACAAGATATTGAAAACCACTCCCCCTACGCCGAACATCCAGGATACGATTGACCGTATATGCAGGGTGGTCATCAATGAGTTGAGCAGGAGGAGGGGGCTTGGTGGGAGGACTCAGGGGACTTTCCGAGACTGGCTTGATCTGGGAAACATGGAAAGTAGGGTGAATGTGCATGGAAGATGGTAGTTTGAGTCTCACCGCAGATGGGTTGATGATCCTCTCGATGAGAAAAGGGCCAATGAAACGGGGGGCCAACTTTCTAGAAGTATCTTTTAATTTAATATTCCTGGTGGAAAGCCAGACTCTCTGATTGATGCGGTAGACAGGTGCAGCAGAACGGTGATGGTTAGCGAACCTCTTATTTTGTTCCAGGGTGCGTAGGAGGGTCCTCCTGGTCTGTTGCCAGATCCTACGACACCTGGAAACATAATGCTGAACAGAGGGGACCAGGATGTCAGATTCAACACTGGGAAACAGCGGGGGTAGATAGCCCAGTGACGCCTCAAAGGGGGACAAACCAGTAGCAGAGGAAGTATGTGTGTTGTGAGCATATTCGATCCATGTGAGATGCTTGCACCAAGAAGAGGGGTTGTCATTTATTACGCACCTCAAGGCGACTTCAAGTTCCTGGTTGCATCTTTCTGTCTGTCCATTAGATTGGGGGTGGTATCCAGACGAAAGACTTACGGAGGCACCAAGAGCTTTGCAAAACTCCTTTCAAACTTGCGAGATGAACTGCGGGCCTCGGTCAGAAACAATGTCCAAAGGTATGCCATGGATGCGGAAAACGTGGAGAACCAGGAGTTGGGCAGTCTCCAATGCAGACGGAAGCTTGGGTAAAGGAACAAAATGGGCTGTTTTAGAGAATCTGTCAACAACAGTAAGGATGACTGTGTTACCGTCAGATGGCGGGAGACCAGTGATGAAATCAACGGAAATGTGGGACCAGGGGCGGCTAGGGGTGGGCAGAGGTTGAAGAAGACCAGCAGGGGGTTGATTAGTGTTCTTGTTTCGAGCACATGTGGGACAAGCTGCAACAAAATCTTTAATGTTGAGGTTCATAGTTGGCCACCAGAAATACCTTTTGGTAAATGTGATCATACGAGTCACCCCAGGATGACAAGTCAATTTATTGTTGTGCACCCAATCCACAACTTTATTGACGACAGAGTTGGGAACGAACAGCTTGCCCACTGGGCCAGTACCTGAGTCAGGTTCGGACCTCTGTGCCTCCCTGATGTCCTTTTCAATGGCCCAGGTGAGGGCGCCCACAATACAAGAATCCGGTAGGATGGAAGCTTCAGTCTTGAGTTGGTCAGAATGAGAGAACTGGCGAGAGAGAGCATCAGGCTTAATGTTCTTGGAACCGGGTCTGTAGGAGATAGAAAAATGAAAACGAGCAAAAAACAGAGACCAACGGGCTTGTCTGGGGTTAAGTCTCTTGGCATTTTGAATGTAGGAGAGGTTCTTATGATCAGTCCAAATGAGAAAAGGGACTTCAGTACCCTCTAACCAATGCCGCCATTCCTCAAGTGCCAACTTGATGGCTAAAAGTTCACGGTTGCCCACATCATAATTTTGCTCTGCTGGAGACAAGCAACAAGAAAAATAGGCACATGGATGTACCTTATCATCCAGAGGAGACCGTTGAGAAAGAATAGCCCCTACTCCAATGTCAGAAGCATCAACCTCTACAATAAATTGTGCACATGGATCAGGATGGGTCAATATGGGTGCTGAAGAAAATAGAGTCTTTAATTCCCCAAATGCCCTTTCTGCCTCAGGAGTCCAATGGAACGTTTTCAGAGAGGAGGTGAGTTGAGTGAGAGGTGCAGTGACCTGACTGTAGTTCCTTATAAACCTCCTATAAAAATTTGCAAATCCCAAGAACCTTTGAAGTTGCCTGCAATCAGTTGGAGTAGGCCACTCTGCCACTGCCTTGGTTTTCTCGGGATCAGTTCTGTACCTGCCTGCCTCAAAAATAAAACCCAAAAAAGACACAGATGTGACACTGAATTTGCACTTTTCGGCTATAACAAAGAGTTGATTCTCAAAAAGCCTCTGGAGAACTGTTCTGACATGCTGGCGATGTTGTTCTATGTCCTGGGAAAAAATCAAAATGTCATCCAGATAAACGAAAACAAAGAGGTTGAGAAAGTCACGAAGAACATCATTAATAAGAGCCTGGAAAACAGCGGGTGCATTAGTCAACCCGAAAGGCATAACCAAATACTCAAAATGTCCTAGGGGGGTTTTGAAAACTGTTTTCCACTCATCACCCTCTCGGATCCGGACCAAATGGTAAGCATTGCGCAGGTTGAGTTTAGTGAAGATCTTGGCAGAATGTAATTGTTCATGTATGGAATCAATAAGTGGTAGTGGGTATTTATTTTTGATAGTGATTTGATTCAATCCTCTATAATCAATACAGGGTCTTAATGTGCCGTCCTTCTTACCCATGAAGAAGAATCCGGCGCCAACAGGGGAGGTAGACGGACGAATGATCCCAGATGCTAAAGAATCCTCAATGTACTCTTTCATGACCTTTCTCTCGGGTCCGGAGAGATTAAAGAGTCTGCTGGATGGTAGCGGAGCGCCTGGGAGGAGATCAATAGAGCAGTCATAGGGGCGATGCAGAGGTAAAGAAAGAGTCCCTTGTTTGCTAAACACAGGTGCGAGATTGTGGTATTCAGGTGGAACTTTGGACAGATCAACAGGCTCAGAAGGTTTGAGTTGTTTGATAGAGTGAGAGACAGCAGTTCTTAAGCAGTTCTGGAGACAGAGATTACTCCATCTCTCTACTCTGCCCTCCACCCAATTAATAGCAGGATTATGTTTCTGCAACCAGGGAAACCCCAAAACTAATTGTGGAGAGATGGAAGAGACAACAAAGAACTCACCCCATTCATGATGGTTACCAGAGGTGATGATGTGAAGCTGAGGCACTTTAAATCTCACTTGAGACATGGTTTGACCAGTGATGCCAGTGACAGAAAGGGAATGGTTGAGAGGCTGAGAGGGTATTTGAAGTTTATCAACCAGATCCGAGGAAATAAGATTCTGTTCAGCACCAGAATCAATAAAAGCGTCAACAGGAAACTTCTCTTGGCCAACAATAATAGTGACCGGAAAACACAGACGTGAGACAGGGGAAGAATGGGATATGCTCATCAAAGTCCCCTGACCTATTGACGAGCCCTCTCTTTTCCCTTCTTGGGGCATCTTGTGATAAAATGTCCTCCTTGTCTACAATATAGGCAAAGACCACCCTCAAAGTGACGTTGTCGTTCCTCTGGGGAGAGTCGAGTGTGACCAATCTGCATCGGTTCCGGTTCCGCAGATCCCTCTGAAGAGGAAGTGGGTGCGTCGAGAAAAGTGGTTCGAGGCACCAGAGAGTGCTGCCACTGTGAATTGTAGTTCCTTTCTTTTTCGTTTGTCTCTCTCTTAGACGGTTGTCAATGCGGATCGATAGGTTGATTAATTCATCCAGTCTTTCAGGTTCATCTCTCAAAACCAACTGGTCCTTTACTTGATCTGCAAGGGAATTAACAAAAATACCCTTGAGTGCCGCTTCATCCCAACCCACCTCCTGCACTGCCACCCGGAAGTCGATGGCGAACTCAGCCAACGCTCTCCTTCCCTGTTTGAGGGTGAGTATCTTCTTAGCCGCTGCCTCCTGCTGGAGTGGTTGATCGAAGACTCTCTTGAT
Source organism: Girardinichthys multiradiatus (assembly GCF_021462225.1). Taxonomy (NCBI): domain Eukaryota; kingdom Metazoa; phylum Chordata; class Actinopteri; order Cyprinodontiformes; family Goodeidae; genus Girardinichthys; species Girardinichthys multiradiatus. Next base: position 7,455,952 of record NC_061795.1, on the reverse strand, counting down.
GTGACTGAAAAAAATGGCATAACTAAGAGACTCAACAGGGTTAGATGCCAAATAGGCGTGCGCCCAGCGCAGAGCAGATCCCTTTAGCGAGGTAACAATATAAGTAATCTTGGAGGCAGCAGTAGGGAAAAGGGAGGGGGAACGACTAAATGCTAATTCACACTGGAGAGAAAAACCACCAAAGTTATTAGGATTACCATCAAACAGTTCAGACGGACGGAAGTCAGGCTCTCGGATCCCAGAAGATAGAATTGTGGGTGGCTGAGGATTCTCTAAACGAGCTGGAGGATTGGAAGAGGCAGGTGAGAGTTTGGTTATGATTTCGCTTAAAGCATGAACCATACCACCAGGTTCTGTGAGATGAGAATCCGTAGTCCTTTGTTGTTGCAGTAGCTGTTGAAGCATGGTTTCAGTAGATTGTAGGCGTTCCTTTAAGGAAGTCTGTTCATCATCTGAATTGTTCTTCGACATGTTAGATGGCTGAAACATACTATCATGAATTGCTTAGATAGTCGAAGTAGAACAAAACCAGAGGATGAAACAGACTCAGCACACAGGATAAGACGGTAAATGAGGTTTATTTCTACTGTAGACTTTGTTTAAGGAATCTTGAGCTGGAGTTGTCCAGAAGCCAGAGGAGGAGGAGGTAAACCCAGGAATCCAAGGAGAGAGAGAGTACTGGTGATGAGAATATTTACACTGCAGTCCTTAGGAGGGAGTATTACCACATGTTGGCAGGCGAGTAGGCAGATAGGCAGGTCGATAGGCAGACGGATAGGCAGACAGACAGGAGTCCACATAACTGAGGTTATGTTCCAGCAAAGGTCTGTATCAGCAGCTACCTTAAGAAGCCCATGAGCTCATTAGGAGAATGCGTTGCAGCTGCAGACAATGAGCTGCCAGAACCAACCAGAAAGGGAGGAGCAGAGATCCTACACTGCTTGCCGGTTTCAACTCAGCATGGCGGACCAGGATTTTATGGAGTGAGACACGGCAGTTTATTTATGGAAAGCCGAACAACGCTGCCGGCGTCGACGTCTCTGGGTTCACCAGATTCTTGAGACATGGAACCAATTTGGAGCCTACTCCAGGAGCAGTGTCTGGATTACGGTCGCATTTAGCAGTACTTCTATCCAGGACCTAGTTTGAGGACCTGCTGCCCCGCGTTGGGAGATGAATCAGCCTCCTGGACACCAACTACAGGCGCTGTATCCCCGCTGCAGAACGCCTGTCCATCTGCCTTCAGGGAGTGAAAAAATCTCAGCTCATTAGAAAGCTGTGTGTGAAGGCCACGTGTGCTTCACAACTTAATGCATGCCTTATTAACCAGTCTTTTTCGGGACTAAATTTCAAAGGCTTTTTTCAAAGCCACCCACAAACCTCTCAGAGCAAACCTTCCTACATCCGATGTGTACACGAATATTTTAATCTTTTTATATAAGTTATGTTTGCGGATTGTAGGTATTGTTTTCCCTTCTTTGCAGGGACTGCACAGACTGATTCGCAACACGAATTGACAGCAAAGTTCAGCTTCGCTCTATTTGCCCTAATTGTTCCGTTTGCATCGTGTCCTTCGCATCGCTTCGCATCTCTTTGCTCCTGAACGCGCCTCTACATAGGGTTCACATGTAAATGAGTCGCTCCTGTTGCGTCATTTTCGGTCAGTCTGAACACACCATTAGCCTACATTGAATATTTCTAGTTATTTATGATTATCTGTACACAATGAGTATTCATATAAACAAAACAAAAACTCTGGGTCTGGCTTTGCCAGTCAGGCACAACCTACAGCACTGATTGCTGAATAGAAAACATCTCCCACAGAGATTTGAGCTGCTGACACATTCAGACATGACGGCCGAGCACTGGAGAGGAAAAGACAAGCGTAGGAGTGTAGAGAAAATACAAATGAAGCATGAATTGTGCACAGAGGCAGAGGAAGAAGAAGGCTTCTCCACTTATGAGAGCCTCCCGGAATGACGGTGACACCCCCCCCCCCACACACACACACACACACACCCACATCCCCGTCCAAAAAGCTTATTCAGGCAAAAAAAACATCATCAGCCTAATAAATGTCAGGTTAGCGTCTGCTCTCATCAGCACCGCTTCACTCTGTGACTCAACACTCGCAGTACATCACCAATGCATTCCACTACATGTTAAAGAGGATGGGTGAGACGGGAAAGAAGCCTTGAGGGGATGCTAGTAAACAGTCATCAGCCGGGATAACAACAATCAACGAGCTCTGAATTCTCTGCCCAGGAGCCTCTGAGATAGGCACATGGCCTCAAATACTCAGGCAGCTTTATGTAACACGAGCAACCACTATATTCAGTACACATTAGGGATTACATACACTGTTCACTTTAATAATTCTCTGAGGACACAAACTTTAGAAGAAAGATGTTAAAAAACAAAACTACACCCAACTTCCATATACAGCACCCTTTAATTCTGATAAATAAAATCCAGTTCCAGCAACCAGTTTCAGATGTCCCCTAATCAGTAAGCATCTGAACATGAAAATTCAATTCAAAAATACTTTATTAATCCCTAAGGGAAAATAAATGTTGTTGTAGCTCATATTATGCAGGTTTCTTCGAAGAGCAGTTGTAGATGCTGATGGCTGTGGGCAGGAAGGATCTCCTGTAGCGGTCTGTCTTACAGCAGATCTGAAGAAGCCTCTGACTGAAGACACTCTGTTGTTGTACAACAGTCTGATGAAGAGAAATGAAGAAAAGAGGGTGGACCAACTGCAGACGTACCAAGACTTGGACATCCACCTAAACTGACAGGCTTGACAAGGAGAGCCTTAATCTTAGATGTAAACAGGAGATCCATGGCAGCCCTGGAGGAGGTGCAGAGATCCACAGCTCAAGAGCAAAGTATAAGTCATGCATTCAACAAACCTGCCTGTAAGCAAACCATAACAGTCATGTTTGTGGCTTCCTAAAATTCATGTAGGGGACAAAGAGGTGGTAGAAGGTGTTCTGCGCAGAGGAGTACAAAGCTGAACTTTCTGGCCTACATGCAAAATGCTATGTGTGGCAGAAAAATCAAATTACCTTAAACACACATTGCTCATGATGAAATTTGGTGGTGGAAGCATCATGCTGTGGGGATGATTTACTTCAATAGGGACAAGGAAGTTGGTCAGAGTTGATATGAAGATGGATGGAGCTAAATACAGGACAATCCTGGAAGAAGACCTTTTACGGGCTGCAGAAGACCTAAGAATGGGGTGGAAGTTCACCTTCCATGAGGACAAAGACAATAAAAATCTGCTTTTAAAGACAATAACAAGATCAGCCTTTAATCCCTTAAAGAACATCTCCAGAATTAAAGGACTATGTCTCAGGGGGACTTTGAAAAATGAATTCATGCATTCATCTTTAGTAGAATTGATTACTGTAACAGGTCTGCCAAAAAAGTCGATCAGATAGCTGCAGCTCACACCCTAAGTTCCTTTAAATCAAGATTAAAAACTTGTTTAGAGTGGCCTTTGACTGTGCTATCTAAACATTATAGGTTTAGTTTTCAGTCCAACTTTCCTTTCATTTTCTAATCAATCATTTTATCATTAATTTTGTTTTATATTATTTATTTTTTATCATCATCTTTTTAATATTTTATTTTTTATTCTCTTTAATTATTTAATTACCCTTATGCCACTGCAATGTACTTTTCCTATTATGTTTCTTTTTCTTTTTTTCATGTACAGGACTTTGAATTGCCTTGCTACTGAAATGTGCTATATAATTAACTTTAACGGCCTCCCCTTGCCCTTTTCAGCCAAGTTTATGCACAGAAGGAATTTGACTATGGTTACATGTTTTTCTCGGTGTACAAACACTGTAAATATAAATATTCCAAATTTGGGCTAAAAAGGTCCCTAATGTAAATATGTAAATATACAGTGTTTTTACAAAAGAACAAGAGAAGGAATTGGTCCCAAATGCACCAAAATAACCCTTCAGAACTTGAAAAATCTGACCTCTGTATTCCCACATGAGATTCGGACTTTATTTCTTCAAAGGTTTTTTTTTTTTTTTTTTTTTTATTTACTGTTCCAATAAGCTCTAAAACAGGGTTTGTATGCTGTGACCAATCTTCATGCTCTAAATGCACTTTACTTTGTCAACAGTGATGGGTTTTTTTAATCATAAAGCAGCATAAACAGGGGAAGGTTTGAAGCTCTTTTTGGAGCAATATATATAAAAACACAGGGTTAACCCACAAAAAATGTTCATAAGAAGCAGAGATTAGTATGAAAGTAGGATTAAAAAAGTACTATATGTTCTGGGGGGAGCCCTAGGCGTTACCAGGCCAGCCTAGAGACATAGTCCCTCCAGTGTGTCCTGAGCCTCCTCCCAGTGGGACGTGCCTAAAACACCCCAACTAACCCTGGTTCTACTCCGAGCTCCTCCTGGATGGCCGAGCTCCTCACCCTATTTCTAAGGGAGTGCCAGGCCACCCTGCGGAGGAAGCTCTATTCAGCCAGTTGTATCCGGGATCCTGTTCTTTCGGTCATGACCTAGTCGGTCACGATTAAAAAAGTAATTAATCAAATTTTGCAAATGTATCATCTGTGATTCGTTTGTGCAAAGGTGAAGAAAAAGATTTTACTTACTTTTATCTGAAAGCTGAGTGAAAGTATGCCAATATTTCATCCTAAATGGTGGATCTGCTGCTCTAAACCATAATCTGTCACAATCCTGAGGCGCATGAGTTTTGATTTTGTGTTGTCTGTATTTTACAATGTTCTTGCTGTTCATTATGTTATTTAGTTTTTGCCATTTTCTGTGTTCTCTATTATTTGTTAGATATCAGTTAGATGTTATCAGTTCATGCATTTGTGCTTTGTTTCTATTTTATGCCTGCATTTTGTACTAGGTATATTTGGTATTACTTCTGTTAACTCCTCTGGTTCTTCTGTCTTCCTAGATGCAACTGTGGCTCAGTATGAAGAGTAGTTGTCTTGCAATCAGAAGGTTGTGGGTTCAATTTGAGCTTCCTCCTGCCAAATGTCAATGTGCCCTGGTGCAAGGCACTTCACCTCAATACAATCTGCAGATCAGTGTATGAATCTGAGTGTTAGTGAGTGTGACTGGGTGGATGTGGCTCAAGTGTAAAGTGCTTTGAGTGTTCTGTATGACTAGAAAGGTGCTATATAAGTTCAGTCTGTTTACCATTCCTCCCTGCCTCAGTATTTATGTGCATTTTTCTTCACCGGATCCTTCCATTATCAGCCAGTTTATCCGCTTCTGCCTTTCCATGCCTGCTTGTCTTCCGGAGGTTTGTGTCAGTATGTTGTTGTGGAAGACCATTTTTGTAAGTTCTTTCCATTTTTATTAAAACACTTTTCTACACCTTAATTATGCTCAGTGTTTCAGTATTTCATAACAAACCATGACATTGTCATTCCACCTATGGATGTAATTTTGACCAGAGCCCCACCTACCTGCACTATCATTTCCTTAAAATCTTTAAAACCAAAACGTGTGTTGATTTAAATCAGTATCTTAGTTAATAATGAAAATCACTACTCGTTTTGACAAGTAGATGATAGACTTAGATATTGAGGGTAGGTGATGAGCCGTGGAGATCTTGCGAGAGCTGTGCAGAAGTGATATGTCGGTATACTTGTAAACAAACAAACATGACAAACTCAGGTGAAACAAGCCAATAAATTCAAGCCACACAGAAATGTTTGGCTCCGTGAGATCAGAGAATTGAGACTAACTTCACAAAAATATTAACTTTACTGTATTAGACACACTTACAGATCCAGAGGGTAGATTTATAAAACTAAAAATATCTATACATAACCAAAAATTATGTATTGTCAGTATATATGCCCCAAATGTTGATGACCCCTCATTCTGCCATACTTTTTTTCTGCACTGGTATGAACACTTTGATTGATCACTTCTTGAGGGCGATCTCAACATTGGTCTAAATTAAGAAATAGACAGGATGAGTACAACAGGGACTCAGCGCATTTGGCAATCAATAAATATAGTTAAACAGTACTTGAGTGATTATGCGTGGCATAAGCTCCTTTCCGATGCATGGCAATCTCTTCACCTAACTAAAGAGAATAAACTTTCTTCCCACATGCCCGTCTCCTTAATTCTAATAAATAAGAAAGGAAACCCATAAATCAAAAACTGGAGGTTTAATACATCAATACTTAAGGATGAAGATTTTATCAAATACACTGCCTGGCCAAAAAAAAAAAAGTCAACACCTGGATTTAACTATGCAAATAGGTAGGAGCTTCCCATTGGATTATTACTGCATGGGCGATTATGTTTCAGCTGGCAACAAGTTATTTAACTCCAACTGGAGCAATGGAAGAAGGTCATATGGTCTGATGAGTCCAGATTTACCCTGTTTCAGAGTGATGGGTACACCAGGGTAAGAAGAGAGGCAGGTGAAGTGATGCATCCATCATGCCTAGTGCCTACTGTACAAGCCTTTGGGGGCAGTGCTATGATCTGGGGTTGCTGCAGTTGGTCAGGTCTGGGTTCAGCAACAGTATGTGTTCAAAGAATGAGGTCAGCTGACTACCTGAATATACTGAATGACCAGGTTATTCCATCAATGGATTTTTCTTCCTTGATGGTACGGGCATATTCCAAGATGACAATGTCAGGATTCATCGGGCTTGAATTATGAAAGAGTGGTTCAGGGAGCATGAGACATCATTCTTACACATGGATTGGCCACCACAGAGTCCACACCCTAATCCCATTAAGAATCTTTGGGATGTGCTGGAGAAGGCTTTGTACAGCGGTCAGACTCTACCATCATCAATGCAAGATCTTGGTGAAAACGTAATGCAACACTGGCTGGAAATAAGTCTTGTGACATTGCAGAAGCTTATCGAAACAATGTCACAGTGAATGTGTGCAGTAATCAAAGCTAAAGGCGGTCCAACGAAATATATAAGTATACGGCTATGTAACCTGATTTTTTTGGTGGCAACTTTTTTTTCTTAGGCCGGGCAGTGTATTTTAAAGAAGAGTGGACTTTATATCTGGAGTGTAATGACCTCCCTGGGACATCAACATCTGTTCTCTGGGAGGCAGGGAAAGCAGTGACGAGAGGTAAAACAATCTCATTCTCATCACATAAGAAGGAAAAAAGAAAAATGTATTCACGAATTTGAAGAAAATATTAAACTGTTAATGAAAGTATTTCATCTTCTCAGGAAGACTTCGAATAGAAAACCTTGAACATGGCAATAAATCAGGTAGCTTTTTAGCTAACCAGCTAAAAATAAATGAAGAAAAGACAACTATACTTGCTGTTAAAGACTCGACAGGGAATTAAGTTTATGATCCTGAAAGAATAAATAGCACCTTTAGAGATTTTTACAAAACTTTCTCCTCACTACAGATAGCCTTGAATGTACCATTGACATCAGCCGAAGTCCAGGAAGCCATCAAAACCATGCCCAATAAAAAGGCTCCATGGCTAGATGGATTTCCAACAGAGTTCTACAAAGAATTCTGGAATACTTTGGCTCCAACATTACAAAGAATGTTGCAGGAATCCGAAGAAAATGGCAGACTTCTGCCAAATATAAATTCTGCCAACATTTCTCTCCTGTTGAAACCAGGCAAAAATCCAGTATTCCCTACCAGCTACCGTTCTATATCTCTTATTAACCTTGATCTGAAAATAATCTATAAAGCCCTCGCATAAAGACTAGAAAAGGTAACTCCTCTCGTAATACATCTTGACCAAACTGGTTTTATAAAAGGGAGGCATTCATCCACACATTCACGCAGAATACCTAATTTCATAGACTATTCCTACAGTAAAAACACTAAGACTAACATTTTATCTCTAGATGCAGAAAAAGCATTTGATAGAGTTAACTGGAAATTCTTGTTTGCAACCTTGAGTAAATTTGGTTTTGGAAACTCCTGCATAGACTTGTTAAAAATATTATACAGTTCCCCAACACCATGTATCAGGACAAATAATCAAACATGTCTGCAGAGGGGCACAAGGCAGGGATGCCCACTTTTCCCCTCATCATTTGCTATTTTTATTGAACCCCTAGCTGCAGCAATCAAGCAAAGCATAAAATGCATAAACATTAAACATACAATCAGTTTTCATGTGGATGATGTATTACTTTTTCTCCAGCATTCACAAACCCCTCTCTCTCTCTCAGGTTTGGATTGATAAATTCTTTCTCAAGAGTTACACATTTTTCTATAAACTGGGAAAATCTAGTTCTTCTAATTAATTGTTATTTCCACAACTCCTTAATACACAACTACACTCAGGGAATATAAAATATTTTGGGCATTAATGTTTCTCCTAGATTGGCAGATTTAACAAAACTAAACCACATCCCGCTTTTAAAAAAAGTGGAAGATGATCTCGCTAGATGGAAATCTCTACCCATATCACTCAGCCTTTATCTTAAAAGTGCATCAGACAAGGTTTTCCACTCTACCTCCCAATGTTGTTTGTTTTAGTCAAAACAAAAGTATTCATGGAATTCAAATAGCTAATACCAGCCCAGTCTAAGAGAGACAAGAACCCAAATAAATTGCTTTTTAACAATTTCAGACTACTCTGTCAATTGGAACAAATTAAATGAAAGAAAATAGGGGAAGGGAAGGCAAGTTTATTTATATAGCACATTTCAGTAACAAGACAATTCAAAGTGGTTCACATGAAGGCAAAAAAATTAAAAATAAGAAACATAAAAGGCAAAGTACATTACAGTGACATAAAGGTAATTAAAAATAAAAAAGAATAGAATGATGGATAAGAAAATGAAAGGAAAGTTGGACTGAAAACTTAACTAATAATGTTTAGATGGCACAGTCAAAGGCCAAACAAATAAGTTTTTATTCTTGATTTGAAGCAACTTAGGGTTTCAGCGCTTTTACAGTTTTCTGGGAGTTTTTTCCAGATTAGTGGAGTATGAGAACTAAAACCTGCTTCTCCATGTTTGGTTCTGGTTCTGGGTAGGGGACGATATTCTAAAAACATATTCAACAACATGAAAACAACTACAAATAAATACTGTAACTATAGAGAGAAGAAACTAAGAATAACCCGGTCAATGCTCTTCTGAAGTCCTGTAACCAGAAAAGAATAGGTTAAGATAAACTGATGAAGAGGTGTGCATTGTCTAATCGGGCCAACCAATCGGTCTATGAACTTTGACCAATCTAACCTCAAGAACCAAAATGACTGCAGCCATATGTAAAGTCATCACTTACATGTATTTGGGATAAAAAGTTGCTCAAGAAATCTGAAGTCACTCAAACATCTCAAAATTGTCAATTTGAAAGTCAGGCAAAGAGAATGTTCTTCCAACAAACCCCAGTTAAATCTAAGCCATTTGTAAAAAAAAATATGAAACAGAAGTGGGCTAAAATGAAAACAATCTGAGTGGGGGAACATTCAGCAAGTTCAGAGTATGATTTTAAGGTTATGTGGCAGTTGCAGTTAAGCTGAAAGGGACATTTATAGAGCAGGTCTCGTTGCAACACCTACAGTTCACTTAAAAGCAACAGAATTGTTGTAATTATCCTAGCAAGGTGTAAAAAAAAAAATAAAAATCAGCCCCTCTGGTGGAATCTGTTGGTAATATAATGAATGAATCTATTATGTGTTTGCTGGCTAGATTTCCATGTTTGTGTTTTTCATGGATCCACATGATCTTGTCATGTTGTTAGCAATCATGCTGCCCAGAAAAGCTCCCAGGTGAGAATCAAAGCAGTCGTGCTGGTTGCAGCCTTAGTTCTCCCACTCCCTTCTGACAGTTTCCTCTGTTTTCATCCCTCTCTCTGTTATTTTCTCACCTTTCCTTTTTATTTTGAGAATTCGGCTGAGCCTGTATCTCGCTCCTAAACAGACACGTCTTCCGTCTCTCCCACACAGAGTTGGAAATATAGCAGCAAGAGCATGAGTGGCTGTCGCAGCAGAGCATCCTCCCCAAGACCAGGCCATGCCCAGATTGGCTGATATTGTGTTAAATAGATGTGCAAATATTATGCAAATTCACTGAGATCACAGTTTCAGATTGAGGATCTCACCTCTGAAACACATAAAGACGTTTTTGAGAGCGTTTCATCAACAGCACATTTCTTCCATTATAAAATCAAGACAGATCTGTTCTTTACAACAGGGCAGTTAAAAATGGCAGATAGAAGGTGTGGTGATAGAAGACTGTACAGTTAAATAAAACACATCTGTTGGAGTAACAAATGGTCATTACAAATGTATTTCTACAGTTCTGTCTTATGCTTACTTTTCAAATACAATTTAACCTTTTAAATGTAGCTTTTAATTTAGACTGTTTTTACTATGAAACGTCCCATACAAAATATGTACAGTGCTGTGAAAAAGCATGTAACCTCTTGCAGATTGTTAGTTATCATAACTAAGAGTTTTTAAATTATTTCACATATTGAGGGAAAATAAAACTATCCAATCCAACCTGGTACTTAGTGAAAAAGTTTTAAATCAAGCCCCACATGCTTCCCCAAGAGTTTTAATATGATTTATTAATCTAGCCACACCCAGGCCTTATTATTGTCAGACTTGACTAAACTGTTGGTAATTCCAAATTCTCAATCAGAATTTTCAAGTTGGGCCAGGTTGGTTCCTGTTTTTTTAATTGAACAAACATACCCATCAGGACCCCCCCATGTGGGGTCCCTACAGATAAATATTTAACACACACAGGGTGCAGATTGTGGAACTCAGTTGTCTAAATATGCACACATAGTGGCCACAACATGTAGAAACAGGAATTTCTAATGATGTGCTAAGTCTAGGTTGTCCACACTAAGCTGAGCTATCCCCCGATGAGGCTCACAATCCGAGATTTATTTATATTTGATGTGTTGCTGTGTAAACAGTAGTCATCCCTAATGTGTGGAACCACACTGAATGTCTGGAACCTTTGCAGCACCTTTCCACCCTGGAGCCAGGCCTGTGGTTGGGACTGTTCGGCGAGCACTTGGTGACCGAGTTACTCCTCACGGGACCCGGATGGGTCAAGCCCAAACAAGAGACACGAGGCCATCCCCCAGTGGGCCCACGGCCTGCAAGGGGAACCAAGAAAGACCGGTGCTAAGAGGATTGGGCGGCCGTCAAAGGCGGAGACCTCTGCAACCCAATCTCCGGATGCTTAAACTGGCTCCAGGGACATGAAATGTCACCTCGTTGGGGGAGAAGGAGCGTGATTTGTGTGGAAGGTCCAGAGATATTGGCTAGAAATATTAGGGCTCACCTCTATGCACAGCGTGGGCTCTGGAACCCAGCTCCTTGAGAGAGGATGGACTATCTTCTACTCTCTACGCAGGGAGAGGCAGCGGGCTGGTGTAGGTTTGCTTGTCGCCACCCACCTCAGCTGTCTCGTGTTGGGGTTTACCCCGGTGGATGAGAGGGTCAATCCCTCCACCTTCAGGTCGGGGAGAGGTCTCTGACTTGTTGCTGCCTATGGGCCGAGTAGGAGTGTGAAGTGGCGGGCCTTCTTGCCATCCCTATCAGGGGTGCTTGACAGTGCCCCTCTCGGGGATGTCATTATAATCAACACATCATTATATAATGATACATACATTATATATACATCAAATGTACATTTCTTTGCATCAGAATACTTGTACCATTATAAGAAGGGAGATATACCAATTGAAAAACTTATTACATTTACCATTGTGCAAGAATTAAAGAACGCTACCTACATATTTTTTGGCCAGTTGTTTGTCTATATTGATAGATTACCAATTGAAAAGCCTGAAGAACAAGTCAATAAAAATGCTGCCACTTTCTTGTCATAGCATTACATAACATTTAGTAAAAGCATGCAAAATATGTCGATTCGTGGATCTTTTTGGTTTGAATTAACTGTTCAGTGGGGCTTCCTTCTACTTGCCACAAAAGACATTTGTCATTTAGGAGCAGATTGGTTAGCTGGGCAGATAGTTAACCAATGCTTAATGTTATTTAATATTTAATTAAATAACAATTCGGTCTGTTACGTACTGAACAATAGATGAAAGAGTGATTTGAGAGATTCATAAACAGCAAATTCCTTACACATATGGAATAAATTCTCAACACCTTATCTCCAAAATATAAGAATTTATTAACTTCAAGTTCAACTCCGTGCTAAACATATTTCAATTAACAAATTCTTTACTAGGCAAGAACAATGTAACTAAACTACCAGGCAATATTAAGTAATAAAGAACTACAATGAACTATGTATAAATAAAGAAACAAGGGAACCAATAAAATTGATGCAATGAAATGAGGTAAGTAAAACATTAATTTAATAAAATATTTTAAAAAATGATTTGCCAAACTAGAAGTCCATAATATTTTTAAAAACTGGATTCTTAATGTTGTTTTTGAAAGCCACCGTTATTTAGTAAAAATAATAGTTAGGGAATATATTATTTTCAGAATTATAAATCAATAATCTTTTGGATAATTGATGATAATGATGATAATGATGATATTTATTTATTTATTTATTTAGATCTATGTTTAATCAGTCATTAAAAACAAGTTGGTTGTAATTTAAAAAAAAACACAGAACAAACACCACCTCTTCCATGAACTATTCTGACGTAGGAGGAAAGTAGGTCCAAAGGGCACTGGTTTGTGTAGCAAAGATGGCCCTGTCTGGCCACATGGACAAAGAAATGTGACTACTCTCAGTAGCAGCTTGAGTAGCTTATGCTGGATCTGCACGCATTAGGCATGCGTCCTGTTGCGGCATATCAGCCATAACACATGGAGAAGCTGGTTGCGAAATGTGTCGGGAAAGGTTTTCTCAACAAGACAGATATCTGGAGATGATATCCTAATTGCTTGATTCACTTTATTAAATTAGGGTTGCATCTGCAATCAAAGTAGAAAGGTAGCATTAATAAAATACGAACCTCTGTTTGTATGACCTTCTGTCTCTGGAAATAACCCCTTGGCTTAAATTAATGCAACAGTGGCTTAGACTAAAGCATGGTTAGATAGGAGGTAAAAATAACACAATTGTAATCAACTTTATGTCATCTTCTTTTTTTTCTCTTTGTTGTTATTGTCACCCTTGTTTCCATGTCACTCTGTCTCTTTCACTCACACGCACAAAATCTTACACTCACACAAAAACACATACATACACAGAGGAAGACACAATAAAAACTTAGTCTAGACTCCATACTTAGTGATATGAATTCAATACGTGTTGTCCATTGGAATGGACAAGGAATTGAAATTAAAATTAAAAAGCATAAAATCATAGATCAACTAGAAAACTTAAAGCAGACATTAACCTACATATCCAAATCTAGTCCAAATGTACTAAGTAAATCAGAATTTCCTCATTTGTATTTAGCTAACTATAGTTCAAAACAGAGAGAAGTAGCTACTTTAATTAATAGAAGGATATAGTTTACATGCAAAGCATATCTGATCCAGAAGGGAGATATGTAATTATTAACATATATATAAACAACCAAGACTGGTGTATTACTAATGTATATGGTCTAAATTGTTGTGGGGGTCATCCATTTTGGGGGGATAGATTGGCTCAACAGACGTCGCAGCTCTGACGTCATCCTAGATTATAAAACCCCCCGAAAATAAACTTTCGTGGCCATTTCCAGCGTGTCTCATGGGACGACGCAATGGAGGCGCATTTCTGAAGAGACAAAAGCTCGCAGGCGAACCTTTCCTCCACATTGGCTATTCCTGGAAGAGCTTGAAAGCTGGGAATCTGTCTGATACAAGAAAGTCAGAAGATTCATATACCGATCGAAGACCCCACCGGCTGAAAAATCCACAGAGGTTTTATTTCCAAGGAAACCCATTGTTGATTCAGTTGACTGCAACAGTTCTTCATATTTTCCCCGTTTTGGACGGTAGAAAGTTTACAGGTTTTTGTTTTTGAGTTGATCACAGACGCCCTATTCTTCTTCAGACCTACGACCCATCCTCAACCGGTGGAGAGAAGAAATCAACATCAAAGTAATTTGATTCTTTTTATATTAAATTGGAATGGTGCATTTAGAGGTATGGGCAGGATGAGGCATAATTTCAGCTGATTTAGAATCGCCAGTAGTTAATCCAAGGTATCACCTTGTTGCATGAAATACTGATTGAAGTGTTTTAGGCTGAGCTGTTTTGATTTGCTGTGCAAGTGTGCTGTATCATGCTGCACGGATGTGCTCAGGAAGGTGCATGTTTTGTCTGGCTGATCCTAAATCAGCCAGGAGTTAGAAGTTGGGCTTTTAAAGTTTTTCCATTCAAAGCAGCTGTGGTCTGGGCCTCGTGGCCTGAACACTCTTTTGTCCTAGTTTTATTACTGGAGTTTTTCCACTGAGTTCCTGCCTCAGCGTTTTATGACCCTTTGTTTGAGATTTGGGGAAATCAGCTGCTAGTGGCTAGCTGATTGCTGAAAATCGAGACATCAGCACACCAGGAGGGCTTCTCTTTCCAAGTTAACCCAAATTGCACATTTTGTCCATAAACCAGCTGGTTTGATCTTCATAGACACTCAATGACCAGAATAGTAATTACATCAGGGCTATATAATTTCAGTATATGTTCACACACACACACATATATATATATATATATATATATATATATATATACATATAAATACACATATATATATATATATATACAGGGGTTGGACTATGAAACTGAAACACCTGTCATTTTAGTGTGGGAGGTTTTATGGCTAAATTGGACCAGCCTGGTAGCCAGTCTTCATTGATTGCACATTGCACCAGTAAGAGCAGAGTGTGAAGGTTCAATTAGCAGGGTAAGAGCACAGTTTTGCTCAAAATATTGAAATGCACACAACATTATGGGTGACATAGCAGACTTCAAAAGAGGACAAATTGTTGGTGCACGTCTTGCTGGCGCATCTGTGACCAAGACAGCAAGTCTTTGTGATGTATCAAGAGCCACGGTATCCAGGGTAATGTCAGCATAACACCAAGAAGGACGAACCACATCCAACAGGATTAACTGTGGATGCAAGAGGAAGCTGTCTGAAAGGGATGTTCGGGTGCCAACCCGGATTGTATCCAAAAAACATGAAACCACGGTTGCCCAAATCACAGCAGAATTAATTGTGTACCTCAACTCTCCTGTTTCCACCAGAACTGTCCGTCGGGTGCTCCACAGGGTCAATATACATGGCAGGGCTGCTATAGCCAAACCTTTGGTCACTCATGCCAATGCCAAACGTCGGTTTCAATGGTGCAAGGAGCGCAAATCTTGGGCTGTGGACAATGTGAAACATGTACTGATGAGTCCACCTTTACTGTTTTCCCCACATCTGGGAGAGTTACGGTGTGGGGAAGCCCCAAAGAAGCGTACCACCCAGACTGTTGCATGCCCAGAGTGATGCATGGGGGTGGATCAGTGATGGTTTGGGCTGCCATATCATGGCATTCCCTTGGCCCAATACGTGTGCTAGATGGGCGCGTCACTGCCAAGGACTACCGAACCATTCTTGAGGACCATGTGCATCCAATGGTTCAAACATTGTATCCTGAAGGCTGTGCCGCGTATCAGGATGACAATGTACCAATACACACAGCAAGACTGGTGAAAGATTGGTTTGATGAACATGAAAGTGAAGTTGAACATCTCCCATGGCCCGCACAGTCACCAGATCTAAATATTATTGAGCCATTTTGGGGTGTTTTGGAGGAGCGAGTCAGGAAACGTTTTCCTCCACCAGTATCACGTAGTGACCTGGCCACTATCCTGCAAGAAGAATGGCTTAAAATCCCTCTGACCACTGTGCGGGACTTGTATATGTCATTCCCAAGACGAATTGACGCAGTATTGGCTGCAAAAGGAGGCCCTACACCATACTAATAAATTATTGTGGTCTAAAACCAGGTGTTTCAGTTTCATTGTCCAACCCCTAAATATA